>NC_083276.1:10858471-11158471 GCF_963506605.1 Zootoca vivipara
TACATGCTGGGAAGCCATTCTGAACTGCCCCTAACCTATCAGTGACTCTGGTTATTCTGCCCCAATCTCGCCTTATAAAACCATAGTTGTTCTTGCCATACTTCTTTAGACTCTCAACAACTCCCTCCCCGTGCCCCATATCACAGCTCTTGTCCCTACGGCAAGAGCTTGCGAGGAACCCTCCATTTTGGTGTGTGGGGTTATGGCTGCCCGATCTCAGCCAAGACAGCAAGGTTCGGTGCATCTGCTTATCACATAAGCAGCGATAGTTTGCGAAAGCATCTTTGCCGCGACAGATTTGTCTCTCCCAAAGTAGCGCTGACAAATGCAAATGAGGGCTAATTAATGTTTTCCTGCAGTCATGTTGGCAATGATAGCCCGGCATTCATGTCATTTCATTGCGGATGACAATGTTGCTAATGGAACTGGGTGCAGATGGGTGGAATTGTGTTGCGAGCCCACATGGTTATCATGGGGAAAAAACCATTCACCCAACAGAGAGCTGAGTTTGTGCGTTGCTGGGAAAGAGGTGCGGTTCACATACGGGAGGTGTGGGGCGGGTGATGGAGAGGGGCGATGGGAGCTAGATTTGGGCAACACAGAGCCTCGTGTGTGCTCTGAGAAACAGGACCCCTGACAAGGCCATGCTCCTTTGCAGAACACCTTTGCTGATGAAACAGAATTCCCCACACGAAATGCCTCTGCCAAGCAGAACACCTGCTGCATCAGAAGAGAACACATTATTGGATCTTTCTGCATCCTCCTCAGTCTGTTCTGTGCTCTGCTGTCACCTAAACCATTGCATTGCTCCATCTTGCGCAAGAGAGTTCACCATGGTTCACATTAAGCGGTCTCTTAAAATTATATTTGCTATAATATAATTATAGCCGAGACCACATAACACCGGTCTTGGAAGACCTGCATTGGCTCCCAGTACGTTTCCGAGCACAATTCAAAGTGTTGGTGCTGACCTTTAAAGCCCTAAACGGCCTCGGCCCTGTATACCTGAAGGAGCGTCTCCACCCCCATCGTTCAGCCTGGACACTGAGCTCCAGCGCCGAGGGCCTTCTGGCGGTTCCCTCACTGCGAGAAGCAAAGCTACAGGGAACCAGGCAGAGGGCCTTCTTGGTAGTGGCGCCCGCCCTGTGGAACGCCCTCCCATCGGAGGTCAAGGAGATAAACAACTACCTGACATTTAGAAAACACCTAAAGGCAGCGCACGTTAGGGAAGTTTTGATGTATTTTAATGTTTGTTGGAAGCTGCCCAGAGTGGCAGGGGAAGCCCAGCCAGATGGGAGGGGTATAAATAATAAATTATTATTATGATTGTTGTTGTTGTTGTTGCTGCTGCTGCTGCTGCTGTTGTTGTTGTTATAATACGGCAGCCTTATCCAGAAAACCACGTTTCTGGATAACCAAAATATTTGTGGTCACCAGGTCCACTCTCCTAATGCGCGCGAGAGAAATCTTGCCTCTGACCTCACACTTCACTTCCAAAACACACCGGCGACAAACTCTTGGGAGTAGGGGAGTAAGGGGATTGCACCTGGAATTGAAACAAGACCAGCAATTCATGTTTTGCTAGACAGACACATGGTAGGAGCTGAAGCTCACAGAGTTTTCCTGTAAGTTTGCTAGAGAGAACTCTGTGAGAGACACTCCCACTGTGCCCTGACATAGAGACAGCAGAGCTATGTATATTCTCTTACCTGCCTGGGCACATCCTTTCTTTTTCATCACTTCCCACCAAGCAAGCAATGTGAAAAATATCCGCTGAGTCTGAGCTACATGATGGAGCTCAGACACCATCTTAAACTAGACTAAGGTTTATCAGATGAGGTTTATCAGATATCAAGTGTATCTGAAGAAGTGTGCATGCACACAAAAGCTCGTACCTATGACAAACTTAGTTGGTCTCTAAGGTGCTACTGGAAGGATTTTTTTTATTTTCATAGAATCATAGAGTTGCAAGAGACCACAAAGGCCATCCAGTCCAACCCCCTGCCAAGCAGGAAACACCATCAAAGCATTCCTGACAGATGACTGTCAAGCCTCTGCTTAAAGACCTCCAAAGAAGGAGACTCCACCACACTCCTTGGCACCAAATTCCACTGTCGAACAGCTCTTACTGTCAGGAAGTTCTTCCTAATGTTTAGGTGGAATCTTCTTTCTTGTAGCTTGAATCCATTGCTCCGTGTCCGCTTCCCTAGAGCAGCAGAAAACAACCTTTCTCCCTCCTCTATATGACATCCTTTTATATATTTGAACATGGCTATCATATCACCCTTTAACCTTCTCTTCTCCAGGCTAAACATACCTAGCTCCCTAAGCCATTCCTCATAAGGCATTGTTTCCAGGCCTTTGACCATTTTGGTTGCCCTCCTCTGGACACGTTCCAGCTTGTCAGTGTCCTTCTTGAACTGTGGTGCCCAGAACTGGACACAGTACTCCAGGTGAGGTCTGACCAGAGCAGAATACAGTGGTACTATTACTTCCCTTGATCTAGACACTATACTCCTATAGTTTGCTATACTTCTCCATATTTTGTTTAGACTAAGGTATGTCTTTGTAACTGAATTACCATTTTAAGCCTGCCTGATCAAAGCTGCTGTATCTGTTAATTAAATGTTATTTTTACAAGGCTGTTTGTGCAATTATTGTTTCTAGGGGGAGAAAAGGGGGAAATACCAGGAAAATCCAGCCTGTCTGAAGGCATCCTGGATAACTTAAACTAAAAGGCTAACACTAGCCTATCTAAGCTTCCTTTTAAGCTGCAAATGAACACACTCTGCCAAACTCACAAACATGAGGTAGGGAGGATAATATCTAATAAATATATCCTCCACTAGCATCTATTCATATCTCTACTTCATTTCTATCTCAACAGTCAGAATCACCCCTTCCATTGCAATAGGCTACTGAGATTTTCCAAGCCCAGCAGAATTGCAGGATCAACTCCTGCCCTCAATGCTGAAATCCATCTCAAGCTCCATTGCAACACCAAGAGGAGGTTGCTCTGCAGTTGAGTACTTCTGAAGCGCAATGCAACTTGCACACACAATCACTTTCCTTTCTTCCAGCTCCTGTGATTCACCTGAACTCATTGCGCTTGCCAATGGGCAGCTGAAACTTGCCACTGCAAGTGCTTCAGGTGAAACTGGGGGCCTCAGGTCTGAACGTTTTGTTTATTTCTATTAGGAAATCCTGACATGCTTTCTGCCCACTCCCAATCTGACTAGCAACGACCCTCGGAGTTTTAGATGCAAGTATTTCACTGTTCTATCTGGAGATGCCAGGATTTGAACCCAGGGCCTCCTGCTTGCAGATTGTATGTTCTACCACTGAATCATGGAACCATTTCCAAATGGGCAGTGGTTTTCTGAACGCAGAGTTCTTGGGAAGCAAATCAGTGGTTCCTAAATAAGGGGGTCGGCAATAGTGGGTGGCTTTCATTAAACCACAAACTTGGCCACCACTACAGTATGGATCTACCCCTACTATGCAGGGTGTTCAGAGTGTTCTAGAGTATTGACCTTCCAGGAGTTGGTTGGGATTCCCAAATGAACCACTCTCTGCCCTAATGGCTCTGTGTCTCTTGTGCAACGGATTGTTTCGGTTGCATGAGTTCTTCCATATACTCAACAAGCAGGAAATGCAAAGTCAGTATATATTGGGAAGGGGAACATTTTATAACATTTGTCTCCTGAAGCAAAAAAACAAAAAACCAACAACCCTCTAGCATCTCTCCTTTCCTGGAACAAAGTGGATTGCGCATTAGTCATGGTATATGAATTATTAGACTATTACTGAAACAAGGTTATAGAGGGAGGAGAGTGCTATTTAAGAGGAAGCCACTGCTGCTGTAATTTTGTTATGGAGCGTGGTTGCAGTTAAAAGCCTTTTAAAAGTAGGATTCTTTACATCCTTCCTCCTGATGGGAACTTTCTTTGATATCAGGTTGGATCCAAATGGCTGCTTCTAACACATTGGATAATAAAGTCAAGCCACATTATAAGTCTGATCTTTGCCACATTGACTTTCTAAAAGATGGCAAACATCATTTTTAATTGTATATCTCCCGTGAGAGATTCCTGTGCCGAAAAGGACTACAGAAAGCAAGAAGCATGCTCTGCATCAAGATGACAACGCCGGTAGTTTCAGCTTAAAGTAACACATTTCAGTCAACGTTTTAGCAAGATAATATTTCATGTAAATGCATGTAAAAATGATAACGCACAGGGCATATATACAGTCAAGTACCCAGTACAAATGATTGCATAATATCCGAGATATAATCCTTAAACCCTTGGTTAAAATAAATTCACAATATAATCAGTTCTACATCTTCCTTGGATTTTCCTTTCTTCAATTTCATTCTTCCAGCACCCATTTCAATCCTGGATTTTCAGAAGGTCGCCTATATTGCCCCACCTCTTCTACCAACCCTTTTCCTTGACCTGCTGCCCTAGCAACCCCCTATCCCTCTATCACAACCTTTCCCAACATGATTCCCTACAGATAATTTGGACTGCAACTCTCAACATCCCATACCATTGACCATACTCTCCGGGGCTGATGGATGTAGGAGACCAGCAACATTTGGAGACTCCCCTCCTCCTGATCTTCTTTCTGTTAAATTTCTTAAGGCACCCTCTCCAAAGGTCCTTTATCTCCTTTTCTCCTGTTTTAAAGAAGCCTAATTTTACACCTATCCACTATTTACTTTCCTCTCTCAGTTAGTTGCCTGCCCTGCACTATTGCCTCAGCCTCCTTGCCTCTGAGCAACCTACCCCTTCGCTTTCCAAAGTCCTGGGATCCCATCTCAGATCTCAGCCCCGCCGTGTGAGGCTTCGGCCCTGGCTAACTTGACAATTTCCCCTTCTCTAGCCGAAGCTGAATTGAAAAGAAAAATTATTCCCTATTACAAGGGGAAAAATGCTAAAGAAAGATGTCACTTTTTTCCTGTATGCCACAGCAGCAGCTAGGATTGTACTAGCAAGAAATTGGAAATCTGAAGATTTACCTACTGTCGATGACTGGCAGATGAAGCTGATAGAATTCATGGAACTGTCTGAACTGACTAGGAGAATCCGAGACCGGGGAGAGGAGACGGTGGAAGAAGATTGTAAAAATTTCAAGATTTATTTGGAGAAGAAATATAATATTAAAAATGGACAATAAGGGAAGTGGAAGTACAAAGAGGCTGTAGAAGCAATTAGATATAACAAGGAGGAGTTAAGATTAAATGTAAATCAATTATTATGATTTCTTGATCCAATGATATGTTGAAATAGGTTGAAATAGTGGAAATTTGTGGTTAAGAAGGGTCAAGAACAATATTTATAATGAGAGTTTTAGAAGAAGAAATGATTTAAGAAGTAGAGAGTGCTATATTAGTTATAAATGGAAACGTGGAGGGGGGGAAGGAGGAAGTCGACAGAGTAAGAAAATTTATTGGAGTATTACATTGTAAAAGAAATGTTTTCTTTTTGTATTTTTTATGTTTTCTCTTTGTTTTTCTTTTTCTTTTGCTTTCATCTATTTTTGTCTGTATTTGTTATAAAATCAATAAAAATATATTTTTAAAAAAGAAAAAAAATAAAGAAAATTATTCCCTGATCAGCTGGGCATTCCATGCCACGACAGCAGCTCAGCCAATCAATGACTGTCAAGGCCCAAGAGGGTCAGAGACAAAAAAATCATTGCCCAAACATGTAAATGGTCAGATTCCAAGGACTAAGATGACAAGAGGCAGAAATGATCCAGGACAGGTTGGCCATTGGACACGAATCAAGACGCCTTCTCTTATGGACAAGTGGAGAGCCAAGTCTAATAAAGGACCAGGTAACCACTCGATTCTTCTTAGGGAGACTGCATATAGTTTATTCTTCTTGCCACTATCAAGGGAGGATCCTGTGGTGCCGCAAAGGTCAGGTCAGGCTTCTATAGCTGCCCCTGTGGCACAGAGATTAGAAATGCTAGACCCTACTGCAGGATTCTCTGTTTGGGACCATTAGATAGATGGTGGCTGCAGTGGATGTTGGGGGGGGCAATGGGTTTTATTGTGGGTCTTATTGCGGTTTTAAATGTGGGTGTCTCACAACCAGGCCCAGAGCTCTGTTCGATGGGTTGCTGATGGGCACATGGGAACTGCAGGGGAAAAAAATCTGACGAAGTCCTATCCCAAAATTATCTCACAGGCACTGCCGAAAGAAACTCCGGAATGCCAGGAGCATTCCAACCGTACCAAGTATAACGGGGTCCCTACTGAGCTGAGCTAGCACAGCTGCTCCTCCAGATCAATGGCAGATCGTTCATTTGGAAAGCTAGGGATTCTGCTCTGCTTCTCGGAGGGACTTCCTTGCATACCAAACGCACATATTGTATGCAGGCTGGAAGGCGGCAGAGAGATAAAGATGATTTGTGAAGGCCTCTGGACAGAGTGAATGGCCCTCGAGGAGCAGAGAGCTTCCCTGACACATGCAATCTTCAGGAAAGGAGAGTGGCTCTGAGGTTTGAAATGAGGCTGGCTGACACATCCAGCCAGGGTTTGCACACAGCGCTTGTTGCACCAAAACATGGGCAGATGCAAACAAGTCAAAAGTCTGTAACAATAGATGCCGTCAGGAACCAAAGTGTTCTGCAAGCGACTGTAGGCAGGGAAGTAGCTCCGAGGAGCACCAAGTGAGAAAAAGGAACAGCAGAGCAGCTGCCATTTTAGATATCATTGTAAGAGATGAACATGTGGATACAAACATTTTCTTGTATTCTATTAAAGGTAAAGGGACCCCTGACCGTTAGGTCCAGTCGTGACCGACTCTGGGGTTGCGGCGCTCATCTCGCTCTATTGGCCGAGGGAGCCGGCGTACAGCTTCTGGGTCATGTGGCCAGCATGACTAAGCCACTTCTGGCGAACCAGAGCAGCGCACAGAAACACCATTTACCTTCCCGCTGGAGCGGTCCCTATTTATCTACTTGCACTGGTGTGCTTTCGAACTGCTAGGTTGGCAGGAGCAGGGACTGAGCAATGGGAACTCACCCCGTCGCGGGGAATTGAACCGCCTACCTTCTGATCTGCAAGCCCTAGGCTCTGTGGCTTAGACTGTGAACTGAATGTAAGTAAACTTCTTATTACTTTTAAAGAAGATTGTTGTGTCTTGATTCTTTTTAGGAGGGATAAAAGGGGAATTGGCCAGGAACAAAACTCAATCTGGACAAAGCCAGATTGGATTGCTTAAGCAAATAGATTCAAATGAATCTAACAACTAGTTTCCTGCTATATACTGGGGAATGTACTCTGCTGCTGACTCACTAGCATGAGTGAGGAAGGATAATATTTAATCAATATATCCTCTTCTAGTATCCACAACATTCCCATACCTTGCACCCAGGAACAACCTTGCAAAGGTCACAGAACCATCCCTTCCCATTGCCAGCACCTCGTGCAGTGGTCCAATGCATGCAACAGCTCTTTCCGACTGGCGTTGCTGCAGCCGAGCTGCAGAAGCAGAGCTGTCTGATGCTGTTCAAGACCTCGGATGCCTGGCTCACAGCCCAGCTCAGAAAGTATCAGGTCTCTCTACATTTCCCATTATATGTCGCCTCCTCTCTCACTGCCAATTTAGATTTTAAAGCAGAGCCAGGGTTGCAATACAACCAGCATTGTTGTTTTTAAGGCCATCTCGTTGATCTTCAAGTGGGAAAAATCCCCAAGATTTATGCTAGGACAATGACTTTATCAAGCTAAGCAAAGTATCAGAAAATAGCGAGCAAGCTTTGAGTTCTTGAGAACCCTTAAACAGGTTATCCGTGTTTCCCAAACTTTGGTTTCCAGCTGGTTTTGGACTACAACTCCCATCATCCCTAGCTAGCAGGACCAGTGGTCAGGGATGGTGGGAATTGTAGTCCGAAAATGTCTGGAGACCCAAGTTTTGGAAACACTGGGCTAGATGGTAAACAGGGCAATTGTACAGGGGCAAGGAGAGGGAAAAGGTTGGCCAATGGCTCAAAACTGGATTGTAAACCGCCTTTGAAAAATAGGTAGGGTGCAAAGTAAGTAAATAAATAACCGAATGAACAGATGTGTTTGTGTATCATTAAAGGCCTCAATATTGTATGCACTTTACTTGGAGAACACAGTTGTCTGGATTGAGGAGATGTCTGGGTACTGATGTGGTGTACTCCAAGGAAGACCCACTAGACCAGTGTTTCTCAAACTTGGGTCTCCATCTGTTGTTGGACTACAACTCCCATCGTCCTTTGCTGGCATGACCAGTGGTCCTACACGAATATATCCAGTCCTCTTTAAAAGCCATCCAAGTTGGTGTCTATCACTATGTCAAGTGGGAGCAGATGATCCACATTTTGATGGGGGCTTCTGTGGCCTTCCAGATGGTGCTAGACTTCCATCCACCTCACTCAGTCGGGGATGATAGGAATTGTAGTCTGGAGGGCCACCACCCCTGCAGTAAATAAAACCAGGAAAGAATATTCTGCAATCCACAGTGCGTAGCTCCTGGTTTTGAGGAGCTTGTATATCAATGCCACATTAAAAATCCAGAATCACTTCATTTCATTGCTTAATAAACGTCCAACAACTTAAAACTTTGTCATATATTCAAACACAGCGCTTCTTGAAGGATCATCCCTCAGAATGGCTTTTGTTTTGTTTTGTTCCCATATTCCAAGTACTGCAATCTAGCACAGAAAACCCTCACCATAGCAACTACCAACATTGTTAGAATTTTGCCACTTATAAAACACACACAGACACACACACACACACACAAAGGGGGGGGGGACAAAACACAAGAACCCAGGCTGTTTGTTTACCTCTCGGGGATGAAAGAGCAAGCCAAAAATTGCTAGTGGATTGGTGTAAAAATTAAGATTGACAGGCTGACTCTGATACATAAGGCACACAATGATGATGATTATTATAATTGTAATAAAGAGAATGCAGGGTGGCCAAAAAAATATATTTACAGGGGCCAGTGCATTCTCCAAGCCAGTCACTTTTGGCAGGCAATAATAAACAGAGCTCCACCATGAAGCAGAAAATGGTTTCATGGTTTCATACTGCATGCTATCATGTCTATGGACATAAATACAGAGCAAATGGTGTAGGGCCAAAATGCGGAATATCCCCAACTCTTGCAACATAAAAGCCGCTTATCTTTTCCTTACAAGCAAGGACAAGCTTTCTGCCACACCTTGAATAAAACAGAGGTGTCACTGGAGCTTGTGATTGTCCTAGATCCTGTCTCAGAGGCTCTGGTGCCACCGGCTGCAGACTTGGACCAGGTTCCTGTCTCCGAGCCTGAAGACCCAACGGAACCAGAGCTAGGACTCCCACGGGTGCCTCCCCTTGGACCCATAGGACTGAGTGTCTCCCACACCATTCTGGGCAGGGCAGGGAGCACCGCAGGCGCGAAACCATGGAGTGAAGAAGCGGCCGTTTTCAGGCCAGAGGACTGGCCCAAAGATTATCAGAGAGGAGAGGAGAGGAGAGGAGAGGAGAGGAGAGGAGAGGAGAGGAGAGGAGAGGAGAGGAGAGGAGAGGCAAACCAGAGGCAGAGGACCAGACAGCCTCTGTTCATCTCCAGGCTCCATTGAGACAAGCTGCTCACCTGGAGCTATCTGCGGTTGTGCAACCGCTGGGATCCCTAGATGCACTGGGCTCGTCTTGAGGACCAGGACAGAGCAGCAGTTAGCTGGCGTGGAATTTGTCCAGCTCATAATGCTGAGCTGCATCATGACCTGAGCAGCCTTTTACCCCCAAAAGACGGCTAGGGATCTGAAACGAGACTGTGTGCATGAGCCCCGTCAGCACTCAGCACATCAAAGCCAGCTGCTTTGTAAGAGCATGCGCTGAAGTTCTTGTACTCTGCGTTCATCATCTGAGGCCCTTCTTCGTGTGCCTTCTCCACGTGAGGGCCAGAGGGTGGGACCACGAGAACGGGCCTTTTCTGCAGTGTCTCCCCGTTTGTGGCATGCTCTCCCCAGGGAGACTCACCTGGTGCCGCCATTACATATTTTTACGTGCCAGTCAAAAACCTTTCTCTATAACCAGGCCTTTGGCCGATGGATATTCTACAGCCTTTAAAATGTGTTTGCGGAGGGGTATAGTTTTGCTGTTTTTATTTTAACTATTTCATCTTGTGAATAACCCTGGGGTTTTTTGGATAAAGGGCAGCATATAAATCTCAGCAGCAGCAGCAGCAACAAAATCCTATACTCTGGCTAAAACTCCCATCATAGAATCATAGAGTTGGAAGAGACCACAAGGGCCATCCAGTCCAACCCCCTGCCAAGCAGGAAACACCATCAAAGCATTCCTGACAGATGGCTGTCAAGCCTCTGCTTAAAGACCTCCAAAGAAGGAGACTCCACCACACTCCTTGGCAGCAAATTCCACTGTCGAACAGCTCTTACTGTCAGGAAGTTCTTCCAAATGTTTAGGTGGAATCTTCTTTCTTGTAATTTGAATCCATTGCTCCGTGTCCGCTTCTCTGGAGCAGCAGAAAGCAACCTTTCTCCCTCCTCTGTATGACATCCTTTTATATATTTGAACATGGCTCTATCATCGACTGCTATGACCTACCTGGCTGCCCCTACATGGCTTTATGATAGAATCACATAATTGTAGGATTGGAAGAGACCCCCCCTCGGGTCATCTAGCCCAACCCCTGCAATGCAGGAATCACAGCTAAGGGATCTGATTAATTCCAATACGGGGAACCACAACCAAGAAGACCCTGTAACAGGTCAATGCCAACAGGGGAGCCTCCAGCAGTGGCACAATCACCACTAAGGCCTCCCCATAGAGTTGACATGGGGGGGGGGACCATAAACAGAGAATTGTCCTCAGACAGACCTTCAAACAGAAGATTTTGGCCACCCTATTTGGCAGCAGTGGCAGACTTTGGTAATACGGTGCCCATCACAAGGACAAAAATTTTGCTCCTTAAATATTTCTTCTATTCACAATAATTCCTTTTGGAACAGTTGCTTTTTATGGATCTTCTCAGCAGTTACACTCATAAATAAAGGTAAAGGTAGAGGGACCCCTGACCATTAGGTCCAGTCGTGACCGACTCTGGGGTTACGTGCTCATCTCACATTATTGGCCGAGGGAGCCAGCGTACAGCTTCCAGGTCATGTAGCCAGCATGACAAAGCCGCTTCTGGTGAACCAGAGCAGCACACGGAAATGCCGTTTACCATCCCGCTGTAGTGGTCCCTATTTATCTACTTGCACTTTGACGTGCTTTGGAACTGCTAGGTTGGCAGGAGCTGGGACCGAGCAACGGGAGCTCACCCTGTCGCAGGGATTCGAACCGCCGACCTTCTGATCAGCAAGCCCTAGGCTCTGCGGTTTAACCCACAGTGCCACCTGCGTCCTACACTCATAAATATAGGCTTTTAAATTATTGTTGTTGTTAGTGCTTCCTTGGCTTGGCACTCGGTGTGCTTGAACCGCCCTAAATCCTGCACAACTCACACAAATAGAGGGACAGGATATTTGTAGAGGGGGAGCAAAGTAGCACAAGAGGGCTAGTTCAGCCCATGGCCATTTGTTCCCCCCTGCAAATTACACAGAGATACCGTTAGGTTTCTATTCCTCCCTCACTGTGCAGGTCACATGCCTGTGTTATGCATTCCAACAAAGATTGTTGGAGTCACGGGAGCGGGTGTTTGCTGTATTCTGTTTCCGTTTGTTTTTCTTCTCTCAGCGAGAGGAGACATGTTTCCTTTTGTTCTGCCTTACGCTTAATAAAGTAGCTTTTAGTACACAACCTCAGCCTGGCTTCATCTGCGTTTTATCTCTGCTGGACTCTGAATATGTACTCAGTGTCTCCAAGACATGGGTCGTAATCATAGCTGCCAAGTACCCCGTTTTCCCCGGGAAACCCTTGTTTTTTACTTACCTTTTCCCGGTGGTCCCCCGTATCACTTCGTCTCCCGTTTTTCTCCTGTCGGCGGCTATTTTTTTCTTTCCGATTTGCCCTTCTATGGGCACCAAAAATGGCCGCCGCCGGCTTCAAAAGTTGCATCTATGCATGTCCGGAAGTACATAGACGCGACTTCCGGTGTCGGCGGCGGCCATTTTTGGTGCCCATAGATGGGCGGAGCGACACCGGAAGTTGCGTCGACACACTTCCTGACATGTGTACAAGCGACTTTTGAAGCCACCGCCAGCCATTTTTTGGTGCCTATAGAAGGGCAAAGCGACACCAGAAGTTACGTCAACGCAACTTCCGGTGTCACACGGCTGCCGGTCCCGGATTCTGCAGTCCGTGACTTGGAAGGTAAGGTCGTAATAAATCATCGGGAAGGGTTGTCAGAACTCCCTAGAGCTGCACGCCCAACACTGATGGGAGAGACGGGCTGGATTCGTTCCTGCATTATGCCTGTGGATCGTTCCTGCCCCCGGCTGACCCGACAGATACAACCAGCCAAGCTTAATAGGAATATCAGAGCCTGCTCTGCATGGGCGGTTAAAAATGTGGTCATTTGCAGTGGAGAGTGGTCAGGCACAGGAAAAGACAAGTGTGTGTAGAAACTATCCGGGTATACAAAGGTAAAATTAACACTAATTCCACTTTTGCCACTGGCATGTGGCCCTCTAAAGACTGCAATGTGGCCCCCGGGCTTATACGCTTCCCTGGCCCCTGCTCTTGTTCTCTCTCTGGGATCATGCCTCTTCTTCCCTGTGATGTAAGGAGTGCTCAGAGGCGCTCTGCCTTTTGCTTTTCCCAAAGAAAACAGCCTGCGAAGACTCTCGAGAGCCCTGTTCAACTCTTTTGCAACATCTATGCGCAGAGACCGACAGATGCTCCCCATTGAGAGCAAAGTACTTCTACATATGGACTGGAAGCTCATATCCAAAGCACAGCTTGCCTTCAGCAAATGACAGAAATCCTTATGCATTGTGGAAATGAATCTAGTATGAATCACTGAATGGTTCCCTCTGCCGCAAGTTGTTATGTTTTTCATCTTGGGCCTCTGCCAGAGATTTATGAAGCCTCTCTTTTTTTTTTGTATATTTGGTCCTTGGCAGGTGGAGCGATCTGTTTCTTCCTAAGTGACTGCCTGCTTGTTCCATGGCGCTGCCTGAACCATTAATGTTTTCTCTAACCACATGCTGACATTTTCCCAGCAATCTGGCCTTGTGTAAACACCTTCGCGAGACTGTTATCCCTCTCTCGCAGGAGAAATTTTACCATAGATCAGGCGCAGGTCTCAGCAGCCCTGCTGAGATGTGCAGCCCGATCCTAAGCGCATCGCTTCAGATGCCAATTCCGCAGAGTTCAGCGGAGGTTAGTCTAGGAGATGAACAGATCTGTTAGATTAAGTTTCCAATTTTTCCATCTTAACTCCGGCTGACATTTCCACATCAGTTTGTCATTTTTAAGTCATCGCAAATATCTGTCAGCATTTGTGAAAAATTCTCCTTGCACATTTTTGCATGCCATTTCCCCAAATATAAAGCCACTCTGGGCAGCTTCCGACAGAATATTAAAAACACGATAAAACAACAAACATTAAAAACTTCCCTAAACAGGGCTGCTTTCAGATGTCTTCTAAAAGTCAGATAGTTGTTTCTTTCCTTGACATCTGATGGGAGGGCGTTCCACAGGGTGGGTGCCACTACTGAGAAGGCCCTCTGCCTGGTTCCCTGTAACCTCACTTCTCGCAGTGAGGGAAGTGCTAGAAGGCCCTTGGAGTTGGACCTCAGTGTCTAGGCAGAACGATGGAGGTGGAGACGCTCCTTCAGGTATACTGGACCGAGGCCATTTAGGGCTTTAAAGGTCAGTACCAACACTTTGAATTGTGCTTGGAAACGTACTGGGAGCCAATGTAGGTCCTTCAGGCCCAGTGTTTATATCATCTTGGCAGCCACTCCCACTCACCAGTCTATCTGCCGCATTCTGCATTAGTTGTAGTTTCCAGGTCACCTTCAAAGATAGCCCCAGGTAGAGCGCATTGCAGTAGCCCAAACGGGAGATAACTAGGGCAGGCACCACTCTCGCGAGACAGTCTGCGGGCAGGTAAGGTCTCAGCCTGTGCACCAGATGGAGCTGGTAAACAGCTGCCCTGGACACAGAATTGGCCTGTGCCTCCATGGGCAGCTCTGAATCCAAAATGACTCCCAGGCTGCACACCTGGTCCTTCAGGGGTACAGTTGCCCCATTCAGGACCAGGGGGTCCTCCACACCCACCTGCCCCATCCCCCCCAAACCGTACTTCTGTCTTGTCAGGATTCAACCTGAATCTGTTTTGGTATTGTGAGGGACGAGGGATACAGGGAAGTCCCTCCCATCTTAAGTTCCAGCCCATCCCCAAGCGTGGGAGAGAGTAAGGAGAGCTCTGCCTCCAGGCCGCAGGTGGGACAGGAAGTAGGACGCACAGGGGGGAGGCCAATTCCCCCAACTCCCGAATTGCGACGCAAACGTAGGGGGAAGAGGTTGGGTCTGCCAAAGCTGTGGTGCTGGAAGAAAACGCGCCAATCGCCATTCGGGAGTTCAGACACCTCACCTTAAGGATGCATTTTTACTGCTCTGAACACTGTAAATAATCAGCACTTAATAAAAACCTTAAAAGACCATGCTGGAGTCGTTACTCTAGAGTAGCCATACCAGGCCCTCTGACAGGTATACAGGTGTTTTTATTCACTAGCCTGCCCCTAATCTGTGCACTGTTGTACATATCCATATTTTAGCCGGAAGACCACATTGCAAAATTTGTAGGAGTGTGTTGTTTCAGGAACTCTGAATGAGATAGACCTGTGTTAAAAGTGTCAACTGGATCGAACTTTGCCTTCATCCCTATGTCAGACTGCTGATCAGGTATTTTTGAATCTTCTTCCACATAAAGAACCCATTGCCACCAGAACAGCAAGGAGAAGGCTGGTCTTGAATTATAATATGCTTTTTATTAATAATCACAAGGCGTTTGTTGCCTGGAGAATTCAAAAACAATATCCCCACCTGTAGTCTGAAATGATGGCGTCTACAAATTCCATTGCCTCAGTCTACCACCTCATGCCCCTGCATGGTATAGATTAGGTCTGAGACTTTAAATGACAAGCAAAGCTTCTTCAGGTTGGAAAGCATTCCAATTTATTACCATTCTGCACACATATTGTTTTTGGTTTGCCTTCCTTTGGTTTTACTAGGTCAACTTTCTTTATATTGTTGTTGTTTAGTCGTTTTGTTGTTGTTTAGTCGTTTAGTCGTGTCCGACTCTTCGTGACCCCATGGACCAGACCACGCCAGGCACTCCTGTCTTGCACTGCCTCCCGCAGTTTGGTCAAACTCATGTTGGTAGCTTTGAGAACACTGTCCAACCATCTCGTTCTCCTAGTGCCCTCCATCTTTCCCAACATCAGGGTCCTTTCCAAGGTCTTTCCAGGGTCTTTTAGTCGTGTCCAATGCTTTAATGCAAGTTGCCTTGAGCAAAATGTTCTCTGAAAAGGCTGCCAATACATTCTAAAAATCAATAGATAATATTGTGGGAAAGCTGTTGACCACAAACTTAACTTAGAAATCAGATTCCATAGTTGCTGCAGGATGCCTGCAGGAAGCAGTGAACCAGTGGAGGCCCAACAAATTGAAACTCAGCCCCGACAATATGTGGTGGTTTAGGATGGCCCCCCTCACACATTGCCAAAAAAGGGAAATTACCACCCACCAAAAAAGGAGAAATTACTTCCCACCAAAAGGAGCACAGATTTGCCTATACAGACTCACATTGCTAATTTATACTACAGGCTCACATTTGATCATATGAATCAAAAATTTGCAAAACACACACAAAACCAGTGAAAATTGCAGTATGAAAATAAACTATAATAATAATAATAATTTATTATTTATACCACGCCCATCTGGCTGGGTTTCCCCAGCCACTCTGGGCAGCTTCCAACAAAATATTAAAATACAGTAGTCCATCAAACATTAAAAGCTTCCCTAAACAGGGCTGCCTTCAGATGTCTTCTAAAAGACTAAATCAGGCATCCCCAAACTTCGGCCCTCCAGATGTTTTGGCCTACAACTCCCATGATCCCTAGCTAACAGGACTAGTGGTTGGGGAAGATGGGAATTGTAGTCCAAAACATCTGGAGGGCCGAAGTTTGGGGATACCTGGACTAAATCAACCTGGCTTTGTCTGTGGCTACGGTGCTATGCTTCTGTTTGAAAAAGGTATCCACGGTGGCTGTCAACAGAGAGAAAAGACATCCTATGTTTCTGTTTCTTAAAAAATAACAACAACCCAGCACCTTAATACAGTACTTGTTTTGTATTTCAGGCACTCTGGACAAATTTAGTGCTTAGTACACAGATAGGGGTGCAAAACACTTTGAAAACAAAAATAACTGGCTCTTTCTTTTTTAAACATAGTGCATGCCGCTTTGTGGAGGATTTCTTCAAAAAGTGAGCTAAAAATTGTGGGATAATGATTAAGTCTTTCATACCCCCCCCAATTTTTAAATATGGGGGGAAGGTCGTCCCCCCCCCCACGACACTCTTCCTTTTGCTTTGGGATGGGGAAAGGGGAAATGTCACTCACAGGAACGAGACAGAAATTTGTTTCGGTCCGCCATGTCTATGAGAAAGTAGCTTGCACTTCTTGAATCAATACACCAAGACAATCATACAAGACAATCATTTATTCAAAAATGGGATATGTATAAAAGTTACTTACAGAAATATAATAGTGGCACAATATCTATGGCAGCATTTGAATGACCCTTGTTTAAAGTAATTGTTAAGAAATAAGGTAATGAGTACAAACTGTTGTAAGAAGGTATTACAAAATACAGAAAGAGTAAGGTGATCACGTTAAGTACATTCAACGCTAGAAAGAAAGTTTACATTGGGAAATGATAGGAAGTCCATTTTCTGTTAGTAAAAAGATAGGAAAAAAGAGATTGTATAAATTGAAACTAAGTTTAACTTTTGTGAATCCAAAGAAGAGTATTAATGCACGGTTGTTTTCATTTTTGTCGAATTAAGGGTCTGCATATTGTGTATATTATGTACGTTATTTATGAATTTCAATAAAGTTATGGTTTTTTAAAAAATCAATACGCCGTTCACGCTTTTCTGAATTCCACGATAGGCTTCTCCAACCATTCAGATTACAGAAGAGCATGCATGTAAACGCCTACGTCTGTGAACATAACAGAATGCATTGCAATACACAAAAAGGTGAACATTGTTCAAGCTGCATACCAGAAAAAAAGTGCTCGTTGGGAGAAGGATGTACATGACGAATCTTCCAGAGGATTTAATTTTTAAAAAATCACAAACTGCTGTGGAAATGAAATGAAGATTTTTTGGGGGGTTTGGGGTTTGGGAGGGGAGCAGGATGAGAAACAACCAGAATTGACAGGTCCCACCCCCTCTCAGCCCTAACCTCTAGGCAGAGACCAGCCTCGGTATTGGTGGCCCCAGAAAAGCATGAAGGTACGGGCGGTGGGAAAAGCAAGTATATATAGGTATTAAAAACCACACGCAATGAAAGCACAGATATGGTTAAGGTGCTGAGGAAGACGAACCGCAGCAGCAGCAGCGAGAGAGAAGCTGCCATCGCTGTAGTAGTGGAGGCCTGGGTGAGCAGCTGGCTTGCATTTAGCAGCTGCCGTGGTCTCAGCCGAGGGAGGGGGCTGCAGCTGCGCGCTGGCCATGAATAGCCAGAGTGGTGTGCCGGCTGGCGAGGCTGGGGTGTCAGGCTGGGATTCTGAAAGGGAGTGGGGAGGTGGGGGTGGCTGGCTTTGTGAAAGGTTTCCTAGCCCAGCAGGGAGGCTGCAGTCCTTTGACTTCTGGGTTATTTGTTCCCAATGAGGCTTTTCAGTGGGGCATGGGGGACGGAAGGGTTAATGGCAAAGGGGAACATGGGGTGGTGGTGGTGTCATCGCATGGCCTAAAAGGTGAGAACTGAGTTGTAACACACACACACACACACACACACACACACACACACACACACACACCTGTTTGTGTAGATGGCATGGCAAAGTTGCTGTTTTTTGCTGCCCTGGAGGGGGAAAGGGGAAAAAAACCCCACCTCCAAACAAACAGCTGGAGCCAAAGGATTTTGCTACAGGTGCCTGAGCAGAAGCTTTTGAAGAGGATGCAGATGCTGTTGCCCAAGTGATGATTAAGATGGCCAGGTGGAGGAGGAGGAGGAGGAGAAGGGGGCTCCTGCAGCTTTTAATAGCAGTGCAGAAGAAGGAATTTCAGCAGGTGTACCTGTTTAAATTCCCTCTTCTGCACAGCTATTAACCATTCCTCTTTCACAGCTGCCCCCCCTCTTCCTTGTGATCTCAGCAATCACTCCTAACAGCAGAGTACCAAAAAAAGGGGGGGGAAATGAAGCAGAACTACTAACAAATTATTAAACTATTCAGAGGGAACCCTGAGGTTTGCGCATGTGTAGATGACGCCCCCCGCCCTCCAACCCAGAAAAAGACCTTGCTCCCCGATGCTCGGTGGATGTCGCGGAAAGTTGAGCATCAGTTGGGGCCGTCTCGCTGAAGCCCAGTATTCTGATGAGAGTTGCGATTCAGCCACAACCAGATGTTCTTGGGATGACAAATGTGTAAGAGGACACTTTGCCATGCAAGGGACACCTGATGAAATTCCTTCTTGGACACAATTATTAATTCCTTCCAGCAGCCCCTTAGAGACCAACTAAGTTTGTCATAGGGACCCAGGTGGCGCTGTGGGTT
The DNA here is from genome assembly GCF_963506605.1 of Zootoca vivipara. NCBI lineage: Eukaryota > Metazoa > Chordata > Lepidosauria > Squamata > Lacertidae > Zootoca > Zootoca vivipara. The sequence continues at coordinate 10,877,210 of NC_083276.1, forward strand.
AAACCACAGAGTCTAGGGCTTGCTGATCAGAAGGTCGGCGGTTCGAATCCCTGCAATGGGGTGAGCTCCCGTTGCTCAATCCCAGCTCCTGCCAACCTAGCAGTTCAAAAGCACATCAAAGTGCAAGTAGATAAATAGGGACCGCTCCGGCGGGAAGGTAAACGGCATTTCCGTGCGCTGCTCCGGTTCGCCAGAAGCAGCTTTGTCATGCTGGCCACATGACCCGGAAGCTGCCTGCAGACAAACGCTGGCTCCCTCGGCCTATAGAGCAAGATGAGCACCGCAACCCCAGAGTTGGACATGACTGGACCTGATGGTCAGGGGGCCCTTTACCTTTAAGTTTGTCATTGGTATGAGTATGCCAATGACAAACTTAGTTGGTCTCTAAGGTGCTGCTGGAAGGAATTTATTTTGTTTCGGCTACGTCAGGCCAACCTGGCTACCTACCTGTAACAATTATTAATGTGGGCAGAAGACTTGCCTTCATTTGGCCTCAGCTTTCCCATCACTGGCACAGTATTTAGCATAAGACCAGGAAAAGCTAGGTTCAGATACCCAGTCAATTCATTTAGCCAATCGTGGACTTTCGGTCTAACCTACCTCACAGGGCTGTGCATCGCCATGTGCTTCTTGAATGAAGAAATAAAATATATACAGTACAGTGATGCACGTGGATGATAGGTGATGAACAGAAACGGAACCCAGACAAGATGGAGGTGCTCCGGGTTAGGAGAGTGATGGACTCCAGAATAGGGATTCAGCTTGTTTTGAACAGGATACTGACATTTCCTTTTTAAAATCAGGTGTGTTGCTTTGGAGAACTCTGATCTAGAAGCCGAGACGGTCACTGTGGCCAGCTGTTGTCTTTGCTCGCACCCTGAGACATATCTTGGTTATGTCGAGATTGGATTACTACAATGCGTTCCTACCTTCTAAAGCAGGCATAGGCAAACTCGGCCCTCCAGATGTTTTGGGATTACAACTCCCATGATCCCTAGCTAGTGGTCAGGGATGATGGGAACTGTAGTCCCAAAACATCTGGAGGGCCACGTTTTGCCTATGCCTGTTCTGAAGTGTCTTTGGAAAGGCAAGGATGTTAATGGGCACTTACCCAGGTGATACGTTTATTTCTATTATTCAACAGCTCCACTGGGTGCCAAATTGTTTCTGGGTATGATCCAAAGATTTGACTGGATTAAATATTTGTATGCCACTTTCCCGACAACACAGTTGACCTCAAAACAGTTCGTGACAACAGCGGAGCATTAGAAAGATACATTTTTTCCATCAATATAATATCACAGATCCATTACCGGAGAAGCAAAAACAGTTTAGTGCTGTTCAATAGAACCACATAACTCAAAAAGAGTTTATCAGAAAATGGTGCTGAGCACCAGCTGAATTTGATGACCTTTTAAGGCAACCTTTGAAACTCTGAATCAGGAAAGGGCAGAATCAAAGATCTGAGTTCCTCTGAACATGTTCTAAGTCTAGGAATTGATTTTCAGTACCAGTCTTAGGAAACTAGCAGGCTGCATTATACTGAGCCAGGCCATGGTCCATCTAGCTTTGGACGGTCTACAGACTGGCAGTGGTTCTCCAGAACTTCAGAAGGCTCCTCTCTCCCAGTCCTACCTGAAGATGCTGGGGACGGAACCAGGGACCTTCTGCAGTGCAGATACTCTACCACAGAGCTCTTGCAATCCTTTCACACAAAAGTCCAAAACCCGGTAACTCCAAGCTTTCTTCATTTTAGCATCCAATGAGCCCTTCCAGACTCCTGGAGGCTGCTGTCGTTTTGCAAGTGTATTATGCGACAGCATGCCATTGACACAGGAATAGTGCATTAGATTTATACTGGACATTTTTGCACACCATCCCGCTTTAAGAGTTATCCTACGATGCTTCGCCAATGTTTCCGCAATACTGTCATCTCGAGGGGAACTCTTGCGCTATATAGAGCAAGGAAAGTGGGGCAAAACCACCCCCAGACCATGGTTGGTATAGAAACTTGCGGGATTTCAGCAAGGAGTTACAGGACACGCACTGGTGGGAAACAAAACAGTACGCCCACCGGGAAACTCTTGAAAGTGCAAGCAAACTGGAAGTGGAGTCTCATGTAATTGCCCCGACACCATCATCAACGCAAATAATCATGAATGCAGAATAGAAAGGACCTCTGGAGGGGTCCTAATTTAAGGGTGAAAAGCCTTGTCAGTCTACATGCAAAAAACCTACCATTCTGACCTGCATTGTGTTCACCCTGCCATTAGAAGAGTTTGGATTTGATATCCCACTTTATCACTACCCGGAAGGAGTCTCAATATGGCTAACATTCTCCTTTCCCTTCCTCCCCCACAACAAACCTTCTGTGAGGTGAGTGGGGCTGAGAGACTTCAGAGAAGTGTGACTAGCCCAAGGTGACCCAGCAGCTGCATGTGGAGGAGTGGAGACGCGAACCCGGTTCCCCAGATTACGAGTCTACCGCTCTTAACCACTATGCCACACTGGCACAGGTGCAAGATACCTGACAGACCATCTCCTCTTGGACCAGGTTGCCCGCTCCTGAAGGTGTACTTCAGACCCCCTTCTCTGTGAGCCACCTATTGCTGAAGCATGATTGGTAGGGATGTGCAAGAAAGAGAAAGAAATTATTGCTGGCTGTGCCCTGATTTTTGGATTACCCTACCCAGAAAGATCTGATTGGCCCTCATTGTTTTTCTCGGACTGGCTAAGACCTTCCAGTTTTTATCTAAGCCACTCCGAGCCATGCAAGGGCAGATGTTATTTGTGGGTGGCATTTGACTACTCAGCGCAGACCCACTGAAAGTAATGAGCATGACTAAGTTCGGACCATTCCATTTCTATTGGTCTATTCTGATCAAAGCTTAGTTGACCGCTACCCTAAATAAATGCACACTGGAGACTTAAGGGCAGATGTTTTAGACTACAGTGCCCATCAGCCTTGGGGAGAGGCTTAAAAGGCCTTAAGGTGCATGGGCTATACAGACTAGTGTGTCAGTTCCTGTAGAAACTAGCCTACTGTACAAAGGTACTTCTATCATTGCTTTCTCAATCTGGCCTCTGGCCCCTAGACAACTCTAGCATGTGGCCCCCAGGAGGCTGCTTAGAAAGGGATGCGGCCCTTCGACTGTAAAAGATGCTCTCCTAAAACAGCATTGATTTGTATGACTCTTTTGGACTTTTGTGGTCCACCACAGAAGGTTCAGGGTAGGGTCCAATCCTGCTGGATCTGTGTGCCAAACAGTCAAGGAGAACAATGCAGTATAATGTGCTGAAGACTCCCAGCGGTTGATCACACAGCCTACCTCCTCAAACACAAGCCAGGCTTTCACTCTGGCTGAGACTATTCCACCTCTGCACTTTTTTTGAAAGGACCAGGCTGCAAACCTGCGTTGACTTACTAGGGAGATGGACCAGCTGAACTCTGTGGATGTGCCTCTCCAGAGTTGACATCGAGGGTTTGGCACAACGGAGGACCCAAATCCCCAGCACACCCGCTCCTTCTCTTTGCCATTGCATTGCAACCTGCCCATAATTCCATCTTCCTCCTGCTCTAGCCAGAGGAGATGAGGAAGGTGAGAAAGGGCTACTGGTTGCTACCACCAGCAAATTGCTCATTGGCTCCATCTGGCAAGCAGGCAGATGGAAGCAACAAGGCAGTAGAACAGCAGCAGCGGCAGCAGCAGCAGCAGCTGGCACTCATTACACTGAGAGGGTGGGCTCACTGAGCAAGGAGGGGCCATTGAGGGTGTCTTGCTCAAGCCCCCTCCTCCAAAACTAGGACTGGGTTATTACTCACTGCAAATCAGAGTTACCTCAGGCCATGCACTAAACGTTGCTACAATTTGGTAAGCAGGGTGGGAAAAGGACATTCCTGTCTCATTAGGATCATTTTCTAATTTATTAGGCCAAGGCCCTCTTTGGAATGACAAGTATACTTCTGCCAAAATGATAAACTTTGCAGTTTGTTGGGGCTCCAAAATACTTTGTGGGCTTCCTCCACTGACTGACCTTATTTGACATAGTGTGATATTCCCACTGTAATTCCCCTTATAAAGGCCATACTCAGGAGCATGCTTACTTGGGAGTAAGCCTTATTATTGCACCAAAGGCCTTTCCTCCAATTCCTACTTTTCCTGCGGTGGGAGTTCCGCTGCTGGAATACTCTGAAGGCTCGACTCTTAAAAAATTCAGATTAACAACAGTGAAACGAATGTCGCTGGGGTTTAGAGGAGATCCGGGATCCAAAAATGTCTGGTTCGGGAGCCGATCCTAAGGACCCTTGCGAGAGAAGTTCTCGAGCAGGGGTGCCAACTTGAATAAAATATTGGGGTGGGCACATAATTGACCACAAGACGTGATTCCAACATGCCATTTGAATGGCAATGCCCATCAACTTTAAGGGGCCCCGGCCCGGCCCGCTGAAATACTAGTGTGAACGAAGGGACCACAACACCTTGTTAGGTATAAAGAAGCTTAGGATCGCGTTGCGCGCGCCACGCAACCATCAGCGCGAAAGGCTCTACCTGCACGCACGCGCGGGAAATGAGAAAAAAAGAGAAAAGAGGGCAGCCACTTTTCCTTCTTGCTCCCTAGTTCGCGGGCGGCGGCGCGAGCCGACGTGCCGGGCTCAAGAAGGCACACGCCCGATCCGCACCCCCGTGCAGCCGCGCACGTGCTGGGTCGGGCCCGGCCCACGCGCAACAAGTGGCTTGCGCAACAGCCCGCCGCGGGGCGGACGGCGAGCTGCAGGTCGGCGGCTGCGGCGCCTCCGACGGCTCGCTGGGAACCGCGCACGCTCCGGCGTCCCCGCCTTGGCCCGGCCTTGCCGCTCGCTCGCTCGCCCAGCCCTTTCGGGAGCCGCGTGGCCACACCCGCCCGCCGCCGCCTCCTCCCCCTCCCCGGACCCTCCCCCCTCATGAATATGAAGGCAGTGGCGCCGCCGTCTAATGGGCAATGAAGCTGTCACTCCGGCACCTACTTGTTGGCTGTTCGCGCAGCAGAGGCGCACAGAGGAGCGAGCGCAGTGGCTAGGCTGAGCTGCCGGCGGACCCGCGCTTCCCTCTGGCTGCCGCTGCGGCTGCAGGAGCGCGCCAGGCGCCCGCCAGGATCTGCCCTGCCTCGTCCGTCAGCCCGGGGCTTTGGGGATAAGGAGCGGCGGCGGCGATCTGCAGGCTCCGGCCGGAGCTCTCCACCTTGCGCGCGGCGCCCGCCCTGCTGCCCTTCCCGCCGCCGATGCTCCGAGCAGCGGCCGGTCGATGGATTGTCTTCCCTGATCGACGGCGTTCAGCTCGGGGTAGCAGGCATGCTGGATTCTGGCAGGCGGCACTGGGTTCTCCTCGCGGCGGCGCTTAGGCTGTGGCTGCTTCTAACTTTATGGGTGCAGGTAAAACAACGCGGTCTCTATCTTTTGGGGGGCGTCGTTGCTGTCTTGCAAATAAATAGGAACAACGGGAAAGGGGTAGGGGAGCGGAGAAGACCTTTATCGCAGCGCCCGCCTTACCTTTTTTCTTCAGCCGCCTGTGCTGCAGCGGGGATTGCCTTTTGGATAATATTTTTCCCCCTAAGAGTGGCAATCTGGAGCGCACCCTTTTTGCGAAACTTAAGCCCGATCTCGCTTAAGGCGAAGAGGAGAGAGAGATTGGAGAGCGTGGCTTCTGCTGCAGATCTCCGCCAGCCTCCCTTTCCAAACGCGTCGCTTCCAAGCCGGTGTGTTTGCTTTGGAAGAGCGCAGGCAAAGTTGCCGTGTGCAATGTTTGCATGGAGAATTTCGCTCCTCTTCTCTCTCCAATTATGATTTATAATCCATTTATCTGCTCACCCGCGGAACGCTTTCTTCTTCTTTTAACAGAAAACAAAACCGGTTTGCATAGCTCGGCTGGTCACCCTTAAGGCTTTGCGGTATGAATCCCAAATTATTTTATTTGGGAGTTGCTTATTTCAGTTGCAAATGGGAACATTCTGCAGTTCCCTTGCACGGCTTTTGAATGTTTTCCTTCTCTCTATTGCCACAGCTAGCCGGAATTGCGGCACCGTGTCCCCCCCCCCCCAAATAGCTCTCGATCTCATCTTTTAATAGCACCGTCTAGTTGTGATAGTTTTTCGGGAAGACTTGCTTTGCCGTAGGAAACTCCAGAGTGGCTTGCTGGCTTGTAATTCTCCGCGCACTTTTTCTTCCCAAGACACTGTAGTAATGAGGTTGTATGTGTCTGTCACCCCCCCCCCCTTTCCTTCCCTCTCCCTTATTTTTAGGTGTCCCAGTCCACGGGCTATTTCGAGCTGCAGATTAACTCGGTGAAGAATGTAAACGGAGAATTGTTGAATGGGGAGTGTTGTGATGGCATGAAAAAGCCCCAGAACCTGGACTGCGCGCGGGACGAGTGCGACACTTACGTGAAAGTCTGCTTAAAGGAGTATCAAGCCAAAATCACGACCACTGGAGCATGCAGCTACGGCTCCGGATCTACTCCTGTTCTCGGTGGAAATACTTTTTATCTCAACAACCGCAATTTTCATCAGGGGAAAAGTCACGACATGGGCAGGATTGCTATCCCTTTTCAGTTTGCGTGGCCGGTAGGTCAACTTTCCTTTTAAAAATATATACATATAAAAATGTGCGCGCGTGTGTGGAGATATGCCTATTGTTTAATGGTGAGCAAAAGTGGTTTTGTGCACGGTATATAGGCTATGCGCTGAATGGTGTTTGGTGGGGGGAAGAATTAGTTGGATGACCTTCCCTTTTGTGGCTAGCTGCATTCTGTAACTTGAGGTGGTTTTCCTTCCGCCCTCTGTGGTTTTATGTGAAGTGCAGGCAGGGACTGGCTCAACTTGAATCGCGGTTCATTGCTTGGAAAATGCGAGGCGTTTTATTATAACTGACAGACGAGAGGCGCGCACTGATCGTTTTCTCTCGGCTGCTCCCCCGGAAAGGAGAAAGAGGAGCGGTTGTTTGTTTCCTGGGGGTGGGAGAGAGCAACCTCGATGCCACTAGGCTTACATTATGGATTTGCAAGGAGGGCTTTCTAAGAGCAGCGACAGACTGTAGCAGACAAGTGACTTGCACAGCGCGAATGTGCAAGGATGTGGCAGCTGGTGGTGCAAATGGCTGGTTATTTACTGGGAGCGGGGGAATCGGGCAGTGGAGGTTTTTTCAGGGAGCCCCAGGTGTTGGGGATAATGAACTCCTAGCAGCGTGTTGCATGGAAAGTAGGGGGGGGGGGACGATTCTGCCTAATAAAAAAACCTGGGAAAGGGCACACCCAGAGGCATCTCCTCATAGGGGCGTGCCTGCTCCTCATAGGATCAACTGCGAGCGGCGGGGAGGAGGAAGTGCGTTGCGTGACAGCCTCCTCCCCGCGCTTTGCAAGATCCAGGTGTGAGCGGCCGAGGCTGTGCAGAGAGGGTGGGGTGCTGTAGATGCGAAGGTGCTGTTGGCTTGCATGGGCTTTGATCCACACCCTTGGGTGTTCGAGGCACAAGGCGCTGCTGCTGCTGCGAACTCGTTAGTTAATTTGTTTTCTTTAAAAAAAGGGGAGGGGAATGCTGTAAGCAATTCCCGCCCGCTGTCCCCCCAAAATGGGGCGTGTATGTATTTTGCAAAATAAAAATAAAATAAAATGGTACCTTCTCCAGCAGGGGGCGCGTGCGGCCAGCCTTGCGCTCGTGCAGTTTAATTACATAGAATACATGCGTATGTAAAATGCACAACACCATCCCGCTCTCTCAATGCAATGCCTAGAGAACATTAGGGCGGGTGTGTGTGTGGAAAAGTGTGCCGGCAGGGCGTGGAAAGAGGCGGCGGCGGCGGCGGTTTCGCAGTGCAAAGCAGCTGCGCTTTAGCCCCGGGCTACGGGGAAGCGCGGGGCGCGCGTGCTGCTGCTCGCTTAGGGCGCGAGCGGCTTGGCTCCTGGGACCAGACCTGGCGGGGAGGGCGGGGGCGTGGCGGGAATGGCTCGCCCGCCTGGCGCGCGCCTCGGCAGCGACCGTTGGAGCGGGGAGGGCGCGAGAGGGAGCCGCCAGCTTCTCCCTCCTCTCTCTCTCCCTCCCTCTCCTCCTCCTCCCCCTCGCAGGCTCTGGGTTCAAGTAGTGCGCGTCGCAGTAGGGCGCACTTCTCTGAGGGAGGAATTCCGCGGAGAGGGCAAGGCATCTCTTCTCAACTTGGGGTCTTTCCAAAATGCATCCCTCCATGCCCAAAGTTTGAACTTTTGCCCATGAAAACCACATGCAGCTGCCCCTGCCTTCTGAATTTTTTTTTTTAATAGGAGCAAGCAGAGAGTGAGGTCATGGCGCAGTGTGGTGACCTACAAATGTAAACTTGGGGTGGGGTGAACCTGTTGACATTGACACGCTACTGACAGACTTAGGGCTGTTAGTCGCACGCAGGCCTGGTGTCTCTGAGCAAGTGCAGAGTGAATTGTGTCTGAAACGACTGCGAGAAGCTCGCTTTCTTCAGACGTTGGGTGGCAGGTGGAGGATGCGACCTGAGAATTTGTCTGAGGCTGCAGGTCTCCTTTTTATTTATCTTAAGCCTGGATTGGATCTGCTAAGTTTATCCATATGCACACAGCTGGGGTGCCCCCCCCCCAATTTCTTCCTGTCAGAGGCCTGTGACTGACAGAAAACATCCTTCAGTCAAACAGCTGCTATTATTGCCATGGTGTGTGATTAAGAGAGGTTATTCTGATCCGGTGAACTTTGAAGTTTTCGCCATTAAATTACCAGAATTTTGGAGGTAGAAGTTTGGCATATTTTATTTTGTGTTTATAAAATTGTGTCCCCTTTTAAATCTCTATCTGGTCTAAATGGGCAGACCATGTGAAAGCTCATGAGGCCACCAACTTGCTGAGGCAGGTTTGGGCCTGGTCAATACCACATGGACACAACCTTGGGTTCCACAATTGAAGGAAAGTGGGGCTAAAATATTAGTAAGCGTTGTTCATGTGCGACTCGGAGATTTACTGTGTCTTCCACCAAAAGTCCGCATATCAAGTACAGAGCAACTGTATGGGGGTTTTTTCATCGACATTTTCAGCCTTTCAACAGCTGTGTGATAGTCCTTTTCTCATCAGCTGGTGCAAACATGTGTCAGTCAAATAGACCCAAGGAAATACTGGTAGTCATGTAGCTTGGTCTTCTCTTGCTGTGTCCACAGGATGACATCGCAACTCCACAGTAGCAGGTAATAGAACAAGGTGTGTCCTGTGTGCTACGAAAAGGAGTTGTCTAAAACATGGTGGTTGATCTTTAGAAGAGCTCTGGAATGGATTCCTCTGGACTCTTATAGTACATAACTGTTAGCAGTAAGCTCAGCTGCCAAAGACAGACTGGTAGATGGTTTTGTATATATTGGAACACAACTTTTTCATGCTTCTAGATACTGTAGAAGTATGTTCTGTTACTATGAGAATTTGCTTTGCAGACTCTGGGGTTCGGAGTTAGGCAACTAAGTGTTGTGGAAGAAACTTGATGGCAAGCAGTGTTCTAATAGTTCTATTTTCTGTTTTAATTGTTAAACTGTTTTAATGGGCATATTATACATTTTAATGATGGATGTTTTATGTCTTGCACATGCTCATTATTATGCATCTTAATTATGGGCAGCTGTATTTTTCCAAGTTGGCTTTTATATGTTTGCAAACCACCTCTGTATTTCTTCTTGAAAAGAAAGATGGTATATAAATTCCAGTAGTAATGCTGTTTGTTAGGGGCTGGGCTCTGAGCTTAGAAATCTGAAGAAAGGATTGTGTATTGAGTCGTTTCAGCGCTAGCAAGTACAGACCATGCCACCTTCTGTATTCAGCAGAGTGTATGTAGTAACTTGCTCAGTCTTGTGGCAATCCTCTGGACAAACATGCAGTTGATTGAGAGCAGCGCAATCCAATATCCGTCTCCTACCCAAATATATGTTGCTGGTATTCATTTTATGATTGCCATAGTCATTCTCTTTAAAGGGTACCTGGTTGAATAAGACTCGTGGCTGGCCTTCATATTCTCAGCAGGGGATACTTAATGATACCAGAAAGCGATTCAGAATCTTCATAATTGATTGCTAAAAACAAAGAGTACAGTTTTCAAATTAATGGGAAATCCAGGTCTTTATGTGGGATAGCGCTTCCATTGCCAGGAGTTATTGCCATTTCTAATAAACCAAAATAGATGGTATTCATCCTAGCAGTTCTATTCTGTCGAATACAGTTGTGTGAATGTGATGAAAACCTGTTAGGTTCCCTGCTGCGTTAGTAGAATTGCTAAATCCACTGTGTGCCATACATGCCCTTACGAATTTTAAGAAGCTGGAGTTCGGTCAAGAGACTGAACATGTACCCCTCATGCCTCTCATGGGGGGAGTTCATGTAGCCAGGGGTGGGGGAAGCAAATATTCCCACCGAGAAAGCTCCTTATTCCCACACTCGGCAAAGTCCCATCATATTGTAAGACAGGCATAGGTTAAGAATTTCTGAGATCATCTTCCTTAGTCTTGGCTTCACCTATCCACACTGTTTATAAGCAGTAAACAGGAATATAGCTATACCTCTACAGCTCTATGGAATACCTTTGCACTGCAGTTAGTTTCTGCACATTCTCAAGAAATATCCCAGAACCTTAAGCATACCTGTTGTCTTGCTGATATCCTGTACGTATTAACTGTGTTTGTGTCTTGGAATGCACCAGTACTCTCCTGTAATAGCCCATTGAAGATTAAGCTCAGTCAGAAATCAGAGCATGTGATTTGCACTCTTGTACCTGCACACTTTGATTATGTAAGTGCCACAGGATGTCATGCTCATCGGGTCTAGGATGAATTTAGCATCGAAAGAGAAGTGTGTTGTTTAGAAGTGTTGTGTCTTTGTCGATATATGTACCTGAATATTTCAAAGTGGTGAAAATGTCTTGTTTGTCCAATCTAACTTTGCTCCTCCTCTGTATTTTTGAGGACTTTTAACAGAACTACAACTTTTACTGAGACCTCCAGGTATAGGGTGGTATATAAATTCAATAAATAATAATAAGAGTGCCCTAATTCATGATCTCCAACAGCCCCCACCATGAGTCCTCTTTTGCAAGGTGATTCAGGTGAGGAGAGGTGCAGTCTCATGTTGCTTCTGTTTCAGCCCTGCTGAAATGGAAACAAGCCCAGTTGCTCATCTTCCCAAATTTTCTGATCTCACAGAGGGCATGGGGTGTGTTTTCACCTCTTGCAGTGCTTTCCAGTAGGCACTAAGTGGCATGGATTTCTCTTCCGTCAAGGCTTGGACTGCACCACAAGCCTCAACATTTCTGCAATGCTGGCATGAAAAGGAAATACCTTTCCCAAGTGCTGTTGAATTCCTGGAGAACTTGCAGGAGGGGGTTGCCACTGTTAAGCAGTTGAGGGGTTCCTTAGAGCTCTAAATGCAACTGGTTTCCATATTTGTGTTTGTTTATATTAACATTTAGCCATTAAAGTTATATTTGTCGCTTGGTCTGTGTTGACTATGACTACAGCTATTGCAGATAAATGAGTACAGAACAGGCAGCCTCTCAGAGACCAGAGACTCAATCTCTTTGGACTACTCTGGGAAAACCGGTGTATTATTATAGCAGCTACTGCACTTCTTGTATGATTTCTGAGTTTTGTTCCCTTTATTCTTTGTAATTCAATAAGAAATATTGAAACTGCCTTTGGATCTTCTGTTTCCTTGTGCATAATGTTGCAGAAACACTTATTCCTAAACATTTGATGTATACCTTCTACCCTTTGATCTTACCCCTATTTGATTTCAAAGAGACCAGTGCTACATTTATGGTTGTAGGTCTAGTCAACAGAGTGGTATAGAACAGCATTTAATTCTTGCAAGGTGCAGCTAGCTAAAGAAAACTCCTTCAGCTTGGATAGAGAGAGCCTACCCTCTGCTCTGATGCTAAAACTATCCCAGTTAATCTATCTAAAGCACACATTTTTATCTTAATCCTGGCTTGTAAATCACCACTTGCCTGGTCACCTGTAAAAAGTATAATGCATTCAACCAGGCATATTGCTTCCCAGTTCTTTCCTTCTCCTGTCCTCCAGGCTGTTGGTATGCTACAAAATAATTTACATGGGTATAAGTTGGCAAGACACCATTATATTTGTAGGTGAGTTACTCAGTAGGCTTACTAAAAGGGTTTTATTATGTCTGAAATGTGTTTGCAATCTTCGGGGCTGTCATTCCATGCAGATTTACTTAAGGATAAGTTCCCAAGTGACACTTCCTTCAGAGATAATACATCAGGGTCAGGCTCCCAAGTTACGTACAGTATCTAGAACAGTTAACACTCAGCTATTCAGATTGTACTTAGAACTTCTATCAGCCCTAGTGAGTAGGGCCAGTAGTCAGGGATGATGGCAAATGTAGTCCTGGCTCCTTGCAATTCATTTCTGTTTTACAGCCCTGAGCAATCTGGTGCTGTTGGCACCTTTAGATAATTTATGTGCAAGTTTAAAAGCGCATGTCCCAATACTGCAGTGATCCTTGGGGGACCTAACTTCTTACTTCACTTAAATTGCAATCCTAAAAATCCCATGGATTCAGCGGAATTTATAAGTAAACATTCTTTATGTTGCACTGTTGGTGATGGTGTGCTCTTTTTCCGTTGTCATAAATCCAAAGCCTTTAGCTGTTGAAACATCTTAATCTCTTTAGAAGTTCTTAGACTGCTACCTTGGGGAACATTTTTTAGAGTGAGTCAGGTGTGGTTTGTATATGCAGCTGTCCTTTCATTACCGCTCTTCCATACTCCATGCCCTAAACTTCGTATAAAGTTTTCTTGCTTAAAAAGCTTTAGCTTTAATTGACACTTTATTAGCTACTACACAAACACTGTGGACAAACGGTTAGATAAGCAAATGACTAAAACCGGCTCTTAGAACACCACACTGTTGGTTTACTATGGTTTAAATGTGACTTGATCTAAAACCAAAGCTTTATGCTTTTTATTTTCTTGGCTTTCATAAACTTTTCAAGTGAAGTTAATGGTCCTGCAAATGGCTTATATAGTTTGAAAGCCATCTACATGGCTTCTGGTTTCATAGTTGGCACAGAACTTTACTGAATGGCTACGATGCAATCTCCTTTTAAGTTAGTTCCATACTTGACAGGCAAAGAGTTTTCTGGGAATTTCTGGACCTCAATTGCTAGGGCATGCATTTTTTTAAAAAAATGCTGTCAAGATCTTCACAAATTATACTTGAATAAAAGTTGCTATAGCAACCAGTAAATGACATGCTGCCTGATACCAGCACTTAATTAGGGTTGTTTATCCTTTACTTTGTGTAATTTGGCTTTTAACATCCTTCCTTATTGAGAGGAACCTCTTAATCTTAAGGGCATGTTCTATTTGGTATTACCTGTATTTGAGTTGGTGTTCATAATTCAGGGGGGTCTGATATATCACCAATAATTTGAATTACCCTTATCATTAGATACCCTTTTTGCAAGGGATACATCCAGCATTTGTATTGTTATCAAGGACAAGTAAAGGGTTGCTCAAGAGAACCCTTGGAGCACTTGGCTTTTAGTACTGTAAAATTCCAAGGCTTACTCTTGTAAAGGTCAGAAACGATCTTGTGTCTTGTTCCATTTAACAGGTTTCTTCAAGCCTGCACATTCCTCTTAGATCATCCATACAATAGAACACATCCTCTGACTCAGGTTAACGTGATGCTAACAGAGTGCAGGGAAGATGAAGGGGCACAAAGCCAGAGGTGCCTAAGGGGCAAGGGATAAGTTTTAACAAAGCCACATGACTCAAGCCAGCAGCATGATGCGATGCAAAGGGAGGTGGAGGTAGCATTTTACAAGTTGTCAGGTAATTTGACATGAGAGAGGATGGTGGGGTGAAAAGGGGAACCTTCTCTAGTGTGCAAAATAAAGGAGACCAATATTCTGTGTACTGTACTACGATAAACAAAACTTCACTGGTATTGTGTACAGCAATATTAATTATCACTATCTTTCCTGATAAAATCTTAAGATTGGATTTACTGTCTTTTATGGCTTTTACTTACCGGTAACCTCTGATTGGCCTTCCATTCATGATTGCCTTGTACTTTCATTCTGATGAGTAATAACTCTTTTGTGAAGTCTTTCTAGATGCATTGCATTACAGTTAATAGAAATGGGCCATAGAATAGTTTGGGTCTGCACCTCTCTTGGGTCATTTAGACAAGTGGGCACCTATCAATCACATGACATCACAATGACGACCCAAATTAACATTTTTCCTTAGTGGTATGATAGAGCCATGCCTGCAAAGGAAGATCATTTCAATTGCTGGCTTTGGTTCAGCATCAAGTGTGTGCAGATGGACATGGTTTAGGGGAAACTTTATTATGGGCCAGATTGGGACCTAGGTCTAATTTGGCTCACAGGCACGGCTATATAGTATTCATTTTTCCTTTTTCTTCCCTTTTTTATTCCTAGAGTATTTTTCTCCTGGCTGTTATTACCAGTCGGAGGGTGTCTGAGCTGTGAACCCTTTTTCTATTTACTTATCTGATGACAAAATCTTCTGATTGCATACTACTTTTTCAAATCTTCTATAAGCCATTGCCCTCTTTTTCTAGCTGCTGCAATCTCTCCCTTGAAAATTCAAATAGGTGGTGGGGCAGCAGTATTCCCTCACCAAATACCCTGTCTCAGATGTGCTTTGGCTGGGTTTCTACTAGCCTGTGAGAAACTTTATGTTCAGAGTCCTTTGACTGCTAGATTTCTCAGTCTTCAAGCTTGGCTAATGTGTCTCAACTACATGGGAACCAAATGTCAACTTTCTATGCACTTTAGCAGTTCTCTTAAATGAATGTGGACTGTTGCTTTCCAACTTCAGCACTGCTAAATATTCCATTTGAAATCAAGGGGGAAATTGATAAAAGAGCTGTTTAGCCCCCAATTTTAAACTGGCTTTATTGCAGCTCTTTGAAAAGACCTTAAATTAAGAAGATAAACATTTGTATTCTGTGCATCACAAAGAGTAGATTTCACCAGCAAAACTGAGTCCTTTTTAAGACTATAATTTCACATTTGTGGATTCTTCACAGCTTATAGATTCCTAAAAAGTGCATAGAAATTGAAAATATCTGGAGGCTTTAACTTACCTTTTGTGATCACATATTCATTATCATTTATGTTTAAAACCATCAGAATCATGATAATGAATTTCAGTGAAGGAAAAGAGCATGAATGTTCCATATTGCTAACTCTTCCATGACTCATCTCAAAAGATCACTTAATAAGAGATAACTTTTGCACATGGATAGGGCTTGGTATGAGAGAACCACAGGTCTATGAGAATATGACACACATGGTCTATAAATATGACTTTTGCAAGTCGTATCCACGTAGTAAAATTCTTGTTGCAGCTTGGAGTAATGGAGCATCCATTGGAGTTGTGTGAATCTGAACACAGAACTCTTTCAGTAGGAGCTCATGTTTTAAGTAACAGATTTGCATGTTTTCCCTGGATGGATGTGGTGGTGATGGTTGTTTATGTAAGCATCTAAATTTCTTTAGCTGCCTGGTGGCTTCTTTTCAAAATAGGAACACGTTCTCTCCTTCCAATAATAAGTAGGGATAATTGAGCTTTTCCTAAGTTTCCGTTTTCGTTGCAGCAGGCAACTCCTCATTGTAACATGGCAATTGGATATGCTGTTGTAGTTAAAGGTGTTCTGGAAATTAGAAAATGGACTCTTCTGCATAGGAATGAAAGATGGGGGTACAAAGGAAGGGATTAAATAAATTGCAACTCTCAACATGGGCACTAGTGACATCCTTTTAAGTGGGAACAGTATGGTGCTTATGCTTGCGTCCTCTTGCTGAACTTAGTGGCTTCCAGTATCACAGAAGTTACTTCATTTCCTCCCTGAAGTTTCCCATTTGTTTCTAGATTTCAAGTAGGAGTCTTCTGATGCGTCTTCATTGAAGGGCGCGTGTAGGGGAGATTTAACCCTCATCCTTGTACTGCTTTCAGGTTTTTGGAAAATGTAACTTTTAAAAGCATACACCAATAAGCTGAATTATGTCAGAAGAGTATGGAGACATTTGCAACACCTTACTAAGATCCAGTAGGATCCAGGTAGGATTGTGTACATGTATCCAGTGTACATAGGATCCAGGTAGGATTGTGTACATGCAGAAAATCGACACATTAAAATAAAGAGGTTCTGGTATTGATGAAAGAAGGGGCAAGGGTTGGTGGTGACGAGGATGAGCATTTGAGACATCAGTACATAAGCAAGGTGAAGTGTGGGAAGGTACATTAAGATACTAAATTGTAATGAAAAGAATCTGAGTAAATCAGCCATCAGTTGTATAAAGAGCCGTCTGCTTAAGTCACTTAATGTTATTCAGTATCAATAAACAAAAACTGGCTGCTCTAGACAGGTCAAAGGCAATTCAGAAATCCTGGAACTTGTTCAAGCATGTGTAAAGTATCTTTGCCAGATAGAGAAACAACAGCTGGTCCTGCACATCTGCAGTTTCAGAAGACAAAGCTTCTAGTTTGTGGTTGAGATTTGTGGCTGCTTACTGGGCACATCTACATCACGTCTAGATTCACTGAAGCTCCTTCTCTTGCATGGAATAGACTTTTTTTTTTGTCCACAGGCCATTTCCTGTAAATGGAGATCTGCTAGGCAGTCAATGCCCCCTCCCCTTCATGCATAAACTCAAGAACATAATAACATGGGAATGTGTGTCATTACATTTGTACGCTGAATTGATGATGGAAGCTTCCTGTTGAGTTCGGGTGGTAAAAAAAAGAGCACCAGTATGCTTTACATCTTTACAAGTTACTGTTTGCCATTAGTTTTGTTCCTGAAGAATCTAGACCATGGTGGGTGAACATATTTGGATTTTTTAGATCGCCTTCTTTGCTCTATATGCACTGGGTTTCTGATGTGTGCCACCCCATCTGTGTTTTTCCTGGCCATACCCTATTTGGATATTTCTGGCTTCTTTACTTGCCTTGGCATGGTTATGGTTAGATTTCCCTATGATACCGTACATCTTTAAAAAATGTTGTCTGGTATCCACACTTCTGTAAGATCAAAGGGTGTGCTTTATGGCCAGTGTTTGGATTTCTAACTGCTTTTCTTTGTAAAGTTTAGTGAATACAGAAGTACACTATCTACATGTGACTACAAAGCAGATTCAGTTGGACTTTATGACTTCTACTTTGTGCTACTGTAAATTAAATAGATTAAACTGCACCATATAAATATGTGTTAAATCCATGCAACTGTTTGAGTTGTTCTGCATTATATAATGTTTATGTAGTGCCACCTTAGGGCATTATACTACCCCGGGGGGGTTACAGTCTAAAAATAGATGCAACAGAGAAACAGAGGCAGGGGTAAACAGTAGAGAGAACTAATAGTGTATATATATTTGTAGGGTAGGCCATTATTAATCCCAATAATAGACGTGTGTTCATACACTAACAGAGCATTGGTGACTTACCAAAGGCCCCCTGTTGAGTTGATGGCAAAGATAAGGGGTGGTATTTAACAAATGTTTTACTATTGAAATTAAAGGACCTCACTTAATCATGTTCATTAATTTCAGTGGATCTTTTCTGAGCAAAACTTGAGCAGTATTCAATTAAAATTTTGACTTTGGATTGCCAGTGCGCCAATATTGCAATGCCATTATACTATACAAATTTATGGTGTGACTTTATTTGGACTACTGTATGCAATTCAGGTCGTCTCACCTCGAAAAGGATATTGTAGAGTTGGGTGGGAAAGGTTCAGAAATATGAAAGCGCAACTAAAGTGATCAAGGGAATGGAGGAACTCCGTTATGAAGGAAGGTTGCAGCGCTTGGGACTTCTTAGTTTAGAGAAAAAGCGAGTATGAGGCAACATGACAGAGAAGTTTATAAAATTATGCCTTACATGGAGAAAGTGGGGAGAGAGAGAGAGAGAGAGAGAGAGAGAGAGAGAGAAGTCTCCCTTTCTCACAGCACTAAAATTCATGGATATCCAATGTTCTCATGTTAGAAGATATGAGATATTGAAAAGAAAGTGCTTCATGCAGCATTTAGTCAAACTATGGAACTCACTCCCCCAGGAAGCAGTGATGATTTAAAATCGGTTGGGAATTTAAGGTGGTTTAAGTTGATGAAAAGAGCACACAATTTCACATTCTAGATTTTAGAAATGCAGCTGGAGAAACTTCCTGGGACCTGAGTTGCTATCAGAGTAGATACTACTGAGTTAGATGGACCAAAGGTGTGCTGCAGTACAAGACAGCATCATGTAGGCGGAAGAAATTGGAGGACTAGGGTCAGATTATGCAAAATGATCTGAAGATGTGTGAAGAGTGATATGCAATAGACCTGCAACTTGTGTGCCTTTAACTTGCACAATTGCGACTTTAGGCGCTTGGTGGCTGGCCAGTTGACACCTCACAAATTAAACACATGCAGGGCAGAGAGCTTAAAAGCTCTTTCCTTGATGGGTTTTCCTGCCTTGCTTGGTAGGCATGGTCTGCTCAGCGTGTCGGCTGCAGAAAGATAGGGATGGTCACGTGAAGGCGGTTCCAGGGTTGTTCTGAATAGACGTGGTTTGGGGTTTATGCTCGGTACCCCAGAACATAATGTCTGCACAAGTTGTGAGTCTACTGTACTCAAGTTTGGAAAATGACTCTAGTATTTATAATAGCAGAACACAAAACAAGACAGAATCCAATTAGAATGAGCACAAAATAGTGGATGAAGTTAAAATTGAAGTTCTAAGCAGCGCACATTATGGCAAGTAAACCTGGACTCATAATTTGTTTGCAAATTAACAAGTTACTAGAGACACCTTTCTAATAGAAAGCTCATTGTGCACTTTGTCTTTGCATCACACATTACTTTAACAGACACTTTGGGTAGAAATAATTAATTGGAATACTATTACGTGAATCTAATGGCCATTCATATTTATAATGTTGTTTGCTTTCTTCTCAATGATTAGAACTCTTGCTAATATACTCTCTTCATTAGATGTACAGAGGCCAATATAGTATCAAAGTATCTGTGTATGGGTAGGATTATAAACTTCATTGGCATATGAAAGAGGGTTTTTGTCAGAGTTTTTAATGTACATCATGCAATAAGACTTGCCTTCCACACTTTTTTTATTCTCTGTTTGCTTAGACCATGGAGAAAACATTACTAGCAGGCCCCCTCAATTAGTGTCTTGTTTTAGTAAACATCTGCCTTAAATATTAATAGTCTCAGCTATGAAACTTACAACCTGTAGCCTTGTTTTGGTTGCTAACTTGGAACTTTAATTGTTTTAAAGATGTTCACCCTGTTTTCTGCTGTTGGTTGTATTTTGGAGCTGTTCTAAGACCATGAAGTATGCTTTGAGGCTCTAACTAATTATTAGCTAGCTGAAATCTGTAGGGGTCCACAAAGTCTTGACTTACTATCCCCTCTCCCCATAGTCTTGCATTGTCCTGGAATTTGGCAGGTAGTAGTTCTGGTTTGCAGGTATTGCTCTGACTGCATGTGTGACATATTTTACTATCCAATTTGAATGTTTGCCATCAATATCCAAGTTGGGAATCTACAGTGTCTAACTGAATAGCTCTTGTTAAGTCATGGATCATGTGAATGTGGCTGGATTCTGGTCAGCTGCTTGCAGTTAACCCCGTAAATCGCAGTATATGTGGATAGTACAGTTGGATATGAAGACATATCACTCACTCAATGAGCTGCTGTGGTGAAGAGGTTGCTGCACTGTCACTTAACAATTCATTAACAGTTAGTCATATTTCCATGAAATATTCACTGCATTGTTGCTACTAAGGTAACGGGACCCCTGACCATTAGGTCCAGTCGTGACCGACTCTGGGGTTGCGATGGCCATCTCATGTTATTGGCTGAGGGAGCTGGCGTTCAGCTTCCAGGTCATGTGGCCACCATGACTAAGCCGCTTCTGGCGAACCAGAGCAGCACACGGAAACGCCGTTTACCTTCCCGCTTGGAGCGGTACCTATTTATCTACTTGCACTGGTGTGCTTTCAAACTGCTAGGTTGGCAGGAGCTGGGACTGAGCAACGGGAGCTCACCCCGTCGCAGGGATTTGAACCACCGACCTTCTGATCGGCAAGCCCTAGGCTCAGTGGTTTAACCCACAGCGCCACTCGCTGATTGTTGCTACTACCCATGCCTAAAACTTATCCTGGGGTTTGTGTATGCACATGACATAGTGAAATGGAATATGAACTCGTCTAAAGGAATGTACTTAAAAACTTTGAAGGGTTTGTTAGTGTGCTTCATCATTAAAATTCTGTAACCTTTTAACCGACCTACTAGCTGCTAGGTATAGGTGCTGGGAATAACCTGACCTCATTCATACATAGTTCACATGTTTTAAATGTGAATGTACAGTACAATGTGTTCATGCACACTGCTGAAATTATGGAAGTTTCACTCAACTGCTACTGGGAAACGAGCTATAATCTAGTTGAACATTTTGTCTGAATCTCCAGGCTCAGTTTCTCTCCAAACAAACCATCATTGTCCAAAGTCTCATATTGGCTTTCCACGAAATAAATCACAAGCCTGGGTTTGGACATAATGCTAAACCTAACCAGGGCTTGTTTCCCAGCAGGAGAGGGAATAAGTGAAGCACCGGCAATTTCGTACTTCCTGCATGTATGCTCTGTGTTCATACTTAAATGACAGTTTAATTGTAACCCTGGTTTAAGGTGATGTGTGAACTAGACCTGTGTTTTTGAGCCTTTGGCTCAATGAATAAAACTCTTAATACTAAATCTTCTTTTAACTGGAAAGATCATGTTGGAGGACTGATAACTAAATTATAAACTTAGGCTTGCTTCATGGGGAGGTTGCTAAGAAACTGATGAATAGTCTCTAGAGTAACCAGTTATGTGTTGTCTGGCCAGAGGCATGAGCTTGCTCTCTGAAGACTTTAGCTCTCTTGCTGGCTCGTAGCTTGCTTCATATCTAAGCATGCACCTAGATTTGCATGTTTTAGGTCGCTTTACATATCTTTCTGAAATATGAACCTCTGTTCTTTAATACTGATTCTGGAGCCTTAGTATTTAATGTTCACTGTTTTTTTATAACATAACTTGCAAAATCTAGGAAAGGTCTTGAGTTAAGAGTTAGAAATTGAGGTGCTAAATTTTAAAATTCTGAATTTCTGCTGATGCAGAAACTACAGAACTGAAATGGTGTCTTTTCCCCCAATAATGCTCAATGTTCAATCCTGCACATGCCACTTTCCTGCTGGAGATGATCCTTCCGATAGTTATGGAAAAAGAGACTTTAAGCTGGAAAATGGGATGGAGAACAATCAAACTTCTTTCCTCCCTCCTCTTGCACCATAGTCTTGATCTGTGAGTGGGGGCTGCTCTGATCCATCACTGAGAGGACATGTAGAGGAAAATAAACGGGGAATCCAAAGTATGTTCAGGCATGCTATTAAAATGATATTTAGTGGCTCTGTGCATATTGTAGAATCCCACTGATTTCAGTGGAGCTTATCAAGTGAGCTTTAGTGTCTGTCCAACTGAACCATGATTTCAGCAGACCAGTTAGATTATATGGTTAAAAGGGAGCCAAGTCTTTGCCCTGCAGATTGATAACACTCTTGTCCATCTGAGCCCAGCCTAGAAATACCTGTGAAAAGCAGACTGTGAGGAGATAAACTACTGTGTGCATACTGGTGTTTTTCTGCAGCAAACAAATGGGAAACACACATCTGCTGTGGGACATAGCTGTGTACATGTAATTTGGCATGCTGTGGGAAGTGCAAAGTTGCCTTAATCTTCATCTCTTGTAATTTCTTCCCTGTGATTTAGAAATATGTACATTCAGCGCCCATACCTCTTCTAAATTATGTGATGTTCTTCCTGGCTTTACTTCATCCTGCCACATACCAAGAAACTACTGACTTCAATTGTCCCATCTGTTTGCTTATCCATTGTTTCCCATCCCCCTCAGTTAACATCATCTTTTGTCCTTTCTGTTTAGAGCAGGCTTCCTCAACCTCAGCCCTCCAGATGTTTTTTGAGACTACAATTCCCATCATCCCTGACCACTGGTCCTGCTAGCTAGGGATCATGGGAGTTGTAGGCCACAAACATCTGGAGGGCCGAGTTTGAGGAAGCCTGGTTTAGAGTACCTTATTGGCCCGAATATAAGCCGTACCTGAATATAAGCCACACCTTTCAAATTGGAGAGGAGGAGAAAAAAAGAATACCCAAATATAGGTCACTCCCTTCCTCGCTGCTCCTGGCTACATACTGGGAGCGGGGTGGTGGTGATGGCGGCACACGGCGTTCCCCTTCCTCGCTTTCTCTCTTCCCAGCCTTGGAGAGGATTGGGCACAACGCGTGGGGCGGGCGCCGCTTTGCCACGCTCCTGGCGCTGTTTGCCCCTCACTCCTGGCTGCATACCGTAAGGTTGCAAATATAAGCTGCACTTTAACTTTTCATGGTCGGAATTTTTTTTGGGGGGGGGAGTGTGGCTTATATTCAGGCCAATACGGTACATGGAGCCATGCAAGGCACATCATACAGGGTCAGCCCAAGTTAACTTGTTACTTTACTGTTACTGTAAATTTGGTGTTTTAACACTTCCACATAAGCACACCCACTATATAGCAATAATACAGTTCCAGTTGTTGTTGTTTAGTCATGTCCAACTCTTTGTGACCCCATGGACCAGAGCACGCCAGGCACTCCTGTTTTTCACTGCCTCCCGCAGTTTGGTCAGACTCATGTTGGTAGCTTCAAGAACACTGCCCAACCATCTCGTCCTCTGTCGTCCCCTTCTCCTTGTGCCCTCCATCTTTCAATACCAATTGTAGTTACCCCATTGGAATTGGCACTTTCTGCAGTGGAGTAGGAATGGAAGGAACTGAGAAACAAAAATAATATGTGACATAAAAACATTTGTAGTCAACATTTGTAGCTTTAAAGGTATTGTAGAAGTGAGACAAGAATAGCAGGCATTGGTAGACTAGACTGGAATCCAACCTGCATTCCAGTTCTTTACACTAAGTGAATCCTAATTGAACTGAGCTCTACTGAAATAGGTTAAGTTTGCTTAGGAGTCCACCTTAAATGTGAATTACCGGGAATGGAACATTTTCAAATTCCTACGAGCCATCAACAAATTTAGGGACTATTGAGACATGTTTTAGAACCTAAATTTATTTAATTATTAGTTCTAGGAGTAAAATGTTGACACTTGAGTTTGCCAGTATTTTAATTCTTTTGTACATGCATGCATGTGGTATTTTAGTTCTGTGTTCTGAATGAAGATGTAACTAAGTTAGAACAGCTTATGGTAACAGTAAATGGCATGCGTGTAACTCAATATTCTGGATAGATCTGCAACTTACATTGGCAGTAACAGATGGTTTCCTTTTTTAAGGTGCCCTAGTTGGAGGCATTAGATTGAAATGATCTTACAGAATTGTAGAACAAGATTTGTTAGATACAGAAACAGTAGATCTCTATTGTTTCATCCCCTGTCCTGCTGTGCTGCTACCGAAGAACTATCAAATGTTAAGTGATTCTGAATATATTACTGTTTGAGTGACATGTGGTATTATTTCAGTCTGCAAAGCATTACAGTATATTAAAACGGGAGTGAATGAAGCCTGGCACTGAACTTTTGTCCATAGTAAAGTAGCTAGGAATGGGGGAGAAATTTGATTCAGTTCTTACATCCATCCACCAAAATTCACATCTCTGAATTTTACAATATGATTACCCAGCCAACTAATTGTGTACAAAAATGTATGTACTATGGTGCAGTGTAGATAAAACAATATACAGTAAAAAATAATATACAGAAATGTATTGTATTAGGAAAAATGAATACAGGTGTGTAGATTAGGAGAAATTAGCACTAAAATGCTGATTAATTTTCACGAACACATTTTAAATTGTGAATTTATGTGAAAATGAGCTGAATTTAAGATTGGAAAAACAAAAAACAAATCAACAGTCCCTAAATGTAATGAGTAGCTTAAATATAGTTCTAGACCTCACATGCCAAGTCCTTTAAAAAAAATTCATTCATCTCCAGGCATGATGATACTTTGCTGTCTTAGAGATAACCCATCTGAAGCCTGGAATGAACATTTGCTTTGGGAGACACACTGTGTGTATGTGAATGCCCTGTCCCAGCTGCACACAAGGCCTTCTGGGCATATCTAGTCTTGGTGATAATGCCTTTTCCACCCTAAGGTTCTTCCATGAAGAACACTGTGGGGAAGGCTAGCATTTTGTCAGTGAGGAACCAGCTACAATCATACCTCGGTTTAAGTACGCCTCGGTTTGAGTACTTTCAGTTTAAGTACTCCGCGGACCCGTCTGGAACGGATTAATCCACATTCCATTACTTTCAATGGGAAAGTTCGCTTCAGATTAAGTACGCTTCAGGTTAAGTACGGACTTCCAGAACCAATGACACTCATACTTTGGGTTAAGTACGCTTCAGGTTGAGTACTCCATGGACCCGTCTGGAATGGATTAATCCACTTTCCATTACTTTCAATGGGAAAGTTCGCTTCAGGTTAAGTACGCTTCAGGTTAAGTACAGATTTCCGGAACCAATTGTGTACTTAAACCGAGGTACCACTGTATTCCCATAACACATTCTGGATATGGTCTTAGTCAGACCTGGCACTTGAGACTATGGCACTGCTTATACGCTGTATATATTGATAAACTGATAGTACCTTTTGATCTCCAGAAGTCTCTGCAGGGAAGCATGGGGCTGTATATTGGAATACAGTATGTGTTTTCTTCTCCATTCTCTCCTTTCCCCAATAACTCTGTAGTCAAGGGAACCCTGGGTTTTGTCAGTATAAATTGCTTTCACATTGTGTAATTGCAGTCAGTATAATACCACTGCCTGCTACTGCACAGCTCGCCAACACACCCACACACACCAGTGAAGGTGAGGAAAAGAGAAGTGGTGGGTGTCAGCAGTGGCAAAGCAGAACTGGGGTGTAGCTGTTGGAAAGTTGGCAGGGAGGTCAATGAGCTGCTACCACACTGTAGTTTGCAGTGCCACCTGTCAGCAGACATGTGAACTTACATGGTGATGACACCCTTAACAATTTTATTATATGTACAGTGGTACCTCAGTTTAAGTACACAATTGGTTCCGGAAGTCTGTACTTAACCTGAAGCGAACTTTCCAATTGAAAGTAATGGAAAGTGGATGAATAGAATAGAATAGTAATTTATTCGCCAAGTAACTTACATACTTGGAATTTGCTTTGGCTAAGTTTACAATGTAAACGTACTTTGTACAAAATATCTGTTAAATATCTGTGTGAGGATCAGAGTGTGCAGAACTCTATTTCAAGCAAAGAGGAGCCTCTCCGACTGCGCCTGGAGCTTTTGCCTTCTGTCCCTGTAGTGACAGAATCTGTTCCAGATGGTCCGCAGAGTACTTAAACTGAAGCATACTTGACCTGAAGCAAACTTTCCCATTGAAAGTAATGGAAAGTGGATTAAACCGTTCCAGACGGGTCCACGGAGTACTTAAACTGAAAATACTCAAACTGAGGCATACTTAAACCAAGGTATGACTGTAGTAGGGGACTCTTCCCCCAGACTGCTTGCTGAATTGTCCACCAAATCAAGAAATCTCCCCAGCTTCTCCCTTCTATTCTGTAGACCCATTTTCACCTTCATTCCCATACCCATGCCGCCTTCTCCCCCACCTCCTTTTTTGAAACCCCTCTTACATGTAGACCAGAATTGTGGTTCCAGAATTGGCCTCCACAGTCACTTATGGACTCATTGTTAAAACCGTGTTTATGGAAGACAATCTTATTCGGCTACGAGTGATGGCCAAAGAAGACACATAGACCATCAACAATCCTGCATGTTCTTCCTCTCACACATTGTAACTCCTCACCACCCTTTTACTGACTTATGAAGCCAGTATCCTCTCCTACTCTACAGCCCTCCTGCTTCAGCAGTTAATAGTCAGAGCAACCCTGGAACTGTCCATTTAAGCTCTCCACCTTGCTTACCAGGCTCTGGGAAGCATGGGCTCTGGGAGGCTCCATCAGGAGACCTTCCCAGAGCCTGGGAAGCAAGTCTGAGAGCTTAAAAGCTATTTCTGTGGGAGGAAATATACAGAGCTTTAAACTCTCCTCCTTGCACACATTTAATCTGTGCGATGTCAGCAGGTCACCCAGCAAGAGTGTGTTAAGCTGTGATCACACAAGTTAAATATGCATGTAGTGCAAGTCCTACTGTATGTGGGTGCTAGCTTGTTAGTAATAACCCGTGTTTTAAATGATTAAATTGAATATGGAGCTTCATATTGAAAACAATACATGGTAACAGTAGTAAAATAATATTTGGGGGAACTGAGAGGGAAAGGGGGTGGCAGCTGTAAAGGTTTGAGTAGAGCAAGCAGAGGGGAACATTGAGAGAAAAATGTGGTTTAAAACAAGGTTTGAGTACAGCAAGAAGGGAGTTTAGAATTTGTTGTGCTAGCTTTTTGGAGTTGGCTTCTGTATTGTACCTACCTCTGCTATTTCTCCTTGCAATTTTATTTTAAAGCACCCCTCAGGGTTCTTCGCCTTTTGGTCTATTCAAACCCTTCTTGTTGTTTTAAACCACCATTTCATCCCTTATTGCTTCCATGTCACATCCACTACTACTGTGCAACCTTCCTTCTCTTTTGCTTCCCTTCCCTGACTTCATGCAAATGCAGGCTTGTGATGTGCCACTACAAAGTGAGGGCTGTGCAGTGATAGGCTGCTCCTGTAGAGTATATAGAGATAGACAAGCTAGAATGGAAATCATTCAAGGGAGACCAATTAAATTCCTCTCTCAGCAGAGTTGATGGAGTTGCATCAGTGTCTATGTCTTCCTTTCTGTAACCTGATGGAATACTGTAGTTTGTTTTTAAATTGACTTACTCACCAGCATATCAGATTACTTGTATTGAGGTTCTGATGACAATATGTAAACTTAAAAGGATTTTGTTTAATTGGTTTTGTTTACGGTAAACACATTGTAAAAAATGTGATCGCTATGTAAGCCATTTCAGGCTAAATGAATGACCACTGGTCTATATCATCTGAGTAGCTGACCCACTGTTTTTTGTCATGATTCTTTGCAAAGATAGGAGTGCATGAGATATGAGCATGCAATGTGATTGGCGTTTCTGTTTGGAAACATTGTGAAGAAGATTTTGTGTGTGTGTGTGTGTGTGTGTGCGCGCACACACACACACACAGTTCATTTGATTAACTAATGGTTTTGTTATTTAAGGCATTGGCATTTCTAAGTGGTGTACATAAAATATGGGGGTAAAAGAAAAAATCATCTAAAAAAACAGATATTACCCTAAAATGATTCCTGGAAAGGAATGTTATTTGTCAAGTGTCTGAAGTTAAGGAAGAGGGGTACCTATCTAATCTCAGTTGGGAGAGCTTTCCTTAAACTTGGGTCCCACAACACCAAATGTATGGCTTCTGGCAATTAGGAATCACGCATCTGAGCCAAGGGTGACCACCAACAAATACTCCCACTAAGATCGCAGTGATCAGGCAAGAGTATAAGGGAACATGTGGTCTTTATGGTATCCTGGACCCAAGTTGTTTAGGGCCTAGTAACATATGGGCAGCTAGTGCAAGCTTTTATTCACCACAGTTACGTTCTGGCAGTAATCTATCCCATCAACTGTCTTGAACCAGCTGCAACAACTGAACCAGGTGCAAGGGTAGCCAGACATAGAACACATTGTAATAATCCAGTTTTGAGATTACTAGTGCATGAATCATCATGGCCAGGATATCCCTGAACAAGAATGGTTTCAGGAGCACTCCCAAAGTATGAAACTGTTACAGTACTTCAGAGGTTTATTAAACCCTATCAAGGTTGAGCAAAATTCCTGGACATGGGGCACACACATCCTAGGGCCTCCACCTTCTCATGCTTCAAACTCAGTTTATTAGTCCTCATCCATTCCACAATTGCATCCAGGCAACATTCTATCTAGACCATGCTCAGTCTAGAAATAGCTATAATTCTTCTTTTCTTGGTGGACACAGCAAGGTAACCTGAACTGAACTTGATTCTGTATTTGAGGCGTCTGAGAGTTCTTCTGTCCATACACAGATTCCTAATGGTGTCATATGATCACCCTGAAGGTTTTGAGGATACAAATTACCTTGAATGCAGGAGTGCATATGACACCCCTTTAGTATCAAGAGCACAAATAATCCCAAATGAATATTCAAAGACCCATATCATTGTCTAATTCTGAAGACTGTTGTGTGTAAGATATTCATACTGCACATGTTGGATGAATAAAACCTTGTTTTAAAAGTGTTTAATCCCAAAGGAGAAAATACTTTTTATGGAGGTTTTTTTTTTCCAGTGTTCCCCAATTTTTCCAGATTTTCTAATGGGGAAAAAAAGAATTTTTCCAATCCTTCACATTTCTTGTGTTGTGTTGCACTTCCTTCTTCAAAAGTGGATCTACTTTATTGACAGGAAAAGTGTTGGTTGTCCTTCCCGCCCTCACAGGTTTTACTACACAGGAATTAGTTTGTCAAACTGGTTTCCTGTTGTGGGTCTGGGAGGTGAGAGTGACGATAGAGATAATCTCTGGCCAAGATTTAATAAAGTCTGAAGTGGGGGGAAAGCCCGACTTCTGAAACCTTGATATAAATTGCGTTCCTTTCCTGGCCAGTACAGAATTTATGGTGGTTCAGTTTGTCTCTAAGGTTCTCTACACACTTCAGAGTGCAAAACCCGTACATTCAAGACAATTTCTCCTTCGTGCTTCAACTTAACGTATTTTTCCGTCTATAACGCTCCCTATTTCGGGGGACTCAGATTTAAGAAAATGGGGGGAGATGGCCCAGAGTATAAAATGCCCCCTAATTTTTGACCTTATTTTTTAGGGGGGAAACCTAGTCTTATACACTGAAAAATATGGCACATGTGTGTACTATAATGAGTCGCACCTGAGCAAGGCTTCCTCAGCAGCATTGGGTAGCCTCTTCATTGGTTTACTGGGGAGAGGCTTCAGATGTCACCCACCCTAAACTGCGTTTCCTCCCTTCTCTGATAACTGAGAGACTCACTTGTGTGCAAACATGAATTAAATCAGCAGTATCAATTAATCACTCTTCCATCACCAGTATCTTGCTCAGTTGAACAGAGATGATTCATTCCCAAAAACAAAATGTTAATCTTGATCTTGAATTTATCCATTTATCATAGGAGTATCTTTCAAAATATGTTCATTGTCGTTTCTGACTCAGGACATAATAACTTATGCAAACTTTAAAATCATGAATACTTATAACCTGGTAGTTTGTTTTGTGATGTTACCTCTTAGCAAAGAGAAATAGCTCTGCTGTGGTTGACACACGTGTTTCAGGCCAGAGGTTAAGTTTCTAGCTCAATATCTCTCTAGAATATATGCTGGGAGCCATTTAGATGGACCACATGGACTTGCACAGTTATCTTGACACACACACAATCTAACACACAAGGCATTATTAAACCTGGCCATTTTTGTGTTCTATTTACTGGAGCAAATGTGGGGGAATAAAAGGTTTTGCAATCAGAGCCGTAGCTAGGTGATCTTGTGCCCTGGCAGAACCGTCCAGATTGCGCCCCACCTAGCCATGGACAAATTAGCTCTTCTTTCTCCCTCTCCTCCAACCCCCCCCCCAATTCAATCCACCCTCTATTTAAAACCTTTTCTAATGAGGCAATAATGGATATTTTAATTGACATATTTCCACCGATTTTGCAGGGGGGAGGCCCTCGCCTGCGCCCCTGCTGGCGGGGACCCATCTCACCACCCCCTAGCTATTTGCAATAGTCAATATAAAGCTTGTGTATTCAGGTTGGTAGCTGGAAGCATGTAGAATAAGCTGCAAGTCAATAAATTCCTGGGATAACATGGTACTATATACTACATATTTATTTAGCCCGTTCGTGGCATGCCATTCTATCCATTTGAGACACTCATTGTGGCTTGCAATCCTAATTATAAAACCTTATTTGCATTAAGGTGACTGCTTCAGGCTCAGGTGAATGGGGCCACATCCTGTGGGTCCAGATGATGATGCAATCAGTTTTTCCTGTGTAGGTGTTTGTGGACAAGACCTGAGGAAGTAGTCAGCCCTGATCAGATACGTCGGCATGCTGTGATGCTAGTGTTGCTTACCTGGAAGATATGAACAGCATTCACATATTATTATAATTATTATTTATTATTTATACCCCGCCCATCTGGCTAGGTTTTCCCCGCCACTCTGGGCGGCTTCCAGCAAATACCAAAATACATTAAAATATCAGATTAAAAACTTCCCTAAACAGGGCTGCCTTTAGGTGTTTTCTAAATGTCAGGTAGTTGTTTATCTCCTTGACCTCTGATGGGAGGGCGTTCCACAGGGCGGGCGCCACTACCGAGAAGGCCCTCTGCGTGGTTCCCTGTAGCTTTGCTTCTCGCAGCGAGGGAACCACACGAAGGCCCTCGGCACTGGATCTCAGTGTCCGGGCTGAATAATGGGGGTGGAGACGCTCCTTCAGGTATATACGACCGAGGCCGTTTAGGCCTTTAAAGGTCAGCACCAACACTTTGAATTGTGCTTGGAAACGTACTGGGAGCCAATGTAGGTCTCTAAGGACCGGTGTTACATGGTCTCTAATGACAAGTTAATAAGGTTGAGCAACTAGATGTGCCATTGTTACTTTTCTGGTAGCATATACTGTAGTCCTTGTACTCCTTCATGTTGCTAGCAGTTACCTAACAAAACAAGTATAAAAATTGCAGTTCTGATAATAGATATGCAAACCCCTTGCCTTGGTTTAATGGTCAATATTGTGTGTTGTAAATATTCTTGTGAGTTTCTTGCAGGATGGTGAGCTGATACAGATACTGTGCCTGGTATGACTTTGGGGGGGATTGGTCTCATGAGAGCTCTGTGGTTCCCCTTCTGTGAAATTAGAAACCACAACCAGCAATTACACACACACACACCAATATTAATGCTTACGTTCATGGCTCCCATGTTGTGCTACTCATGAGCAGGGATTTTTAGAGTGAGTCCAGGCCTGTGGTAACACAACTGACCTTTTAATCCACTTGACTGATTCTGAAATGATTGGCTTGCTTTCATAATAATAAGCTTACAAAATGAGGTACATTTAAATAAATTTAAAGCTCTTCTAACTCTGCTCATCAAAAAATGAAATGAAAAGAAAAAGAAACCAATTCCAGAGTGGATGACAACTAAATTTCAGCAGAAAATTGCAACCGAATAATAAAGCACAACAATTAAATCTGACATTAAACCTCATCCAATGCCTGTGTAAATAGGCAGGTCTTCTAACAGATGCCAAAAGCTTCCATTTGTTCTAATTGTATCTCAGGAGTTTTAAAGCTGGGATGCCACCACTGAAAGGTTTGATCTTGATTCTAACATCGCGTTAGTGCTTTGTAGTTGTTTTAAACAGGCTCTTATCCTACTGGCTTAGGCAATCTGAATTGTATATGTTTCAGTAAATGTGGGTTGAGTATATTAGTACATACGTGTACAAAGAGTGGAGAAATACATACCGGTAATGAAAATGTGGACTTTGTTGGATGCTGCCCAGAAAAAATATATATCTGTATTTGGCCAGGCCTGTGTGATAGATGTATGTTCACTTGGCGTGACCGATCTCTGCGTTGCACGATAATATTCCAAAATGTGGTTTGAGGTATCCTTCAATCTTGTACAGTATAGATATTTCATGCCATTATTTGTGATCACTGCTAAACCTGGCAGATGCAACAGTCATGGAAAGTCAACTGTCGAGAAATTCTGGAGTAGGGACAGCCTCCAATCTGTGCAGTTTTAGGAGAATTCATGAAAGGGAAATGGAATTTGTTTGCTGCTGTGTTTTCTATCCAGGACTACGGCTTCTGTCAATGGGCCTGGAGGCTTAGTCTCATCTGACCACTGCATTTGTAGAGCCCTTGTTCAAAGGAAGTATTTTTGCAGGGACCACTACAGTCAGGACTGGTAAAATTCCCTGGGTACTAGAATCAAAGTTCCTAGGCACCTGGGCCTTTGAACCATTCAGCAGCACTGGTTGTGGACATTCATTAGTGCTGGTCTTAAGACTCAAAATTAGTACTGGAAGAGCCCGCTACACTTTTGGAATTTGTACTTGATCCGGGATGGCTTAGTGCCAATTCAAATGTATGCACTGCTGCAGGAAGCCATTATTCCAAGCATCAAATGAGAAGGGCCAGCATTAGGGGTACTGTAAACATATTTAGAATTCAAAGGAATTGTTGCCAACAGTTGAATACTGTACATAACCAAATGTTACAACTCCATATTCCTTTGCAAAGTTGTCTATTATTGTCCCAAATTGTTCCTAGAATGAAGAATAGGAAAGGAGTGGGAGAGTAAAAGCAGGTAATTTCTGTAGCTGACCTGCTACAGCATTTCACTGTATCACTGTATCTGAAGCATTTC
Source organism: Zootoca vivipara (assembly GCF_963506605.1). Classification (NCBI taxonomy): domain Eukaryota; kingdom Metazoa; phylum Chordata; class Lepidosauria; order Squamata; family Lacertidae; genus Zootoca; species Zootoca vivipara. The sequence goes on from NC_083276.1 coordinate 10,909,757, forward strand.
ACTGTATCTGAAGAAGTGTGCATGCACACGAAAGCTCATACCAAAATAAAAACTTAGTTGGTCTTTAAGGTGCTACTGAAGGAATTTTTTTATTTTACTTCGATCCAGACCAACACGGCTACCTACCTGTAACCACTGCTACAGCAGGGATTGCCCACTATTCTGAGGTGTCAGACCAGTGCTTGGAGGCAGTGATAGGCTGGATGTGGGCCAATACATTTGAGGTTATATCCTGTATAGCCAAGTATGTCTTGAAGTTGCACGTCTGGGAGGGGAGGTGGGGAGATTGCCAGTCCTGGAGAGGGTAGCACTTGCCTGGAAGGAACAGGTCTGCAGCAGGGGATTGCTTCTGGGTTTAGCTGGAGACTCAGGTGTCCTTTGTATTGAGATGATGGAATTAGGATGCTTTGATCAGAACCACTTTAGCTACTATGCAAGTCCTGAAGATTTTAAATCTGTTGGCTATAACAGCTTACGCAGGCTGAAGATTTGATGTCATTCTCACTGATACTAACTCTCCAAGTGTACTGTGCGAAGTTTGACATGATAAAGAGCAGGATCCCAAAACTGCGGCCCTCCAGATGTTTTGGCCTACAACTCCCATGATCCCTAGCTAACAGGACCAGTGGTCGGGGAAGATGGGAATTGTAGTCCAAAACATCTGAAGGGCTGAAGTTTGGGGATGCCTGATAAAGAGCTCCGGGTGGCAGCTTGAACAGTGCTTTAAATGTAGTATTTGTATGCTGTGCAGAGTTTGAATCATGTAGATTGGTAAAGGGTGTGTAGAGGAGTTTTCCTTGGTGGCCATTCTGGAAGCTAACTTAAAATTTACATCTTTATGGTTTTGAGTAGCTTGAAGCTGAATTGCTATTGTGTTGTAAAAGTTGGGTTTTACAGAGATTATGTTTTAACAGTGAAAGTTTAGAATTGTGTTGTTTACTCCTTTTAGATCTTCACTTTTTTATCTGAAAGAAGGCTTCTCTCCCATTCATCACCATAATGTTTTGTTTTCTAACATACTGTTATACAGCCTTAACTTTTTAAGGTCTTCCTTTTAAAAAAGGAAAAGAGGGATATTCTTGAAGCTTAGTTTGCAATGTATTTCAGAGAAGGCTGAAAATATACTGTAACTAGAATTAGGAGGTGAGAACAGTGATTATTTCAATAAGTGGGGACTACAAAGTGGAGCCATATGTTGTACCCCTCTCTACAACTGTCACTTCTGTGGAAGGAGGGAAAAGTTTATAATCCGGAATTGGCTGTGTTAAATCTCTAGTAGCAAGTTCTGTAAACTAACGAGTCTTAACATCTGTAGAACCCCTATTGCTGAGTCAGCTTTGCCATATTTTCCATATGTCTGACAAGGTATAGGTAGAATCTGCAAGATGTTTAGTTAGTGAATTCCATACATTCTTCAGGCACTAGTCATCTCTCACTGTTGTTCCCCAGCAATTCAAAGACATTCTTTATCTGAACCTGGTAGCCATCATGATGTGTAGACATTTATACATGAGATTGAAGCCCACCTCCAGGCAAGTATATGGAGGGTATCCTTCTCCTGGAAGCTATCATGAAAAAAGAATGCAGGGAGGATTCTGTTAATGCTCAATTGGGGGCTTGGTATGAAGAGTTCTCTGTTTTAGCAGGAGTAGCCAACGTAAGTCCCATGATCAAGGATGATGGCGTTGTAGTCTGTAATCTGGAGGGCACCGAGTGGCCACTGCTCTGGACTGCATTGCCATGATATCAGGAGCACAATGAGTTCTAGAGGTCTCTTTGATTCTGTATAGGTCCTGTTCAAAATAGGCCTCCAAATAAGATTTAATAGGGCGGAATCCAATATGGGATGGTCTGCTCACTGGTGCTTTCTACTGCCACATGGCAGTGGGACTACAGCTGTGTGTATGTATATATATATATATATATATATATATATATATATATATATATATACCCTCTTTGTGTGTGTGTGACTTACGGGAATGGGAAGGAAAGTCAGTGCCGTTTCTGTTTTAAACAATAAACTAGCTGAAACAGCCATTCACCAAAATTGTTCTCCATTCACCAAAATTATTTGCAGTGCATTTCTCCTCCAGCCAAGTAATATGTACAAAAAATGCATATTTTAGGGAACATACAAAAAGGTGTTATTTGGGGGGGGGGGTTTAAAGTGAAACTATGCTTTATTTCATCCAGGTCAAAGACCCAGTTGTCACACCCCCAAGTGCATTTGCGTATATACACACACACACACACACACGCTGAAAGCCTCAATGGCGCCCCTTTGGAGGCTTCACCTGGGGGCAAAAAACAGCTAGCCCCCCTGTAGCTACAGCTCAGGGAGGGATAGCTTTGCAAAAAATGTGTGTTAAAAATTCACACTAAAATGCTGGTGGCAAAAAATAAATAAACTGATGTGGAAAACTGAATTTAAGATTGAAATAATGAGAAGCAAAAACGAACAGATGTGTCCATCTCTTAGTGACTTACCTCACCTACTTGAGTTCTCTGCTTCAGATTATTTGTACTTGCGACACAGCTGTCTCCGATTGTGTTGGGTCTGTAGTGGCCTGAGATCATTTGTGGATGGCATTGTTTGGCAGCAGGAGCTTATGGGCACAAGTAGTGACTTCTTCCTCCTCCTCCACTACTTTTTTAAAAAAGACAAGCTTACGCAGAGCTATGAAGTCCACCCACTTTAGATGCTTCCCTGACTTGATATTCACCGCTTTTGTACAGGCCTAGGGATGTGTGCATGCAAATTCAGTATTGATAGTGCTCAGCACCATAAACACAGATAGATTTGCGAAGTGCATGTTTTGGTGAATTCTGGTAATGCATTAAAAGAAGAATCTTAACGTTAGTTGTTTTTTTAAAAAACAACTACTTGCCATTTATTCTTGGTAATATTAATCTGCTGTGGCATTTGCCTCTGGCCACCAGTATGATTGCCTTGTGCATATTGTCACTGCTGTCATGCTTGGTAGAATTGAAAATGGGTAGAATTCCCTTTTCCAGGCAGCAACATCCTTTTCCAATGCAGGGAAGCATGAGGTGAGCTCTTCCCTTCTTTGCATGGAAGCAGAAATAAAACTCGGAGCAATAGTTTAATTCCACCTCTGTATCAGCTGCAAAAATAATAACAGTTGTGAATTAAATTTCCTTTTCACATCTTCATAAATACTGGTGGGAGAATAAATATGGATGCTTCTGTCTCCTCAGTAACTTTGTAATAAGCCTTGGGAGGCAACAACGGTGGCTTGAAGTTGTACATTTGTATAGATCTTATTGCTGTTTCAAATCAGAAAGCAGTCTTGATGCCTCACCATGACCTTGTAAGTCAGAACCACTTAAAAACCTGATGTTTCTGTCTGTTCAGACTTCAGTATCACTCTTTAAGTTAAAGTTCTATGATTGAGGAACCTTTCCTGGACTTGGAAAACAACTTGTCCATGGCACACTGAACTGTTACCACTGTGAAGCGAGTTTCCTCATTAAAAGAATACCAGATATTTATAGTGAAACCTGAGAGCGCTGGTTGTTAGTGTGTGAGGCAGGGAGGATTTAGTAACCAGTACAATCTGTGGCATCTTAAATTAGCTCAGCCAACTACTCCGGACAGCCGCCAGTTGCCTGCACCCGTGCCATTCTTCCTCCCCATCCCCATGCTACTATAACACTTATGCCAATCTCCACAGCAGGAGAGGGAAGGGACAAATAAAACTGCATGTACTGCCCTCATCGCGTTGCCTTGTTTATAACTCTTCGCCCTCCTTTAGGGTTGTTGGCTCTGAAGTGAGAAAGACCAAGGAGAACCGTGTCTGTACTTTCATAGAGCTGCCCTGCTTAAGGCGGAGCTATGTAGTGATCTAACTTGCTGATGTAGCCTGCTGCTCTCGACAAGCCTGTCACAAATTAGTCTGTAGTGTGCTGCTAAAGGACATACGCACCCCCCCTGTTCCTTGTTGTGGGTTTTTGTTTGTTATATTTATACCCCACCTCCTCCAAGCAGTTCAAGATGGCCAACACCGTTCTCCCTCTCTTCATTTAATCCCCACAACAATAACCTCTTGAGGCAGGTTAGGTTGAGAGGCTCAGTGTCGCCCAGTGAGTTTCATGGCTGAGTTGGGGGGGGGAGGATTTGAACTCTGGTCTTGCAAGTCCTAGTCAGACAATCTCACTTAGGGTGGTCCAGCTTTTCATACCAAGTGGGCCACAGTAGACATTGAAACAGTAGGCCACACAATGCTTTGTCATCCAGTGGGGAGGGGGAGTGAGGGCTAAATTTGATGCCCTCCCTAGCCCTTGCACTGCCTTTCCAGAGGTGTGAGGGTCCTAGAGCCCTCCCATCTCCTTCCCAAAGCCCAGCACCTCGCTTGCCCAACTTTGGTAAGGCCTTGCAAGGGCTGTGGCAGGGTGTGTGTGTGTGTGTCAGATGTTGTAGAGGGACTCCAAAAAGGTATTGAGGGCCACATGTTGGACACCCTGCTCTAACCACTATACCACGCTGGCTCTAGTCTGTTGGAACTATTGAGCAGGCAGCATTACCAGTGCACCATAAGAGAGGCAGATTGGAGCGCAGGGCTGGCTATTGTCTGGGAAGCCCAGGATCTTCCTCATCTGCCCAGGCAAGACAGGTAGATAGGTAGCCGATCTATACCAACCAATTTTCAGCTTGCAATATGTGGAACAACTACTGAGCAACCCATGAGAGGTTGGCACTTCAGTTAGATAAAAAAAGGGTATTGTTCCTCCATTACCATCATCTTGCCTGAATGCCACTCCCATTGCGTGGCAGGTACTCCTATGTCTTAGCAACAGTGGGCAAGCCGTAACGAGAAGGTAGCTCCTCCTCGCATCTAGGGACCTAAGCTGGCTTTCCCATTTTCCTACACTTTCCAGATGACCAAAAGTACATGGCCTACCTCTCACTGTGGAATCTCCCCAGCCACTAAACTTGCCTGCCTGATTCTTATTATTATTAGAAAGCAATTGGGAGCAGTACTGAAGGGCAGAACAAAGCTGCAGTAGCAGTGCATACCATTGCATCATGCTTGCCTGTCAAACCTCATTGGGCAGCTCCAGGGACAGGCTGCTACTACCCTGTTTCTCATATTTTAAGACATACCCATAAAATAAGCCATAGCAGGCTTTTTAAGCATTCAAGGAATATAAGCCATACCCCGAAAATAAGACATAGTGATAGGCGCAGCAGCAATGCCGGACGCGGCAGGAGGAGGAGGAAAAAAATAAGACATCCCTTGAAAATAAGCCATAGTGTGTTTTTTTTGAGGAAAAAATAAATATAAGACATGTCTTATAATATGAGAAACACGGTACCTGTTGATAGAGGAGCAAGCCATGGAGACTGTCTGCCCCAGTAGCAGCCAGACTTTGTGCACAATGTACCACACCCCACCCTGTCACTAATACACACAAGCGCTCCTGTAGCAGCCACAGTTGCAGCTTGTTGTCACACCCTTCCGAGGAGAAGAAACAAATAATTAGCCTTGCAAATAGGCTTTTCAGGGTGGCTGCATGCAACCTTGCTTTGCTTGCCTAGATATTTCATTCCCTGTTTCTTTAACATAGCTGGAGTCACAATATTGAAGTATTGCCATGGCACAGTTTGTCTCGTTTGATACATAACTTCTGAATGTTCAACATGCTTCACATACCTTGATTGTTATGGTCACCCTGTAAAGTAGATCAGCGTTGTATTAGATATAGGTGTATGAGGTTGGGAGTGGCTGGCTTTGGAAAGCAGAGGGAAGAAGGGGGGGACATGCCAGCAATTGAAAGCCAATTGTAACAAATCTGGGCTGGGCAACCAGTATTGCTCCTTGTTCGCCTCCTGCCTGCTAGTCCTTAATCAGGCATCCCCAAACTCTGCCCTCCAGATGTTTTGGGACTGCAACTCCCATCATCTGTAGCTAATAGGACCAGTGGTCATGGATGATGGGAATTGTAGTCCCAAAACATCATAGAATCATAGAGTTGGAAGAGACCACGAGGGCCATCCAGTCCAACCCCCTGCCAAGCAGGAAACACCATCAAAACATTCTTGACATATGGCTGTCAAGCCTCTGCTTAAAGACCTCCAAAGAAGGAGACTCCACCACACTTCTTGGCAACAAATTCCACTGTCGAACAGCTCTTACTGTCAGGAAGTTCTTCCTAATGTTTAGGTGGAATCTTCTTTCTTGTAGTTTGAATCCATTGCTCCATATCCGCTTCTCTGGAGCAGCAGAAAACAGTCTTTCTCCCTCCTCCATATGACATCCTTTCATATATTTGAACATGGCTATCATATCACCCCTTAACCTTCTCTTCTCCAGCCTAAACATACCCAGCTCCCTAAGCTGTTCCTCATAAGGCATCGTTTCCAGGCCTTTGACCATTTTGGTTGCCCTCCTCTGGACACCTTCCAGCTTGTCAGTATCCTTCTTGAACTGTGGTGCCCAGAACTGGACACAGTACTCCAGGTGAGGTCTGACCAGAGCAGAATACAGTGGTACTATTACTTCCCTTGATCTAGACGCTATACTTCTATTGATGCAGCCCAGAATTGCATTGGCTTTTTTAGCTGCTGCATCACACTGTTGACTCATGTCAAGTTTGTGGTCTACCAGGACTCCTAGATCCTTTTCACATGTACTGCTCTCAAGCCAGGTGTCTCCCATCTTGTATTTGTGCCTTTCTTTTTTTTCTTTTCTTTTTGCCCAAGTGTAGTACTTTACATTTCTCCCTGTTAAAATTCGTCTTGTTTGCTTTGGCCCAGTTGTCTAACCTGTTAAGGTCATTTTGAAGTGTGATCCTGTCCTCTAGGGTATTAGCCACCCCTCCCAATTTGGTGTCATCTGCAAACTTGCTCAGGATGCCCTCAAGCCCATCATCTAAGTCATTGATAAAGATGTTGAATAAGACTGGGCCCAAGACAGAACCCTGTGGCACCCCACTAGTCACTACTCTCCAGGATGAAGAGGAGCCATTGATGGGCACCCTTTGGGTTCGGTCAGTCAGCCAATTACAAATCCACTGAATGGTAGGGCCGAGTTTGGGGGTGCCTGTCCTTAATAGTCACTAGCTAGTTATTAACCTCCGGAGTCATCGGCGATGTCTAGCCAGAGCAGCAGCCTTCACCCAAGCTCTATTGCACCAATGCTGCAAACAATGTCTGGAGTCAGCCTGATGGTGCATATACCTGCCGACAGGATCAGCACAGGTGAGTATTGACGCAGATGTGCACTCAGGAGGGCCATCACTCAGTGGCAGAGTATCTGCTATCATGCAGAAGATTCCTGGTTCAGTCTCCAGCATCTCCTGTCTGAAACTCTGGAGAGCTGCTGCCGGGCAGTGGCAGGCAATATTGAGCTCTGATTAGTCTGATGTTGGTGCAATGCAATTCCCCGTGTTCTTGCACTTTGATAGGAAAACGGGGCGGGGGGGGGGGCATCGCAGCTGCAGTTCTGGAAGTCTCAATGGTCGTGTTTCAGCGGATCCACTGGTGTATTTAGCTTGAAGCTTTGATATGATTCTGGGCCACACTGTACGGTGTGTTCAAAGTGGGTGCCCTTGATGGAGTAACCTCACAGACATAAAGTTACTAGGAAGTGGTATGTGACACTCTTAGGCTCACCCTCTAAATGCCGTCTCAGGGCAGGGATTAGTGATTACCTGGAAAAATGAAGCAAGTTTTGCTGCTTTCTAGGTGATGCCGATATTGCTTTGGCGTTACTAATAGGGAAGTATTTATTGCAGACGTTACTGTTTTCCCTGACATTATGATGCGGAGATCAAGGTTGGATGCTAGTCATTAATGGGTGGAATCAGGGATGTGGGGTGGAAAAAATCAAATTACAGTTTTCAGGGGGAAATTTATTAAAATGCTTATTCAGAAACTAATGGCTGGTTGCAGTACCAATCAAATTGTGCAGTTTTCACACAGACTTGCTTATACTAACAGGTAGGTAGCCGTTTTGGTTTGAGTCGAAGCAAAATAAAAAAAATCCTTCAGTAGCACCTTAAAGACCAACTAAGTTTATATTTTGGTATGAGCTTTCGTGTGCATGCACACTTCTTCAGGCATGCACACGAAAGCTCATACCAAAATATAAACTTAGTTGGTCTTTAAGGTGCTACTGAAGGAATTTTTTTATTTTGCTTATACTAACACACCCCAAAAGTTAAGCATGATGTACCTACGTTTTCTATGCATTCATTTCGCTTAAATTTTAAGCAGTGAAGGGAAGTATATACATTGCTGCTGCTACTACTGCAGCAGCATTTATCTTCTTGTGTCTTTAAAAAGATACATATTCCAATAAAAGCTTTTAGTTTGTTTGAATATAGCATTTAAACCACTATAAGTGCACTTAATTGATTTTTTAAAAAAATCACATGCTTTCGGTCAGCTCCTCAGCCTTTTGAACATCTTTATGGATTTATACAGGGCATAAAATGAACATAGTGTACTTTAAACAAAATTAGTATTGGGGGTTTGGAAAACTTAAGGGTTCAGTTTTTTAAAGAGAAAAAAACCACTGAAGAAATCAATCCAAAATGGCTAGCATTCCAACCCTTTTGTTATAGGTACCATCAAACTTTTAGACACTATGATTGATTCTGATACCTTGGGATCTGATCAGAAAGGACTTGAGGGCTGCAGTGTGCAGTTTCTTGCCTTCATAAACTAAAAGGCAGTGTTTCTGTAGGGGGTGTGTGTGTGAGCCTGCAACCGTAATTTCCTTTTAATGCCCATGCTGTCTGAAAACTTTTGTTTTTAACTTTTTCTGTTTTTACTGTATGGTTTTATGCATTTTGTTATAAACCGCTCTGATACTTTTCATGAAAAAGCAGTCTATAATTTTTTTAAAAATAACATGAATAAATAAGGCAGTGTTTCATTTCTCGGAAGCATATCTGCTTTACTGAATTCATCCTGATCTACTTGTTCCTAGTGAACTTTCGGTTAATGAACTTTCAGAAGAATACCTGGGCCTAATGCCCTTTTATGCATACCATGTGTGTATAAGGAGATTGCTCTTGAAGTCTGAACCCTGGTGAAAACTATCTAAAATTGCTTGACAGCCAAGAATGCCTTTATTTGTTCTGGAGTTATCCTCCAGGTAACAGCTTAACATATCTGTATATACAAAGAGCAAATATTAAAATACTTAACAGGCACTGTAAAGTGAAATGAAGTGCTGGCTCCTTTGAAATCCAATAAACTCACAATAGCCAAATCTCTGCATTAAGGTAGCTGGAGAATAAAAAGAAGTTATGATATGATTTGGGGGAAACTTCAAGACTGAACAAGACACCAAAGTTTACTTAAACAAAACAGTCCTCAGTGGATAAACCAGGCTTTGGGTCATATGTCTTTACTTTATAAGCATTTGTTTTGTTTTGTTTTGTTTTGTTGTGTTGTTTTTGTTTTGTTTTGTTTTGTTTTGTTTTTGGTTTAGTTTAGTTTAGTTTAGTTTAGTTTACATGCTCTGGGAATGCTTTTATATATTCCCAGTTTGACAAATATGTAACTTAGCTGTGTGCTTTTCTAGTGTAGCACAAGATTATTAATTTAAAAAATTCCTTCAGTAGCACCTTAAAGACCAACTAAGCATGCACACGAAAGCTCATACCAAAATAAAAACTTAGTTGGTCTTTAAGGTGCTACTGAAGGAATTTTTTTAATTTGCTTCGACTCAGACCAACATGGCTACCTACCTGTAACTAAGATTGTTAATGTCAATCTTGCTGGATAATGCCCCTAAAATTGATCAGGTGTTGTAAAATGTTTTTTTCTGTTTTAACAGTTGACAGTACATATATGCTTTTGTTGGGGGGGGGCATTGTTTACTTTGCTCAGAACATTTTTCAGTGAGTTATATATGTGCTGTTGCAATGCACGTTATGTTGTATGAGCACCATGTTTTGAAGCAAACACTCTTGCTCCACAGAAGCAGTGGTTGCTAGAACTAAAGCTAATAATATATTTTTACTTTTGCAAATGGAATTTTGTAATCTTTAGAATAAACTCATACAGTATTCAGCTACGCTTGCCAACAAAAAATTATTCTAAATGTTAGCATCTTAAATGTTCAGCCTTAAATTAAAAGTGCTTAAATAGTTTTCCTAAAGCATTCTTCTTCCCCCGCACCCCAGAAATTAAAATGTTGGAATCCACTCTCTTATTTCTCTGGAAACTATCATACTGTTGTTTAGATCACACAGAGACATGTGCACACCTACGTTTTTCAGCAGAGTCAAAGCATGAAAAATTAGGGCTCATGTCTATCCACACTGTCTCCCAGTTGGATTTTGGCTTGGACGCTAACTCTTAAACTGGTTTATCCCCTCTGGGAACTGATTCATAACATTGCATCATTAAACATTTTATTGCACCAACTAAGACAATCGTGAATATGTAACTCAGATATTACACATGGTACATCCTCATATCCGGTCATGTTTGACTACTGAGGACACAGAATATGAGTGGCTTCAGACGTTGAACAATTGAGGGAAACGGAAAGTGCAAATGAACTTGTGCTTCCTGTTTTTATGCTTCTGTTTTAACACGTAAAACAGGGGTTCATTCATATCTTCCTCATGAAAAGTGCATGTTCCCTCTTCATTTGGAGCTCTCACTTAATCCCATAGGGGAAGAGGTGCTAATTCCACTTCAGAAGTTTCACAGAATTTTAGAAAAACGGAAAGCAAAGCTGGACTCCAGATATTCCAAAGGAACGAGGAAAGGACCAATTACAAGTATACTCTGAGAAGTAATGCAGGGTTGTTACCCAGACATTTCTGACCCAAACCCTGGTCACTCAATTTATTTGAAACAAAACTTTAGCCCAAAACATGTACTAAATTCTACCTTTCCCTCTTTCTGTCCTCCTGTGAGGGGGGGGGGCGAAAAGCCTGTACCTAGGATCTGTGCTTTTTCCCTTCTCTAGGAAAGATAGGTGCTGGTACTCACCATGAAGTTGTTACAATAAGTGCCACACTTTTTAACGACAAAAAGTGGTGCTGGTACTGTGTACCCTTGAGTAACCCCCTTTAAAAAATAAAAGCACAGCCTAGGATCAAGGTAAATGCAGGAGAACAGTCAGTTTCAAATGGCTCCCTTGCACTCCCCCCGCTGCCCCATTAAATACCCAGAAACCTGATAGAGCAGGTCTCCATTTCTGCACGCTTGTCCCCAAACAAATCTTCTGCGCACTTGCTGCATAATGCCTTACTTTGCATGGTTGCCAGCTTTGGTGTGGGGATAGGGTTCAGTTCGGGGTGAAGGGGAGCAGGTTTAAAGTTAGACTGAGTTCCGGTTTTCTGTATCTCTGACCTAGCTTTTGAGTTCAACTTTATGATTACAAGAAGGAACCCAATTCCATGCACTCGGGTCTTCTGTCTCTCTCTGGGTTTTCTCCCTTTGCACCAGCTGGGAGGGATTGCTGCTCGCAGGATCTGTCCAAATAGCACAGCAACCCAGGTGCTAAACCAGCTATGTCAATGTCAGCCGTGATATTAATACCCGATTCCCGGATAAAGGCAACACAGAAGCGATTAGGAGTTATGGCATTTATTTATTTATATTGCCTTCAAGCAATATATAATAATATCATGCTTGGTAGTGTCTTAGTTCCTCCCTAGAAACACCTTTCATGTGAATACCAGTGGCACCATCCCTTGCTTGAGGCTGCTGTCACTCAAGGAAACTTACACCAAAACTCCTAGGTCCCAATATGTGCGAAGCCTTTCTTATGAGCAACTTTGAAATGACTTCATGTGGATAATTCATGCTGTGAATGAGTAGTTGTGTGCATTATTTTTTGGCAAAAACAAATATTTGCATTATTTGTGTTTATCTAGCGCACAAACTTTTAAAAGATTTTTCTTCTCTCCTTGTGTGAAAAGGAGAGCCATGTTGTTCGATATTCTCCACTATTCTTTATGGAACCTGCCACTTTTTAATCCACGTGCTGATGCCACTACTAATGATAAACCTCACCCCCAAAAAATTCTATCCAGAGAATATTTGGCAAAATGATCCTCCACAAATTGGGTGAAGATTGTGGGAGGCCATATTTGCTCAGCTTCGCTCCCACTTTTCATTGAAAGGAACTTGATTAACAACATACAGTACGTGGGCTTCCTATGTAGCATATCCTGGCCATGACCATCCCACCTAGACATGGTAAAGGCAAAGGACCCCTGGATGGTTAAGTCCAGTCAAACTTGACTATGGGGTATGGCGCTCATCTCGCTTCAGGCCGAGGGAGCCGGCATTTGTCCACAGACAGCTTTCCAGATCATGTGGCCAGCATGACTAAACTTCTTCTGGCGCAACGAGACACCGTAATGAGTGCCAGAGCACACGGAAACACTGTTTACCTTCCCGCTGCAGCAGTACCTATTTATCTACTTGCACTGGTGTGCTTTCAAACTGCTAGGTTGGCAGGAGCTGAGACAGAGCAACGGGAGCTCACCCCATCGCGGGGATTTGAACCGCCGACCTTCTGATCAGCAAGCCCAAGAGGCTCAGTGGTTTAGACCACAGCACCACCTGCATCCCTCCTCTCACCCCCCCCCCCGGCAAGGTTGAAACAAGTGGTATGGGCTTAATGGGAAATTTTGAATTGGGAAATTTTCCATTTCAAGCTAGAAAGTGGCTGACCTGTGGCTCTCCAGATGTTGGTGGACAATTCCCATAATCTGTCACCAACAACATCTGGATGGTCACAGGTTAGCCACTGCCCTAATAATAATAATAATAATAATAAATTTATTTGTACCCTGCCCATCTGAGTAGGTTGCCCTATCAAGGTATTATCTCCTACATGGCTGCAGTGTTGAATAGCTTTCATTTAATAGAGTCTTTTTGACCATTTGTGACTTGGGTTTCTAAAGTACAATAAATTTGAATAGTTACACATATCAACACTTAAGTGCAACCGTAAAACTTGCTTTATAGTTTGTGAGGTTCTCGATGATTGCCTTTTGAAGCTTTCCTTGCACAAATGACTTGTATGTTGTTGGAAGAAGCAAAATAACATTTGTGAAAACAAAAGATGCTTCGGCCAAATCACATTCCTGCCACTTTCATAATCACAATTTATGTTGTTCCCCTTCAGTAATTAATTTGTGTTTTTGTTTCAGAGATCGTTCACATTAATAATAGAAGCCTGGGATTGGGATAATGAGACAAAAGCTGGTGAGTATATCGTTAAAACTTTAACATTATGAAACGGAAAAAGTAGAAAAGTTTTGCATGCCATTTTTAAAAAGCTTGGGGTAGCCATTTAGACAGCATTTGAAATGAGGGTGTTATTACAGACTAGTGGATTTTAGCCCGTTTAAAAACGGGCGCTAGAGGAAGCGGCCTGCCGGGACTGGCTTGGCGGTGGCGGGTCTTCCCGCCACCGCCAAGCCAGTCCGCAGCGGGGGCTTTTCGCCGTTTGCCTTCCCCTGAGGGGGAGGCAAACGGCGAAAAACCCCGCCGCGCCGCAATTCGGCTCCGGGACTGGCTTGGCGGTGGCGGGTCTTCCCGCCACCGCCAAGCCAGTCCGCAGCGGGGGCTTTTCGCCGTTTGCCTTCCCCCGAGGGGGAGGCAAACGGCGAAAAACCCCGCCGCGCCGCAATTCGGCTCCGGGACTGGCTTGGCGGTGGCGGGTCTTCCCGCCACCGCCAAGCCAGTCCGCAGCGGGGGTTTTTCGCCGTTTGCCTTCCCCTGGGGGAGGCAAACAGCGAAAAACCCCGCCGCGCCGCAATTTGGCTCCGGGACTGGCTTGGCGGTGGCGGGATGTTCCCGCCACCGCCAAGCCAGTCCGCAGCGGGGGCTTTTCGCCGTTTGCCTTCCCCTGGGGGAGGCAAACGGCGAAAAACCCCGCCGCGCCGCAATTCGGCTCCGGGACTGGCTTGGCGGTGGCGGGTCTTCCCGCCACCGCCAAGCCAGTCCGCAGCGGGGGCTTTTCGCCGTTTGCCTTCCCCTGGGGGAGGCAAACGGCGAAAAACCCCGCTGCGCCGCAATTCGGCTCCGGGACTGGCTTGGCGGTGGCGGGTCTTCCCGCCACCGCCAAGCCAGTCCGCAGCGGGGGCTTTTCGCCGTTTGCCTTCCCCCGAGAGGGAGGCAAACGGCGAAAAACCCCGCCGCGCCGCAATTCGGCTCCGGGACTGGCTTGGCGGCGGCGGGAAAAAGGGGAGGAATTTCTCCCCTTCTTCCCGCCGCCGCCAATCCAAAGCGGGCTTCCCTCCGCGCCCGCTGCCGCTTCGGCTTCCTCGGGTTCCCCGAGGAAGCGCCGTCCCATGCCGGAGGTGTGCGGCAAGGCTGCCGGGGGGGGGAGCGCTTCTCTCCCCCGCCGCCTCACCGCGCACCTCCAGCATGAGACTGGGCTTCGGAGCGGCGGTTGGCGGAGCGGCAGTTGGCTGTTCCCTGTGTCCCGAGAGCGCGGGTCCAATCCCTGTGTCCCTGGTTGTCCCTCCGTCCAATCCCTGTGTCTCTGGGGGACATGCGCAGTGACCCAGGGACACACGGGACAGCTTGGACGCAGGGACAACTTGGACTTTATTATATAGGATTAAGCTACAGCGCTTATGAATGCATTGATATATTTCCACTATAACTGGAAATGTGTTCTTTAACACATTTTCAGGAGTTTCGACTAGACGATCTCTGGGGTCCCTTCCAACTCTACGATTCTATGACTCTTCGATTCTAAGAGCCAGCGTTCTAAACACCCATTGTTCTAGGCACATTTTGCCACAGGGAATTTCATTAGCACGAACAGCTTCTGAGCTCTGGGCGCAGTACAGCGCCTAAGTTTTCAGATTAAAACTGCAGAGTGGAAGGAAAGGAGGACCTTTTTCTGCCTCCCCACTTCCAGCAACTCTCTGAAGACTGGAGAAGAGACCCTCTTAAGAATATTAGAGGGGTGGACAGGGGAAGGACTAGACCATATGAAAAATGAGCATAACATTTTAGCTGCAGTTCATTCCATTTTCAGCTTTGTATTTTTATTAAAGAAGTGTGCCTAGACATTCCGTTGTTGCGCCTATAACCTGGGTTTAAGGTGCCATTTAGCTCCTAGCTTTCATATCTCAGTTTCTAACACTGCTAAGAGCAGCAATTGCTCTCAAGCTTGCAGTTTGGCGGATAATGAGAATACAGTGCTTCCTCGGTTTATGAACACAATTGGTTCCGGAAGTCTGTTCATAAACTGAAGCGTTCATAAACTGAAGCAAACTTTCCCATTGAAAGTAATGGAAAGTGGATTGAATCTGTTCCAGGCGGTCCGCGGAGTACTTAAACAGAAGCGTTCATAAATTGAAGCGAACTTTCCCATTGAAAGTAATGGAAAGTGGATTAATCCGTTCCAGATGGGTCCGTGGCGTTCGTAAACCGAAAATTCGTAAACCGAGGTGTTCATAAACCGAGGTTCCACTGTAACATTTTGTGTGGGGCTGAATACAAAGTGTCAGTTAACACATGCTGTGTTGCCTTTAGTTTTATTCAGTCTGGCCTGTATTGTATAATGTATGGTCCCATAAATGTGTGGAGAAACGAAAGTAGAAACATCCTTTAGGCCACTGACAGCAGTTTCCTTTGGTGCTTCAGTTATGGGCCTCACTGCATTGGTTTCATTGGTGTATAGATTCATTATCTGTTGGACATATACCTAGAGACATTTGGGACCCATAACATCTTCTGTGAATCAACACTAGCAACACCTTCAAATCTCTGAAAATAGGAAATTTGCCAAGAGGTGTTTTTCCTTAAATTCTTCTTCGCCTGCTAAAAATTGTGGCTCAAGACAAGGAAAAATCTGTTTGATGCATATATTTATCTAAATGTTAAGCACCAAAAAAATAGCTGTTCTGGTTTGGAAACTGCTAATCTGATTGATCCTGGTTCTGCAATACTATGGTTCACTTTACTTCGTTAGCATTAAATTGAAACCCCTGCCACTCCTTGGATATTTCTGTGCTGTTTGTTGTTGACTTCTTGTACCTTGGTAAGGATCAAAATAGGAGAATGCATCTCTTCTAAAAAATTGTGTGTCTTTCTTAGGAGTCCTTGTTTTATACCTTAAAAACTATGATCATAGCGTGCCTGCTGGTAAAGCCCGCCAAATTTCCAAAATTGTGTGGTAATTCTTCTCTACCTGCATGCCAGCTCACAAGGTGTTTATCTTGGTCAATGTAAGATGGATTTCACCAAACAAACCCCACCAGTATAAACCCTGCAAAAGGGCTTCCACATACACAATGAGGCTACCCCAAATGCCCTTCCTTCCAAATTGGCTGGGGGGGGGGGGGGAGAGGCATCAGGAGAACACCCGGTGGGTGGGGGGTAACAATCAAGCTTCAAGCATGTGCAAACAGAATCTTTGTGATAGCACAACGTTGAATTCCACTCAATACATTTTTGTTAAGGCTGGCTCAGTAGTTTCTGAAAAAGTAGTATTCAGAGAAATGGCTTGCTGTAGACAACCTGTTGCCTCCAGTCTATTTCAGAATTTTGGCTTATACTACTTAAACAGCATACGGCTTTCCACGTAAAACAATGCTGGTTAATAAATCATTTTTAGTGAGGGCACTTATGTAGCAATGGGAAACCTGGGGTTTTTAATACAGAGATGAGCATCCCATTGAAGACAAAGCAGCGCATCTTTAGTTGGCTGTGTACCTGATTTATGACCACGGTTCTTTATCAGGCAAGTTATCATATTTGTGTACTTGTGTGCTTGGGGTGTGAATGAGTAACTTGTTCCCCTACTGCTGGCCTTTGGAGAACTGCAACAATCGCCCGAACCAACGTTAGCAAAACAACTGCAGATCTGTCAAAAGTTAGCTTGTTGTCTGTGGACAAAGCCTGTGGCTTAATAGTCAATGGTGACTTGTGGGCTTAAAACACCCCAAAAGGTGTAAGGGGGGCAATTATATAATGCCAGTTGTTCCTCACCCCCAAAGGCACTCTCCTCCATTGTCTCCCAAGACAGACAGATATCAGTGAATGTTCCTAGCCAGAGCAAATAAGTGCTTCCTTTGTTTTCTACCAAATTGGCACATGCAGTTTCTGAATCTGAGCTCTTGAAGCAAAGCTTCAGCCGTCCAAGGTGTGGGAGGTATAGGATGCTGACAGTTGTGGTGGTGGGGGAGGGGTAAGGCATGGGCACCTGCGTCCTAGCCAAGATTCATTAGCAGAATCCTAGTGGATACCTCTATGTGGAGAGAAGTTAATTACCAGTGCCTAGTTATGTATCATTAGAGCCGGAAGCAGCGTATGCCGGGCTGTGTGTGTGTGTGTGTGTGTGTGTGTGTGTGAGAGAGAGAGAGAGAGAGAGAGAGAGAGAGAGCACACCTCCCAGCAATTTAGCACCTGCTGATTCTCCCCCAGGCTCCTTCTTTCCTGCCCATTCAAGCTGCACAGGTTTCCAGTTTCAGAGCTGTGAAATTATTTGCAATAAGAAATCAGACAGGAGAAAGGGTAAGGATTCTCCCTTAAAATGACTATTTACCCCTACATCTCCTTTGAAAACCCAGTGTTTTCTCTTAACGGCTAGTTTCCCCAGTAATGTCTAGGCGGCTGCCTACATTTTTGTGCTTACCTTCACAAACTCATAGAAATCCTCCCTCCAGCAAAGCACTTGTAACAAATGAGGTTCTGGCAAACAGGATGCTGAGTAAGATACCTAATAAATATTAAATGAATGGTACCATAATGCATATCAGAGTACTGCACTTAAAAGCTTGAACTATATACCTGGAGTCATCTGGTTTCAACATCAGGCAAGGCAGTTTCCTCGCAGGCTCCTGCCACCCATCCCTTTATTAGTGATACATCTGGCTACAGATGTGATTGGAAGTTGTTTTGAACTGTTTTTAATACTGTGCTTCAATGATGGTGACGCACCCTGGGAAGTTAGGGTGAAGGACGGGGTATTAATAATAAAGGTATGAGCTGGGATTTTGATGATAGCCTTATGTGAACCCTGCAAAAAAAAAAAAAAAACAAGCATGCATGCATGAGAAGCCCATCTGGAAGCACTCTTGCTGAAGGGAGCAGTACCCTAATATGTATTCAGGAGGTATATGCAGAAGGCCTGGTGAGAAGAACCCTGATAAACTACTGTACTGAGTAGCAACGATGCTGCCTTTTGCCTTGCATACACAAAGGGCTAATTCTAGCTTCCCTTCTCTGCTTGCACAGGTGCTGGGTGGGTTGAAGGGCAAAATGCCAATGCAACAAGAGAAGGTCAAACTGGAATTAACCCTCCTATACTGGAACATGCAGGAATCCTGCAGTTTGGAGTTGCAAGAGCATGTCTTAGTACAGTGGATATTTTACAGGGTTTAAAAAAGGGAGGGAGGGGAGCTCGCTTGCTGTAAGCCATTGTTCTTAGATTTTGTGTTGACTGGGTAGAGCAACACAGAGACTTCTTCACTGCTACCCTTCTGCATTTTTGATTTCAGGATTCCCTTCTCTCTGACACTGTCCAAACTAGCTGCAGCTTCCTGGTTCACGGTACATTTTAAAGCTGGCCCTTTGTAGTGAACAACATGCCTCTTCTTGCATATAGGAGAGAATTTCCTCTCCTCCCTTTCCCCCAAACAATCTAAAATAGTTTGAGATGAAATTTGAGTTCAACTCTAGCAGAGCCTAGCTGTGTATTCTCAAGTGGGTGTACTTCTGAGAAACTGGCTACAGGAATGTACCAACTTATCATGCCTCTGGTATTTTCCCTTTAATGTAAGTAAACCCCGGAGGACCGCAAATGTAAAGGCTAAACTATAGCTGTGACATTGTTAAATGCATTTAGCTCTTGTGTGCATGCATTTAGTTTTGTTATGGAGGGCAGGAGGTGAACTGGTAGAGACCATGCTGTGTGTGTGTAGAGGGGTTAAAAATCATAGCATCATAGAACCATGGAAGCAACCAGGAGGGTCATCTAGTCCAACCCCCTGCAATGCATGAATCTTTTGCCCAACATGGGTCTTGAACCACGACCCTGAAAATAAGAGTCTCATGCTCTACTGACTGAGCTATCCCAGCATCTGTCATCTGTCCTGGAGCCCTGTGCTTTGAATTCTCACTGGGGATGAAATCACACAATGGTATCATTTTTAGTTCAGTTTAGCCACAGCAACATAGCAGGATTGGGATTGTTGATTTGTTCATGTTGATGATGATTGTGCAAAGCACCATTCAGAGTCAACACTTCCTGGTGCAGAGTGCTGCGAACAAGCCACAAGTTGACTTACGCTGACCATTTTGTCCCTATGATAGGAGCTACTCTGTGTCAGAATGGATATGCACACTTCGGATATTGAGCTCTCTCTTTGTTTTTTAGATGAAGAACTGTTAATTGACCGAGTGCCATTTGCTGGTATGATCAACCCGGAAGATCGTTGGAAAGCGCTGCAGCTGAATGGTCATGTTGTTCATTTTGAAGCACAAATACGAGTTAAATGTGATGAAAACTACTATGGCCCCCAGTGCAATAAATTTTGTGGCCCTCGTGATGACTTTGTGGGCCACTACACATGTGACCAAAATGGAAATAAAGCTTGTATGGAAGGCTGGATGGGTGACGAATGTAAACAAGGTACCACACTACTCATTCTTAAAACTGAATATTATGCTTGTATCTTAAAATTCTTGATTCTTTGTTCATGACCTGATCATGCCACAAGGAACATTGCATAATAATGTTTAAAAGGCCCAAGTTTGCTGCATACAGAGTCAGACCATGGATTTCTCTAGACCAGCCTGGCACCTTCCAGATGTTTTGGACTGCATCTCCCATCAGTAGTGCTGGTGATGCTGACAGAAGTTGTAGTTCAAAACATCTGGAGGGTGCCTGGTTGGCAAAGTCTGAACTAGTTTACAACTGTCTTCTCCAATAATGACTCTCCAAGCTCTTGGAGGACTTATCTGACCCTACAGTCTTGTATCTTTTTAAACTGGAAATGCCTGGAATGGAGCCTGGGAAGGTCTACATGCTCGCCATGTGCTCTTACACTGAACTATGAAGCAGAGATTAACTTTCATATTCATTCAGTGTTCTCCACCAAATCTGCAATGCCTAGATAGGCAAAGAATCCCAGAGTTTTAGCTGCACACAGTCTTTCTCTTGAATTCTTTGCATGCCCACCCTCTGCCTTCATTAAGCCATTTATTATTGAGTACCTTGATACTCAAACAGCTTGGCTCCCGAACGCCTCAAACCCGGAAGTGAGTGTTCCGGTTTGCGAACATTTTTAAGAAGGCGAACGTCCAATGTGGCTTCCACAGCTTCCACTTGAGTGCAGGAAGCTCCTGCAGCCAGTTGGAAGCTGCTCCTTGGTTTTCGAACTGTTTTGGGAGTTGAACAGACTCCTGGAACGGATTGAGTTTGAGAACCAAGGTACCACTGTATTTTTATCTCACCTTTCAATTTATAAAAGGCTCAAGGCAGCTTGCAAGGTAACTTCCCTCGCCTTGGTGCCAGCGATAATCACTTTGTATTTTTCACCTACCCTGGTTGTAGCTGGGAGTTGATGTTTTTATCTAAGGACATTCTCCTTTCAACATATTTCAGCCTCAGCTTTAACAACTTGAACATGTAAACTGATGATCAAATGAGATGCTGGACTGCTCTACAATCTTAATCTGAGGAGCTTGTGCTAGTGCACAGGGGACAACCTGAAGTCTGATTCTGGTGCAGAAACTTAAGATGTTTATAGAATGGATTTTTGTGTAGACCTGGTTGATTTTTTTTTAAAGAGCTATGCATATTTTAAAAGCTGCAGAGCTTCAATATATAATCGTTCGTAGGAGTTCTTATATCATTGAACGTGTATCTTTCCAGAATTAGAAAGTGTTCTTGGCTGTATAAGAACAGAGATAAATGCCACTTTAGACATGAAACTCCTGTAAGAGGAACAGGAAGCACAAGTGTCTTGGGCTTCCTTTCCCTCTGCACTTCTTGTCGTGTCTGAAATAGAACTTCTGCATCTCTCCTGCCTGGAGAAAACGGCTTTCATATTCAGGAGATGCTGAGAAGTAGTTAAAATGCTTGATAGTTGTGTTATTGAGGTTTGTTTCATGAAGAAAATGCAGTGTTCAAAATGAAGCCATTTAACTAAATTTTCTAAAGTGTTGGCATTCACTGATGTTTAACCCTCTTTCTGTTGATAGCTGTATGCAAACAAGGATGTAATTTAGTCCATGGGGGCTGCACTGTACCTGGGGAATGCAAGTAAGTATATATGCAGATTTGGTTTTTTTTGGGGGGGGGTTATTTTCTTAAATCTTCTCTTACACTCTTGTGAGAAAGATGCAGTGATAAGCAAACCTTCTAGATTTGACATAATGGTCTGGTTCACACACAACTCCAAGCCCATGGTTTGTTAAACAACCATAAGATGTTCAGCCCATGGCTTGTTCCATGAATGCTTGGTTTGTTTTCCAGATGTTCTTGCCTTGTTCCATTGTAGCTTAATGGATGTCTGGCATGTAATGTCAGACTAATTCAAGCTTCAAAAACAGATAGACTATGGCTTCAGGTTATGGTTTGTTAGTAGTACACAGGCCATATTTAAGGTGCTGGACATGATTTGGATGATAAAGCAAGCCTTAATGTAATAAACCATGGCTGGCCTTAACATGCAAACCAGGCTATTGACTTCTTAAGGTTGATCTTTTTATTTCAGATATGTTACGTCCTGCTTTTTAATTTGACCCTAGATTTCCAAAACTGGTGCTTTAAAAAAATGCATATAGCAGCAAGCCAAAAGACTTTTTATTTTATAGATGAAATAATCTGAGAGGTGTGGTAATTATTTTGGTCTCCTTTTTCCAGTTTCCATTTTACCTGTTCTGGAAAGTATGGCAGCCTGTCTCCAAGAACAGGCAATTCTGAACCTTAGTGCTCACATTTCTAGCAAGCAAAGTGACTGTCTCCATTATCAGCTGAATGTGTGTGGCAGGAGGGCCTGGGTATTACGGGAACATACTGAATTACATTTGTTTGCTTAAATGTGTTCAGTTACATGGAGTTCTTATTACTGACTGTTGGCAGCTGAAAACGGGCTGGTGCCATTACACTAACCATTCAGTGTAATGACACTAGCCTGTTTTGAGCTTCCAGCATAAAACTACATACCTCCTTAGGGTAGTTAGTCTGAGTTGACTAATGGCGATTAGGAACATGACTGCCTTAATCCAAGTAATACCACTGGTACATCTAGCTCACTGTTGTCTAGCAGTTAGTCTGTTCTGGTTGGCAGTGACTCTCCAGGGTTTCAGGTGGGTCTTTTGTGGCCTGACCAGAAGATGCCAAGGATAGAACATGGACTTTCTGTACACAAAGTAGGTGCTCAACTACTGAATTACAGCCTTGTACCAGCACCGTAGTCTGCATGTCCACACTTCTGCTTGTTCTGTGCTTTGTAGCCACAAGCCCAGGCGGTTTCCCCCTTGCCCTGCTCCTTTCCCAGGGAAAACCTGCTCTTTAGTGCTAAATCGGAGCAAACGTCAATCCATAGGAAACAGGAAGTGCCGTGACAAGAGGAAATGTGGATAAGCCCTAACTCAATAGCAGTGGTGGTGGTATGTTTTGAACTGGGTGTGTGTTTATCCCTTCCTATGATGCAGTTGGCTTCTGAAATTAAGATATGCGCACACATCTCCACTAGTCCTTTCCTGTCTTAAATGTTTTGCCTAAATTTTCCAGTGCAAGCATATGTGCAAGAGTTTGCTTTCGTTAGGCTGATGGCCGTGGTAGTTCTTTTAAAAAAAGATAATATGCATCGGGTGCAGGTGTACTTTGCAGGCCCACCAGTGGTGTGGAGTATTTCTTAGTTTTTCTCGTTTAGCCTCCATCCTATTGATTGCATTATGGCTCTTACTTTATGCTAGAGATGGGGGACTCTGTGGCCCTCCAGATGTTGCTGGACTCCAGCTCCCATTGAGATCCACCATCATGGCCAGTGGTCGGGGAAGATGGGAGTTGTAGTTCAGCCACATCTGGAGAGCTGCAGGGTCCCCATCCCTGTTTTATGCTGAAGTGCCTCCTTTTCAGAAATCCTTGGGTTCATTCTGCTTCTGAAATGTTTTGAATGGAACTCTGGTATATCCGTTCTGATCTCTTAAATGATTCCTAAGGGAATATTATGCAGAAAATCACCATATTATAAGTTAATTGTATGGTGAAGAAAGCTCTTGAATTCATGAATAAGTGGCTGTCACACACACATATATGCACCAAAGTTCAATTGTCTTTTATGACTGCTGGCAAAATAGTTTGGGGCTTTTCAGAGGCAAAGGGGAATCTGTGTGACACCGTGTGTTTGTGGTGCCTCAGTGATACAGACGTTACTCTTTTTAATTCTTCATTATAAGGTTCTTAATAAATTTTTTGCAGTAGCAGTTTTTATGTAGCCAATCACAGAACAGTCCTATTAGTTCATCAGTGACTTAAAGCTGCAGCGAGCTCAGACTCCCATTTTTCTTTCCCCTTCCTTAGTTTCAGTCATGATGGAGAACTGTTCTGTTCAGACACCCTTTTAATTTTCCCTGTGAACATTTTAATTTTTCAGCAGGTTCTGGGGATGTGTAGTAATTCATGAACAATTTCACATACAGAAATGAAATTAAGCTGTTCTAGCTTCTATTCATGCTGAATATGACCAGACTTCCTGTTAGGCAGGAAACCTTCAATTTATCCTTCCTTTATAGATGTGACAACTAATCAGTTTGCTGTACATAACCTTTTGACTTGTAAACACTGCGTTCCTTTGGTTAGGCAATCAGTTTTACTGGTACAACATTGTAATATGAAGCTAAGCCTTTTCTTGCAATAGGATCACGTGCAGCAGCAAAATTTGGTAGCTACCAAGGGCCCGTTGGTGCTGATGTCTTCTCTGAATTGGACCTTGCTTTTCCATCCCCACCTCCAAGTTTGGTTTGTGAGTTGCCTATGATTTTAAATTTCCCACAGTGCCCACAAGCTGTGCTATGTTGGGGAACTGTGAGAAATTTAAAATTACAGATAGTTTATGGCCTTTTGATTTTAGGAGGACAAGGCATCAGCCCCCTAAAAACCTGGAGCCCCCACCCCAGAATGTACTGTAGGATGCCAGCTCTGCAGATGTTTATGTTCAAAACTAGCTGCTTCTTAAAAGTTGCGATATATATTATGCGCTTACTGCTTTCTTGAATAGCGTATAAGCCACAGGGGCAGCAATATGTGTTTTTACTTCCTTTTGATAATAGAAAATATATAGTTACAAAGGTACTTGAGTTCTAGAAATGTTCTGCAGAGTTTGAAGCTTGCAACACACATTGTACATAAAGTGTGCTTTTAGAATCATGACATGATTCATGACATTGGCTCTGTTCAACCTTTGAAATTTGGGTAATTCATTTTTATCCTGCCTTGTGGCCATAAACACACACAACTAAAAATCTGTAAAACAACAACATTTAGCTTAAAAATAAGCACAGAATGCAATAATTGGATGAGAAATTGTATTATATTGAACCATATAGTCTCTTCTCCATATTGTAAAAATGAGTTCCTGGTATGATTTTTGTCTCCTGTAGCCTGAAAGTTTTTTGTTGTTAGTGGGTTTTTTCCGCTTAAATGCATTTTTGTAAAGCAGCAGCATGTATGGATAACAAGAACCCTTATTTAGCCAAATGCTTTCTAAATTAAAGTAATGGCATTAAACTGAACCAGTTCTGATGCTACGAAGCTAAAAAACCAGGGAGATAGTTGTTTCCGCATCCCCCTCCTAATATATAAATTAGCATAGGAGTGGGCTGTTGTAGAATATTGTGGGATGTGTGACAGTATACCGAATCTGCTGTAGAGGTGACGTAAACTAAAATATTCCACTTTAATTATATCCTGCCTCTTAATTTTCAGCTGTATTAATGTGTATCTTTATCCGCATTTCAGCTACATATTTCTATGCCTAACTTTCCATTATCTGAGTATGCAAATATTAGAGATGGTGGGCTGAGGCAGAGACAAATAGCTTAGTCAAAGTTACTTAACTGAGTTTATGGCAGACGTGAAATTTGAATCAAGGACTCCCTGGCCCACGGGCATATTTGCATAGTGGCTATTACTTATTTTTGATTCTGGAACATCATTGTGAGGAGTATCTTTGAAGGCATTGAGGAGAGTGGGTGGATGGGGAGATAAACACAAATTCTCATTGCCCCTAACGTCCTCTTGCATTATTTACAGATGTTTCCTTACTGATGTGTGGGCAGAAAAAAAGGGTAGCAGGTGGGAATCTCATGAGCAGTTTTGAAATTCTCTGCACGTTGGCGCCAGACCAGCAGTGCAAACTTCCAACCCTTTTTCCATTTAACTTTATACCTTGTGAAGTGTCAAAAATCTGCAAGGTTAAAAGATAAAAAGGTGTGAAGGGTTTCTGGCACTTGCTTTGATAGCAAATTTAGATACTGACATATACGCTGACAAAAAGGGTTGTCTAAGGGGATAGGAAGAGCAGCTCAAGCTTGTGTACATTACTCCCCCTCCTTTTTTATCTTCACAGCAGCCCTGTGAGGTAGGCTGAGCTGGGAGTTTCTAGTTCAGACACCAAAAGGGTGAAATTGCACTTATTTAAATTATTTTTGGCTTGTTATTTATCAGGGTTGGCAAACTTTTTTGGAAGGGGGTGTTTTGTGGTAAATATTAGGACTATGAAATCTTACAGTTAAAGCTAGAGGGGTTGCTTTTCTAGCTTTGTGCTTGTTTGTTTTCTTTACATTAATGGCATCATATATTGTGTTTCGTTTTTCCTCCCAGTAGCTCAGGGTCATGTACATTGCCATATTCTCCCACTTCTTATCGTTGTAACTCTCCTGTGAGGTAGGCTAGGCTAAGTTAATACATGTACGTTAGCAGCAGTTCTTGGTGGGGATTTGCGGAGGTCCCAATCCGCACACAGCCTAATGGGCCTAGGAAATCCTGTTGGCATCGCTGAAAACAATTCCCATAACTCATCTCTTGATGTTGCAGCGGGCAAAAGTTGGTTTCTTTCGAATTCTGTTGTTCCTGACACTACTGTTCTTGCAAGGCGTGTAGCAAGGAAAATAGCTCCACATGCGCAAAGAAACTGTCATAAGGGGCCGGGGATTGTCTCACAGGCCAGGCTTATTTTGTTTGAGCCAAGAAGGTTAGGGACACTGGGAGAATATGGTGTTAAAAGATCCTCTGCCTTGCGCTTTGTTTGGAACGGCAGCAATGGCAAGAACAAATGAATAGTGAGGGAGAGGCTGTTTTTGCACCCCATTCCCTCTGATCAAACGCCAAGGTTGCAGGTTTGGTCCCCGAATGGGACAGCTGCATATTCCCACATTGCAGGGGGTTGAACTTGGCGGTCCTCGGGGTCCTTTCCAACTCTACAATTCTTTGATCAAGGGAGGAAAGATGCGAGGGGAAGAGACATTCCATCTAGGGCTAGTATTGGTTTAAATTCCCGAAATGAGGCCCCGTAGGCCTTCAGTTCCTGGGTGTAGAAACCTCACTAGGCATATTTGCCTGGCCTCCCTCCCTCCCTCCATTCACTGTGCCAGTTCATCTTGCACCTGAAGCCTTCAGCCTTAGCAGTCAAGAACATGCAGCTTCATTCTCGCCTTTCAGCAGTCTCTGTGGGAGGTTGCACTTTGGGAAAACCCGTGCTTTGTTGTTTAGGTTTATGAGGCGCCCAATTATATGCCTGCCTCCCCCACCCACCCACATTTGAGGAAAACCTGCGCAAGGGTGCCTTGCTGTTCTAGATTGTAGTCGCAAGGACGCATGCTGCGCTCGCTAACACAGCAGGAGCTTTTGTCGTTTAAGCACCTAGCAACCCCTGTTTACCAAAACTCTTAATTATCCAAATGAACTCTCTGTCCCTTGAAACATGTTGATAGTACAGCACAAAATCAACTAGATCGTTGCAACTTGCATGGTAAGGGAGCATGGAAAAAGTGGATACTGTAGATAGTCACAGGCTTATTTATTTGGTTCCTGCAGAAATTCAGCAGTTACCTGCCTTTTACATGTGCAGGTAACTAGTTTGCATATCGGTAAACAAAATGAATGTAAATGAACCTCTCTCTGGTTTGCTTTGTTCTGATGGGTCTTTAGCTTTATACTGCCACCGGGTAAGTTCCCGGTAACAATACTTGTTTCTTAAATGGAAAGACTGTTCCCCAAAGAAATGTGATTCCTCCACGACTCCTCCCACGTGGCTTCATAATGTTCCATTTGCCTTCCACATTTCAAAGCCAACTGTGTTTTGTGGGATAGACCCATGCAGTATTTTCTCATTCCATTCATGCAATCAATTCCAGGTTGTTGGGTTTTTTTTGGGGGGGGGGAGTGCTGTTGTTTTCATACAGCCAAAGCAGCACTACCCCTGCACAAGAGGGGTGGCATTGGCAGACTTGCAGCAGGAGGAGGAGTGTTTGGAAATCCCAGGAGATGCACGGGGGGGGGGGGGACTTCAGGATGAAAAGAGGGTGTTTTTTTAAACAAAAACAAAAACATCAACCCAGAAAGAAAAACTTGAAGATACGTATTTTGGGGTTGGTGGGAGGAAAAGAGAGCAAATGAGGTGAGAAGACTGGTCTTCAAAAGCTCCTGCTCATAGCAAAAGCCGCATGTTAGCCAAGAGGCAGCATGTTCATTGGGTCTTTGGGGGAAGAGGGAGGCAGGGAGGCTAAAGCAGAAAGGGCAGTACGAGATGTGGTAGGGAGAGGCAAGCAAAGATGAAAGAAAAACCCTGTAAGAAGGAGGAAGGGAAGAACATGGCAGAAGCAAAAAGGAAAGGAATTAAATAGGAGCCATACAGCAAGAAACGGAATGACAGACAGAGCCGTAGCTTGGTGATCTTGCACCCCTGGCAGAACCATCCAGATTGCGCCCCCTAGTCATGGAAAAATTAGCTCTTCTTTTCACCTCTCCTCCAACCCCCCCCCCCATTCAATTCACCCTCTATTTAAAACCATTTCTGATGATGAAGAAAACAATGCCAGTAATTTCCAGATGATTAAGCCAGTCTCTGCTTCCATCTGCCTCCATTTTATTACTGCTCTGCCCTTATACTCCTGTTTTGTGACTGGTTGGCCTAAGCCATTTTTTGGCCTCTCAAATGAGCCCTAGGGTTTGACTATCTTGTAACTTACTGTAAGTAAGCAGGGATGCTGCTGTAAGCTTAGAGAGCATTGTGAAGACGGATTAACTTTACAGTCCTATGCACATGTAAGCCTCATTGAAACTGATGGGATGTATTAAGCAATAAGTATGTTTGGGATTACAGCAAATCTGACACAGTCTATTGAAATGCCATTGAAGTAAATGGGGTTTGAGCATCATAGTGGCAATTTGGAGAGCTTTTCATTTTGGGCTACTGTCTTTCTGGGCCTAAAAGGTACAAATAAGCTGCTCTTGGTTATGCCCAAAACAAATTCCGCTTTGTCAGTTGTTTCTGTTGCAGTGGAGCTATATTTCTCTTATATATGGAAGTTCTTCTGGGCAGAAGTCCTTTATTCACCTGGGAACTGTCAGGTTGTTTTTTTAATCCTTGTAGAGTATGGCTAGCACATCACGAGATGCGCATTCTGACAGAGGGGGACACAATAATACTCCAGTATTTTGTTACATGTGGAACAATTAGCCAGCTTTAAATAATAAATGCAGTGCTCTGAATATGTGTATTATAGATAATTAAGCATCATGTTGCTAACATTTAACATGCACTTATGTCTAGGTGTAATTATGGTTGGCAAGGGCAGTTCTGCGATGAGTGTGTCCCCTACCCAGGCTGTGCTCATGGGAGTTGCAATGTCCCCTGGGAATGCAAATGTGAAACCAACTGGGGTGGTCTGCTCTGCAACAAAGGTACTGAACTTCCATTCAAAGTAAAATTTTAAATCTCATTACTAACTGGAAACCTGATATCGATTGTTTTTGCCAAGCATGTGCTCACTACAGAGAGCATCTGTCTTCTAACTCTTTGGTGGCAGTTGCCTATTGCATTTAAGCAAGCAGGAAGGTTTTGCCTTTTGCAAGCTTGCCCTTGCATGGTTTGCATGTCACGCCTTCCCTAACCATGGCTTAACATGAGCACATGGTCTCCCAGAGAAGAAATGCATCCACTTTGCTCCTCGCCAGTTGTTTTGCTGCCACACCAACAGTGAACTAACCCATGATTTGGCTTACTGTGTCATCCAGGCTCAGCTACATGGTTTACAGCTTGTGGATTGTCCAGAAGGCTAAACCACAAGCCTGAGTCAGGACAACATGCTAAGCCCAAACCATCGCTTAGTTCAGTGTAGCACAGCACCAAAACAGCCAGGAAGGAGCAAAGCGGCTGTGATGTCCTCTCCTGGATCCTGCAGGCTCACCCTAAGTCCTGGTTTGATTTAGTGTGATGTGCAAACCAGGCCAGTGTGAGTGTAAAGCATTCATTCCTAAGAGATGTTGGTTGAGATGGCAATATACCCAGTAACTGATACGAAACCAAAATGAATTAAAGGGGGAAAGTGGGCACAGGTGTGTGGGTGTTAAATACATAGCTGCCAAGTTATCCCCCTTTTTAAGGGAAATTCCCTTATGCTGAATAGGCTTCCTCGCGAGAAAAGGGAAAACTTGGCAGCTATGTAAATATACTCTGCCTGTCTCTACCCTTCTTTTGAAAGATCTCCATGTAGTAGTTCTGCATCTTCTTGTGTCAAATAACCTGACTCCACCTTCTCCCTCTGTCTAGATTTAAACTACTGTGGAAATCATCACCCATGTGTGAACGGTGGAACCTGCATGAATACGGAACCAGATGAATACAGCTGTGCTTGCCAAGATGGTTACTCTGGAAAGAACTGTGAAATTGGTACTGACAAAACAATTGCATGTCTTGTTGTTGTTGTTGTTGTTGTTTGTAGTTCAACTTTCTAGGATGACAGGAATATTCCTGCATATACCTTGCATGATTAAATGAAACATAGCTATTGGTGATTTTGTCATTATTTGTCACCCTTGATGACTAATCTAAAATCAGTTTTCTTCAGATGGCTAAATACCAAACCTGTGTGCAGATTGATAAGACTTTGGACCCCTTTAGATAGTAACAAGCCTTGAGGAGCTTTGTTCTCTCCTCTTGTTCCTCGCCCCCATCCCCAGTGCTTGTTTGAAGCAAACCACAGTTTGCTGTTTCATACGGATAGGCAAAGCAGGGTCAGAAGTACGGAATCGCTACCCATGAGTCAGGAGAGCCTAGGAGTGCATGCGCCAAAAGCTTCTGCTTATGGCAAACCAGGATTAGGAATTTGTGCAAGCCCTTTGTGCTGCATAAGGAAGTTATAGTTCACGTACAGATAGCTTACAGAAGCAGACAAATTTCAGAGTCTAAAAGTATTCTAGATAGAGCTTCCAGTAAACTTGGGAAGATGGCAAAAGGCCCTTGTGCAGGAAGGACAATGCCTTCATTACATACTCGGAAATAAAAGTGTTTAAACCTAGATTTGGGTACTGAGGATAATTTTCTTTTCTTATTAGCTGAGCATGCTTGTGTATCAAATCCCTGTGCTAATGGTGGAGTTTGCCACGAAATTTCATCAGGCTTCAAATGCCAGTGCCCAGCAGGCTGGAGTGGACCAACATGTGCTATTGGTAGGTACAGCTTGGTTTCAGATGTATTATGACTTGTATGCACACATGAAACAAACTGATTATGCAAACGGCCCTCTTAGGTGCTTGTAACTATAGCAGATGAATGTTCAGTAAGTGAATTGAAATCACACTTCCACTTTGATACAATAACAGGATTGTCACTTAACTAATAAAAACTTAGTTGTATGAGTTTGTCAGTCGATTGATTAAATCTGCATAATAAATCAATGCATCTGAAGGAGAACAGCTTCTACATCTTTAGTCACACGCGCATGTATGTATAACAGGCGGCACCATCTTAGAAATAGCATTTGTTCTTTCATATTTGAGAAGGGCAGAGGCTACTTAAGATGTCAGCTGCCATTGTAGTTTTTAGATTTTTTTGTGGTTGTCCAGTTATTAATGTCTTTCTTGGTCAGTCAGAAGCTTAATTGGTTGATGTGGCAGATTAATAGTTAATCGAGCATTGCACAGCACCTAATGAGTGTAAGTGCTTAAGAGCCTTGCTAACATGCTTATAATAAAGTGTTATCTAGGAGCCTTTATCCTTTTCCTTGTGGCCTCTGCAGCACCACATTTAGGATTACAGATGTATAGGATCATAACAACAGAACTCTCTTGAAAGTTGAGGCAAAAAGCAAACTCTTTGATTTCTTCATGCAGCAGCACATTTGCTAGGAGGTGGGGGAGGAGAGTGGTATATTTTTGGAGGTGGTGGGTAGCAAAATAATCAGTAGTGGCGAGTTGTGTTTTTCTGTTTCTGCTGAGAGCTTGCATCACTCTTCCTTGACATACTTTGCTCTCAAAAGCATGTGGTGAGGAATTAGTGATGAGAAGGATCAAACCCTCATCTTTCAGCAAGGGTTCTGTCATAAATTTGGTTGCTGCCATGAGCATGGTTGTTACCCCCAAATGTGACTCCTGGAAGCATAGATGTGACAGGTATGCAGTTATGCTCTTAGCTTTATTACAGATGAGAGAACACCCTGTTCCTAAACCAGGCAAGAACTGCATCGCTTTGGTGTTTAACCACTACACAAACAAGGTGCTATAATTGGTTTAGCAGCTCCATTTGTTCAATTCCAGTGGAAGCATCCAAAATCATTAAGTAAACGGCAAGAGTCCAAGCATCTTGTGTTGTGCTGCTGTGTACTCTCAGGCTTCTTCATCTTGCAGAGTTTTCTAAAACTTTTTTTATCATTTATAGCCAGTGTGGCAATAGATACTGAATTAAATAGTGAACAAAAATAGGGACAAACAGAGGGTGTATTACACGGGTGTCCAAACTTTTTTCAAAGAGGGCCAGAATTGATGAGGTGAACATGCATGAGTGAGGGCCGACCAAAGTTGTTGACCTTTTTTTAGGATTGAAATTGTTGAGCTTTTTTTATACCCAACAAAATTAATTGCCACAGGGCCGGATTAAACCGACCGGTGGGCCAGATTAGGCACCAAAACGGACTTTGGGCATGCCTTGGTTATAACCCAAATTGTAAAGATATATTTACACTTAAGCAAATGGTTAGTGAATGAGACTTGGTTGTCTTTCTCTTTTAAAAAAGAATCAGGATTGTTCTTGCAATTCTCACGCTTAATGTCGCGGAAGGTTTAAAACGTGTCTGCTTATGAGTTGCACTGCAGTGGAACTGCTTTAGGATCTTAAGGCGGGATGATCACTTCCTGATGGGGAGCACTTGAGCATAAAAATTTCAGAGCTTGAGTTGGTGATTCCCAAACTGTCCATGAGATTTGATAGCCTTTTCCTAATGAGTTATGGTTATGCCCATTTATCTGCATCGAAAACAACATGTATGGTTGTCTCAGACCATTCTTTTCCTCCCCAGATATTGATGAGTGTGCCTCTAACCCATGTGCTAGTGGTGGAACTTGTGTTGATCGCATTAATGGGTTTGAATGCATATGTCCACAGCAGTGGATTGGGGCAACCTGCCAGCTTGGTAAGTCAAGAGTGTAAACGATCTTTAAAATTAGTCGCGTTCATTATTGTTAAGTATATTGTTGTCATTTTGTGCAAATGGTTCCTTCGATGTTTTAGCTGCTTCTGAGTCATTTTGTGTAAATGCTTCCTTTGATGTTTTAGCTACTTCTGAGTTAATCTTGTAAGAATCGGAGTGTGTGGTGCTTTTAATGCCTCTGAGTGCAGGAACAGACAATGTTGCATCTTGAAAAGCATCCTTCCCTCACTTGCGGCAAACTTGAGCAACGTATGAAATTGTCTTCAGCATGATAATAGTGGTGGACTTAACTCCTAGGGTAGCTAAAATTAGGGCATGCTTGCACTGTTAAGCTACTACACTTGGCTCCTTTGCCTCGGGGTGTGTGCTTATCAACTGCTCCCTTATTCCTGCACGTTGCTTGACCCAAAATATTTTTCCTGTACTACATGTGTGCATGCCTCAGGGCTATGCAGAAACATTTAAGTAGTCTCTGAAGATGAGTGGGCAGGCTAGATCTGTCTGTCACTCCTTGAGCGCAATCCACCGTTAAGCACTCCCCCAACCTGGATTGTATTCTGCCAAAGACCCATCAAACCACAAGGGAAGTCGCAGGAAATGGGGAATGACAGCAGGGGAACAAGTCAGAGAATGCACAAGTAGAGGCCGTTGGGCCCACACATGGTAACCAACATGGCATATTTCCAGAACGAGTGAATGATTTCAGTTTCATTCTTCCAATCTGCTGCATTTCCTACCGCTTCTATACAAATTCCTAGGCATTGTCGATGATGGATATCATTTGCATATTCTCCACACCTGGAGAAAAACTCTTACGGTAGCCGTCATTTCTCACAGTTCCCCAAACTAGTATTTATTATACTTTTGCTCAAAGACTTGGGGAGCTGGCCTGTTCAGATAATCTCTATTAGCTGCATAACTGGAGTTTAATACAACCACAAAGTCTGAAGCTTATTGGTGCTTGCTTTATAGGGAAAATTATGCAGCATGCATGTTGAAAATATCAGCAAACATGTGTCACCGTGACATGTAGCTGATATTTTGGAGGCTCTGCTTTGGTGCAAGGGCAGTCTATTTCTGGGTTTGTTCTTCACTCCCTGCTTTTCTTTCTCTTCTTTCACAGATGCTAATGAGTGTGAAGGGAAACCCTGTCTTAATGCTCATTCTTGCAAAAATCTTATTGGTGGATATTACTGTGACTGCATTCCAGGATGGAAAGGAGTAAATTGTCACATCAGTCAGTATTTAATCTTGCGTATATATATCTGACCCTAAAAGAGCTCTTATTTATAGAATATATCAAAACATTCCTAATTCCTAATTTAAGACATCTTTAGAAATGATAAAGATATCTTTAAAGCCTTTCAAAGAACCATGTATGGTGATTCCCTTAGCAGATGTTTCCTTGCATCTAAAGCCTTAACGTTTGAGTTGTGGAATGAACTAACTTGGGGAGTAGCTTCAGTATTCTGGTCTTGGGAAGACTAACGTGACGTTTTTGCTTGAATATTGCCTGGTATTGAAACCTTCATCACCCATGCAGCTTGTATTTCCTTGCCTCTGGAAGACTTCAGATTGCTTATTAAGAATGAACAGACGTTGCTAACTCATCTTCAGTCTATTCGTTGCAATTGAGTTCCTGTCTTTCTTTCTTATTTTTAATGCCATTTGTATTTTATCCTTAGATATTAATGATTGTCATGGGCAGTGTCAAAATGGAGGAACTTGTAAGGTAAGATTAAATGCATTTGTTTTGTTCTCTTGTTTTGAGGTGCTCTGGAGCTGCTGCTCCTTAAAATTCAACCTATGGCCCAGTTCACATATGGCTAAGCCATATGATGGTTTAGTTATATGCTGGAAGTTGACCAAAGTGACTGGGGCAACCAAGTCAGATGGGTGGGGTGCAAATAATAAAAATATTACTATTATTACTACTACTGTGAATGAGCAGGTGTGCAGGCTCCTGGAAAGAAAATTTCAGCTGCTTTGCTTCTCCAATTCTGCTGCTGTGTTGAGTGAAACCATGGTTTGGTTTTAAGTGTTGCCTTAAACCAGATTCATGATTTCACTCTCCCAGACAAACCACAAGCTATAACCAAGGTTTATCCTATGGCTTACAGTTCATGGTTTGCCTGGGAGATTTAAACCATGAGCCTGGGTTCAGAGGACACACTAAGACAGGCATAGCCAAACTTGACCCTCCAGCTGTTTTGGAACTACAGCTCCCATCATCCCTAGCTAACAGGACCAGTGGTCAGGGATGATGGGAATTGTAGTCCCAAAACAGCTGGAAGGCCAGGTTTGGCCATGCCTGCACTAGGACAACCCATAGTTTCACTCAGTGCAGCAGCAGGACAACTGGAGGAGGAGCTAAGTGACCATTATCTCCCCTCTGGAAGCCCACACATTGGCTCATCTTCGCCAAGCCATGGTTTAGCTTAGCTCCGTATCTGAATGAGGACATGGCAGAGCAGGTGACACTGGTTGTCAGACTTGGAACTGCCCCTCACCCTCCAGGTGTTGTTTCCCTGTAATTCCCCACTCTCCTCTTCTTCCCCACCCTAACAGTTCCTCAGGAACAATTTGAGTGTTTGGGAGGTCTGTAATATATTTGAGCTCTTTTTCTCCTGGCAGCATTTAGCCTTGCATTGTTTATCACTTTAAATGTGACGATATATTTTAAGTTGCTTGTGCATTGCTAGTTTAAAGAGTAAACCAAGCCAGCCTCTACAAAACCATATTTGAGGGCAGTGATGTGGGTTTTCTGGAAAATTTGGATTATTTGCATGAGAATTTATTCAGATGCCAGGCTTGTATTATATCATAATTTGCAGTTAGCATCCATTCATTGTTGCTAAAGAAACTTGCAAAACAGGGGGGAATTCCATCCCACGTCACTGAGGACCTCCTTGTATCATGCAGCTTGTTGTGCTTCACATCCCATACACACATCTTTCTTTTTTGAGAAGCTGAAAATTATGCTGATGAAGGGATAAAAGCCACACAAAAATCTAAATAAATGAGATATGATCTAGCCAACCTGAGTGCTTTTCAAGCACAATTGATTTCAGCAGGAGCAATTCATACCCCTTCCACTGAAATCAAAGGGACAGATGTCTAAATTTGGTGGGTCATACCTGAGTAGTTTGTTGAACCGTATGTGCCTACTGTACTATTTTGGTGCTGGTTGGGTAGAACTTTGTCCACACTCACCCCTTCCCTTTCTCTTAAAAAAAAGGCTGTTGACTTTATGGTACTATGATTAGGTAGGAATGCTGCATTTAAATGATTAATGGAATAATCAAGAACATTTGAAGGTACAGTCCACATGTTAGCATTTTGAATGGCAAACGGGAAGAACTGTTCCTCTGAAACATTCATAGGATGGCTTTGGAGCCAACTGATTTAGTTAGTAGTACTAGGTGGCATTTGTCCAAGAATTCTAAAAATTCAAACATGAAACTGCTGAGCTACTTACTCTGGTATGTTTCTCTGTGTCATCAGTCTCTGCACTACAGGGTTGGAAAGCTTTCTTTCTTTCTTTCTTTCTTTCTTTCTTTCTTTCTTTCTTTCTTTCTTTCTTTCTTTCTGGTTCTAGGAATTTATCCTGGAACAATAAACATGATTTTAAAACGTAGCTTTTTCACTTTCAACCAGAATAGCTATGCTAGGGGGTTGAAAAGTGAGCATAGGTTTGGTAAAAGAAAACACCTAATGCGATTTACATGGATAACCAATTTGGATATGTAATGAATTTAACCTTGCAATGTAGCCTTTTCATAGGTGCAGTTTTTTGGATGCACTGCAAGCTGCCTTCTCCTGAGAACACAGTTATAAATCATCAGTTTGTTAAAAGGCAAGAGGTGTAGAATGTAGGCCTATAAACAGTCACTTTTCACAGTGTGGAGAAGTGAACCTCCAGCAGGCTCAAAGGAAGCAGGTAGACCCCATGGGTCTAGATTAAATCTCTATTGGAGAATAGCCTCTACCAAAGGCGTCATGGACTTTTGACGAAGCACAAACTCAGGACAAAAGGAAGAAACGTGCTAAGAGGAAGGCATGTCTGACAAATCCACACCGTGATCCACTCCCGCCCGGGAACCAATGTCCCCACTGTGGAAGGATGTGTGGATCCAGAATTAGCCTCCACAGTCACTTACAGACTCACTGTTAGCACCGTATTCATGGAAGACAATTTTACTCGGCTACGAGTGATCGCCAAGGAGAAAGAAAAGAGATTAAAAACTATAGGAGAATGGGCTCAGTAGCCACTCGTTCTGTACTAAAGCATAACTTTGTTGTTAATCCAGATTAATCTTGCCTCTCTCTGAGATTCTAGTTTGATTTTATTTGAAGAAAATGATATGAAAGTCTGTTCCCAGTACCTTCTGACATAAGCGCTCTCCTTTCGATCTTTCGTTTACCGTAGGATGTCGTGAATGGTTACCACTGCATGTGCCCTCCTGGTTTCATAGGAAAGAACTGCGAAACAGAAGTTGATGAATGCATGAGCAACCCATGTCAAAATGCAGGGCGTTGTGAGAACCTGGTCAATGGATTCCGCTGTCTCTGTCCTCAAGGCTTCTCGGGAGAACTCTGTGAGGTGAAGGATCCCTTGCCCTTCTTAATAGCTCTGATGGGTTGAATTCTGGAAAGAGTCCTGTTATAATTTAAGCCCGAGTGACCCAGGGCTGTATAATTAGATAATTGCCACTCAGCTGTTCACTTTACTGTCCCGTGTAAACAGACAAACTTCTGCAGTAAGATCCCAGTAGCTATAGTATTTAAGGTCATAATATATTTGGAATAAGCACCTATTAGTTACTGAAAATATCAATGTGAGGCTTTTTTATAGGGGTCTGATTTTTACACTATGTGCATGCCGCATTCATAAATGCTAAACTTTCAAACGGGCAAGAAATCAGATTCCAAATTTAACGTGGCCAACGTGTGCATTCATACTGCTGTGTGAATTTTCTAATGTGTTTGGACAAGTTTATTCTATTGTGCTATGTTCCAGAGATAAATAGTGTAGCTCATCATATCCTAAGGGAATAACTAACTGCTCCGTGTCTGGGTTTCGCTGCAGGAAAATAAATTTTTCATTAAAAGGATACAAATGCCCTTGCAATATTCCACACTAGGGAGTGTTGAATTTCCCCTCTTTCGTATTCCAAAAATGACATGTGATAGCTCTGAGAAAGATAGTTCTGAATCAAGAGCAGGTCAGG
The DNA here is from genome assembly GCF_963506605.1 of Zootoca vivipara. NCBI lineage: Eukaryota > Metazoa > Chordata > Lepidosauria > Squamata > Lacertidae > Zootoca > Zootoca vivipara. The sequence goes on from NC_083276.1 coordinate 10,947,623, forward strand.
GACAACTTCCACTGTCTGCAAAAGGACTTTTCAGGTGGACATAGAATAATAGAATTGTATATTTCATTGAAAGTTTTCCCCCAAATTTCAGATCTAGGAGCTTTATCAGATAGGCACCATGCTTTTTCTATGTGTGCCTTGCTGACAGGTAGGTGGTGCTTAAAGTAAATGCAAGTGGTACAAGAATACTGCATTAAGATTAATAATTTCCTTAAAAGGATTTGTCTTTGTAAATGCTTACATGATACAAGGCTTGTTTAAGTTTGTCCCTTTTCATCACCATAATAGTAACAAATCAGCTTTAAACCACCTTGCTTAAATGTACACACAGAATTAGAAGAGCGAGCCTTTTTCCCTCTCCTACAATCTGAATCCCCTGCTAAATTCTCCAACGGCTGTGTCAGCACATGCTTTTCAAACATTTTCCCACTTTGCAGAGAAGATGCCAACCCAGAAAACAAATTTATTGAGAGATTATTTGGAAACGATACATGTAATCCCTATCTATTGCATTTTGCATAATACAGGGGGGAGAACCATGGACACTGCTCTAAGCTCATTTGATAGATAGACACTGTACCTTCAGTTGCCTGAAGTTTGCTGTAAGGTTCAAAGTGGGCAGTACATGAAATATAGGGTCACCTTTCAGGTGTCTTGTTTTTTAAACATGTGGAGATGGGGGTAGATAGATACTGGAGGGATGCAGCCATAGTACTCTGCAGCACCATTCTGGTCTTTTTGGAAAACGCCATAGTTTGCAGCTGTTCCCCAGCTCTTCGTGGGAATATGTGAGGGCTGCCAAAGTCCATCAGAAGTGAGGACTGAGAAATATAAAAGTTTGTGCTCCACTTTTTCCACCCTACTAGATCCAACCAGTATCCCAGCTAATATCCAGGCATACTAAGCAGCCCAACTGTATCTAAGACACAGGCCCAGCTCTAGGGGTAGGCTGGGTGGCGCGGGGCACCAGGGCACTGGGCCGGCAGGCGGGCGCCGCGCTGCCCGCCGTGCCCGGCCACCTGCCGCGGCAAGGGGCGGGGCGGGGGCGCCGCTGGAGCGATCTCCGCACCACGGCGGCAGGGCGCCCGACATGCTTCAGACGGCCCTGCTAAGATACCTTCAGTGTATGAACTTATCGAGAGAGAGAGGCTTGTCTGCTGCTGCTGCTGGAAAACAGAAAAGAAAGAGGGAAAATAAGCAGAGAATTGGGGGAGTCAGAACAAATACCTGCATGGTTGGGAAAAGGACAGGGAACTGAAAACAGCAGTGCAGAGAGCTGTGGTTGAACAGCATATGTGTGTTAGGGCAGGGTGCAGTGCCGGATTTATGTATAAGCTAAACAAGCTATAGCTTAGGGCCCCATTCTCTTGGGGACCCCCCAAAAATGTAAAGGGGAAAAAACTTGATGTACATTTCCAAAACATAAGATAAAAAACAAATAAAATAAAACCTACATACAGCAACAGAGCTTTGTGTTGTGTAGGCTCCTATGATGTAAATCATGGACCCCGCCTGCTAGCCTGCTCCCTATATACTTCTTACTTGTATTTCAGTTCAACAATTACTTTGATAAAATACATATTTTGTTATGTGCAAATGGCTTTAGATACTTATTAGGTTTATAAATTACCATATAGCATATATTCAATGCAAGAAACAGCAACAATTTGTTGTTGACAAAGGACAGCTGGACTTACAAAGGACCCCATTACCTTCAGTAGCTTAGGGCCTCATCAAACCTAAATCCGGCCCTGGCAGGGTGACATCTACTATAGCTCTTTAATGGTGCAGATCCCATGTTTTCAAGTGCACAGATTGGGGAGAGATGCAGAATGATGAGAGAAAGGGAGGAATATCTACTTTCACAATATATCTTTTCTTAGTTATTGGCTCTGTTCACTTACTTAGTTAATGAGACTCAAGGTCACTTTTCCTCATGTTTTTGTCATCCTGTGGAGAGGGGCTAAATGTGGTGTCTTCAGTTTGCACTGTAGTGACTGCCTGTAGGTGGAAACAGATTGCCTTGCCTGGTGTAGTGAGTCTTACGCATTCCCATCTTCCTTCATTGCTACTCCACCTGCCCATGACCTTTGCTATCCGTTTTGCTAGAGGGGGCCAGATGAACAGGAAACCTTTGTAAGTTTCACACATGGCTTGAAAAATGAACCACTTATGTACACAAATCAAGAAGCCCATAAAAGCACTTGTGTGGAGAGAAAGCTCCCTTATTTGTTGGAAACTTCCAGAAAGACCTGGCCTGATGCAGAAAAGAATATATCAAGGGTTTCAAAGTAGGCAAGTGGATTAATAGAATGGGCTAAAAACATACTGAGTAGGATAAAATAAAGTGAACTGAAAAATTTAAAGAAGTCTTAACGTAGCAATGCACCCTCTCGTCTTAGCAGAAGTGACACTCCGTAATTTATGCTTCTGGTGTAAACAAAACTTGTTTTGGACTGGAAAATGCTTTTGTTACTGGAAAGCTACATCCCTTATAAGTGTGTGCAACCAATTTGTAAAGACTGAAGTAACTGCAACAATTTTAACATGCAACGTTATGTGTTGGCATACTTTAACCCATGTTGTCTTAAACCTTTTGCAGCTTGATACTGATCTCTGCAAGCCTAGCCCTTGCCAGAATGGAGCTAAATGTTATGATCTGAGAGAAGACTATTATTGTGCTTGCTCTGATGACTATGATGGAAAGAACTGCTCTCACCTTAAGGATCACTGCAAAAATAATTCGTGTAAAGGTATATTTGTCCTGTAAACCTGTTTGCTTGGTAGTAGCTAAGTACCTACCGCAGAAGCCATATAAAAATGGACATTTGCAGGAAAGGTGGCCTTTGGTTAAATTGCTTTCCCCCCCCTTAATTAGTGTGACAAGTCTTGGAAGCTTAAAAATGTAAAAGCAAGCAATACATTTTGATTTTAGCAGTAAAACTAAAACACTCTAGGAAGGAAAATTGAACAAGGTACAAAAACTAGAATGTGCCTTCCTTCCTATGGAAAATTAAATGAAAGGGGGAAAACATTGCCTTCTTTTAATGTACACTTTTAGGCCCAGCTCTCAAATCTGCTTGTGAATGAAGTTTCTTATGGAGCATTCTAAATATGCCTACTAAATGTTAGGAAGACTTAATTTAATGAAATGCTGTGCAGTAGTGATGAAGCTGAATTGGAAGGTGAACTGTTTGCAGGATTTGTTTTGTGTTACCTAAAAGCCATATGTCTTATTCTTAGTAATAGACAGCTGTACAATAGAGGTCTTCACAAATGCTACCCGGAAAGGCGTCCGATTAATTTCCTCCAATGTATGTGGACCCCATGGACAATGTGTCAGTCAACCAGGAGGCAATTTTACTTGTGCCTGCGAGAAGGGCTTTACTGGAACATACTGTCATGAAAGTAAGTGACCGGGGGGGGGGGTATTAAAAACTAAGCTGGTATGTACATTGTTGCTGTTGCTGCTGCTGCTGTTATTTCAATTTATATGTCACCCTTTATCAAAAGATCTCAGGGTGGTGTACAGCATTAGAAACACATTTGTTTTGAAACCATTTAGCGTAAGAGCTTAGGCTCCTAATGGGATTTAAAGCATTTCATTCCTAGGTCATTGGTTCAAGATTCAAAGCTTGAGCATGGCAGACCATTTCTATAAACAGGAAAAAGGCAGGTGTCATACCACAGACAAACATCATTGCAGTGCAAATACTAAATAGCAGCTACTTCCTCCTGAATTCTTGAAGACTGATTGGATAATTAGTCAAATGTCATGGTTTGCTGGGTGCTTGTTTCTATTTCTTTAAAACATGCCTGGGTACCATATCAACAGTTCCCAGCAAAACAGTCGCCTGTTACCAGGGCCGGCCCTACGGCCAGGCTGGGTGACGCCAGGGCGCCTGCCCGCCGGAGGTGTGTGTGCTGCGCCCGCCCGCGCAGCTCCGACCATGCAGCTCCGCCCGCCCGCCGCGCTGTGAAACAGGGCAGGGGCGCCGGAGGGATCCGTCGCACCAGGGCGCTAAATATACTTAAGACGGCCCTGCCTGTTAACATTCACACAGAATAATAATAATAATAATAATAATAATAATAATAATAATTTTTTATTTGTACCCCGCCCATCTGGCTGAGTCTCCCCAGCCACTCTGGGCGGCTTCCAGTCGAATATCAAAAGAATACAGCAATAGTACAATTACAAAAGTCACAAACAATACATAAACCACATCAAAAAATACACAACCGAATAGAAAACAATTTCGACATGAATCAAAATCTAAAACTAAGAATACATCCTTAATACAGTTTAAAATAACATAGGTAAAAAATAACAGGAATTTAAACAAAACAAAACAAAATGGAGCCCTTTCTGCCCAGCAGCAGCAGCGGCAACAGTCTGTTATAAAGCCCATCAGGCCCCGCCCTGGGCCAGGTGGTGAGTGACAGGACTGGGGCCTCCAGGCACTGAGCAGGGGAGTCCTCCTGGCTGGTGGCAGCAGCAGCAGCAGTTCTTATAGGCCTTGGCCCCGCCCTGGGCCAGGTGGTGAGTGGCAGGACTGGGGCCTCCAGGCGCTGAGCAGGGGAGGCATATTGTAGTCAAACATTGGTTCTCTTTGGCCACCATCCTCAAAAAATGTATTAGGTAGAAGGCAGATCAGAATCTACAGGAAGATTTTGGGGAGATTTGTAGTAGACTAGCAAGGGTTTCCAGCTTTCAAATGTTTGAAAATAGCAACTCCCCCAAAACCAGCTGAAACAGAAAGTTTGGAGGGGGGATAACCAAGGGCTGGAATTTTGTGTGACAGAACTTGGAGGTTAGTTCTGGCACTGAAAAAATTCTGGACTGAACATGTGTGCAGAAGCATCCTTTTCCTTTAATTCTGTGCTTTGCTCCCTGATCCACGACTTCACACCTTTCTTCCATTTGAGCTCCTGGTGCTTAAAAGGTATTCCCATCTCTGTTCTACAAGCTGACACACCTTTTCCAGCTGGAGCAGACATGACTTTCCTCAATAGATGAACACTCTTGTGGTGGCTTGTCACAATATATAAAATGTTTCCAGTAGTGATTGTGCATTGTCTTCCTTAGATATCAATGACTGCCTTGGAAATCCATGCAAAAATTGTCACAACATATAAAATGTTTCCAGTAGTGATTGTGCATTGTCTTCCTTAGATATCAATGACTGCCTTGGAAATCCATGCAAAAATGGTGGGACTTGCATAGATGAAGTTAACGGTTTCAGGTGTTTCTGCCAGACAGGCTGGGAAGGAAAACTCTGTGATATAAGTAAGTACAACTAAATGTTTAAATAGCAGAAGTAGTCATGAGTAGAGATGAGGGGGAATTTTGCTTTGGTTCACATTTTAATGCAAATCTACTTAATTCACATGTCCTAAAAATGCAAGCTGAAGTACAGCTCTCCTTCAGAATTCACACTTCTCCACATTTTACACACTGCAGTTCTGCAATCAGATAATCTGTACAAAAACTCATAGTTTAGGGTAGGTGCATAAAAGGCATATATTTTACTACAAACAAGTGGTGTGTAACTTTTGTTTATAGTAAAAATAAATTTAAAAAATATGTGGGTGAAAATAACAAAAATGCATTAGGATTAATTGCTTGCAAAATGTGTATATCAGGGAAGATTAAATATAAAAATGTGTACAGTAGGCAAAAGGCTGATGAATGTTGACTGGAGAACTGAATTTGATTGGAAAAGTGAGAAATCTTGAGAAGCCAAAACTGACAACCTTGTTGATGCCTAACCAGGAGACTGACCCTCACTTGCAGCCCCCGTTTTACTCAGAGGTTTATTGGAGCTTGTTTCAGTAAAATAAAATGAAGATTATAGCCTTAAACTCAGGAAAACTAGTTTTTCATCTGACCAACAGTTCCACAGTTGCCCTGTGTTGGCTGCTGACTGGCATTGCCTGTCTACTGTGTCGGGCAGAGTTTCCTTTTCCAGCTCTGCAGCATGAGATGCTTTAACTGGAAAGGGCAGGGGTTCTGGATGTGACGCAAACACTTGTCTTGCTGAGCTGTGGTCCTCCCATAGAATTAGCAGGGTTGGGAAAGGGGGATGATGTAAGGTGCTGAGATTTCAAATGGTGGTTTGGTTCAAAAGACTTTCTGGTTTGGTGCCCAGGAGTCGAAAGAGCCTAGTCTACTGTTTAAAGTAGGATTTGCCTTCTGATTAAAATATAGTACTATATAAATACTGAGAGTCTTAATCTCAAGGTTGTGGGTTCGAGCCCCACATTGGGCAAATGCTTCCTGGATTGCAGGGGTTTGGGCCAGATGACCCTCATGGCCCCGTCCAACTCTGCAGTTCTATGATTCTATTATCTCAGTATTGGCTTGTTAGGTCATTTAATACTGAAAACAGTTTCTAATTGCTCCTGCACAAGCCAGGTTACAGTACTGAGATAGTCATCTCTCTTTTGGTATTCTTTTCAAAAATTAATTTCTGCCTCTTTTGCTAAAGTCTTTCTTACCTTGGAATTTTTTTAGATTTCAATGACTGCTTGCCAAATCCATGTCACAATGGAGGTCGCTGCATTGATTTAGAGAATGACTTCTATTGTGAATGTACAAGTGGCTGGAAAGGCAAAACATGCCATTCAAGTAAGTGTGTTTTAGATGGTATGGTTCAGCTCAAACCCAGAAGTTAAAAGAGGAAAGTATTGTATAGTAACTGAAGTAGCTTTGAAGGGACTCTAAAGAACTGCAGAAAGGGATTTGATGAAGAGAGTCATGTACAAACAAGTCCAATCACTGTCTGCTTTTCCACAAATGAAATGAAACCACTAAGTAAAAAAAAAATTGGCACACTATATTGAAGCTGGAGAAAGAAAGTTTGGAATCCTGTCATATCAAAATGAAAACTGCACCTCTGCCCAATGCTTATGGCATAATTTTATGAAATTAAAACTAATTTCAAACTGTCTTTTGGAGCAATTATTTCCACGGATGAGTGAATCATTCATATATATATATATATATATATATATATATATATATATATATATATATAAACTCATTTAGGTTTGTTAGCCCCATGCTATCCTAAAAAATGTTCCAATGCATAAAACAAACACCCCAAAGAATAAGCTCTAAATATTTTGGCTTTTACGATTCCATAGTAGTGTATCTGACTCTAACAAAACATTCGTCTCTGGTTCCTAAAGCAAAAAACCAAACAAAAACTTAGACATGCGATCAGCTGCTTAAATTTGTTTTCATGGCTTTTTAGGTGAGTACCAGTGTGACGCGAATACTTGCACAAATGGAGGAACGTGTTACGATGACGGGGATACTTTTCGGTGCTCTTGTCCTCCGGAATGGAAAGGAAGCACTTGCAACATTGGTAAGTGCTTAATCTGCTCAGTAATATATTCAGATTGGATGTACGTCTGCTTTGCTCAGGAAGCTAACTATAAACAGCCTGTGCTTCCCCCCCCCCTTCCCCAATCTCATTAGTGACCAGGGGAAAACATGGTTGAGCGCCTAATAGTAAAAGGGGAACCCTTTACTAGTCTTGCTTTTGCTTAGCGAGCTCTCTTCCGTCACAAAAATCACAGGGGTTTTTGACTATAACTGCACAGCAGAAGAAGAAGGAATGGGTTTTCTTCAAGTTGGCTACTCTAGAACTATTTTGAAGCCAGAGCTGTGGGAGGAACCGTCATTTCTCTGAACAGATATGGGTAAAAATATATTTTGGCAACATCAAGCTATCTTTGACACATTTAGAATACAGTATATAAGGTTGTAGGTTCAATGGCCATAAGGGATAGCTACATATTCTTCCATTGCAGGGGGTTGAACTGAAACATAGCACACACATGCTTGCAGTCAGAAGTATGGTTTGTTGGTGCCAAGGAGGGCAGTGCCCAGACTACAGAATTCTCCCCAAAGGAGGCTCGCCTGCCTTTTTTTGATACTGGCTTTTAAATAACCTACAAAAGCTCATTTCATTTTGGCAGGCTTCTGCTGACAATTGTAGTGTTAGGTTATTGACTATTGTATCGATTACTGTTGTAATCAGCACTGGGGTCTCAAAACTAAAAGGTGGGATTAAAATACGTTTCATAAGATTGATGCAGTACTAGGACTTTTGGCTGAACGCTTTCATATTTTTAATTTCCTATCTTTCTTTCTTTTTAACATTAAAGCTAAGAACAGCAGCTGCCTTCCTAACCCTTGTTTAAATGGTGGAACCTGTGTTGGCAGTGGAGATTCCTTTTCTTGCATTTGTAAAGAAGGTTGGGAAGGGCGTACGTGCACACAGAGTAAGTGTTTTCCTCTTTTGTGTCAAGACTGACACTTCTAATGGCTGTAGATTACGATTTTGGCCCAATTCCCGACAGCTTCACTCACAAGGATCACGGGAACATGCAAGCCCACTCACCACAACAAGGTGACGATCCAGCGAGTGAGTGGCTTTTACATATAAAGCCCTAAATGGACTGCAGTATCTCAAGGACCTCCTCCCCCCTCATGACCAACCTGGACCCTGCAATAATCATCTGAGTCCCTTTGTATACTTCCTCTATGAGAGGTCCGGAGGATGACAACATGACAACCAGCCTTTTCTGTGGTGGCTCCACGTTTGTGGAATGCTCTCCCCAGGGAGGCTCGCCTGGTAGCTTTTGGTGCATATTTTTAGGCACCAAGCGAAAGCATTTCTCTATAACCAGGCCTTGGGCTGATTCTCTGGCCTTTTAAATGTCGGGTTTTTGGGGGAAGGGGGCTATTTGGTTTGTGTTTTTGTTTTGTTATGTGTGTTCTTACTTTGTATTTTTATGTTGTGAACTGCCCTGTGATCTTTGAATGAAGGGCAGTATACTACTACTACTACTACTACTAATAATAATAATAATAATAATAATAATAATTCAAAATATCCAGCTATATAACAAATATCAAAATATCCAGAAAGGTCATTATTTCTTATGATTGGGAGTCCTGCATATCACCAGCTTTTGAGACTGAACTATATAAATCATGTCGGAATATTTTCCTTAGTACTACCTTGGGAGATTTTAACTAGCATGCCAATATGCTGATTTGCTTAGGTGTGGCACAGTTTGAGTTTGTGGCTCAAGTCGGAACATGCACAAAAAGTTATACCTAGTTAAAAACTTCAACCCTGCATTGAAATTACATTTAATTGCCTCTGTCTTGGTTAAGTTGTTAGCCCTCGCCACTGTTTATAGTGCATGGAGCTACCATTTATTTATACCTAAAGCAGCTGGCTAGGAGAGGAAGGGAGGCTGTTCTGGTAGTGGCTCCATGTAAGGTACCTGGAAATGACTTCTTGCTATTCTTCATTCATCAGCTATTCTAGAGCCATATAAACTGTTTCCTTACGCACTTTGCAAGTTGATTAGATAGGAGAGGAAGATTGAACACACTTCAATCTGGAATTTAGCTGTGCAGTCGAAAGGTCAATGGGAGATGGAATCTAGTTGAAAGCAAGGAAAGGAATCCTTAATTCAAATATTGTCTTGTGTTAAGTGGTCATTACACAAATTACAAGCCCAAAGTTCTAAATGTGTGATCCAGCCCAGATTACTTCTACAAGGTGTGGTTTACACACATAGCCTTATATAGTGGGAAATGATATAAAAGCTGGTACTTGCTCAGCATATCTTGAGAAACGAATTCAGAGGTCCCATGCCTCCTCTTAAAAGTACATTTGTTTTCCCTCATTATATTTTGATGGGCCTTACAATACAGTTCTCCTGTATTGCTGATAGCCACATTTAAGAGTTAAAGTGGTGCCTTTACTGTCTAAAATGTGTCATTTTTGAGGTTGGTAACTGATGTTTGTGTGCCACCTATACCTGCAACAGTCATGTGACATTTCCATAGCGATGTCATGTCATGAGAGCACATGTAATGACATTGGTCACACACAACAGAAAACCATGGTTTAGTGGTACTCAGCAAGCTTCTAGGAGCCCAAGCAAAACCTTGGAGTTGCATGCTCTCCCATTTTCCTCCTGTATAGTCCATCTTCTCCTCCTACATATGAGAGGAAGACTTCTGAGTTTAGTTTTACTTTTAACAAATCACTGTTTAACATTTTTAATGTTTGAAGTTTTATTCTGTTTTTAATGTTCTGTTGAAAGCCGCCCAGAGTGGCTGGGGAAACCCAGTCAGATGGGCAGGGTAGAAATGAATGAATGAATAAATGAATAAAATAAATATTTATTTTATTACATTACATTACATTACAGGGATTCTGTTTTAAAACTGTATAGTTTCTAAATAAGCCAATAAATTAATATGGGTGGCATGTAAGAAAACTTTGTGTACATACCGTAGACCTGCTAGATCAAGGTGCAGTTTTTATACTGTGTACATAATTCAATGCACTGATTCAGTTTAATTTTCTCTGTTCAGATATTAACGACTGCAATCCACATCCATGGTGAGTACTCATGATCATTCTTTTTCAAAATGTCCTAGTGAATGAATGTGAACAATCCTGTGAATCAAGGCTACTTAAGCCCTATACTCTAAACTATTGTGCTGGTCTTTCCAATGAACTTCCTGTATTTTTTTGCTAATGTTCCTATGGAGCCTGGTTTCTGCTCTGTAGTGGTAATATGAGATTTGTAGTTTGAAAAGTTCTATGAAATTAGCCTAAAAAAATAAAAATTGAAAAATCCCACTAAAGCGATTAGGCTCATTTAGTTATAGGTAATTGGCATTTGTGTCAAGAGTAGGAGTTTAAAGTGGGAAGACAGTAACAAAGCAGAAAGCGCATAAGTTAACCGTAATGAATATTGACATGAAAATAATACCAATGGTTTTATAATTGAGCATTTGAGGACACAGTGTATACGAAAGACTCCTGTGCCCATTTTTACTAAATCCTTGCACTTGAAGGACTGAAAAGGACCTCTGCCATCTAGTTGAACGTTGTTCTGCCCCACATTTTTAGAAGCCAAGTTGTAAAGGTTTACATACATGCATACCCATAATTGTCATCAATGAGACAGTGTGCTACAGACAGAAGATCTTAGACATACAGTGGTACCTCTAGTTATGGACTCGATCCGTTCTGGGGTGGCGTAACTAGAGTGGCGCTTCTGTGCATACACGAAGCGCACAGAACGCTTCTGTGCATGCACGCGCGGTGAAACCCGGAAGTAAACACTTCTGCGTTTGCTGCGTTCTTATCTTGAAAATACGCAACCCGCAGCGGATGCAACATGAGGTTTGACTGTATCTGGCTTCAAAAAATAGTTCAAACCATTTCAGATAAGGGTAGAAAGCTGCTTGCTCCGGAGGCAGTCTCAAAGGCTAGGTATCCAGTCTGACCAAATCAGCAGTACTTCCCAGCAGCATATATGAGTGGCTAGTTGACCCTTAAGTGTGAAGAACCCCCTGCCCATCCTCTTAAAAGCTGCCTCACACATGTTAGGGATGAGGAGAGAATCCAGAAGGTTGTATCTCCAAAGTGGACACACCCTACCCGATCTGCCCAGACCAATTAGGGCAGGTGCTTACTCTGAAACCCACACTTGTCAGATTCCTAGCCTCCTGCAGATTTGCACCTGAGGTGGTCTGACAGCTGCTTGTCTGTCACCAGCTTTCGCTGTTTTTTAAAAAGGTAATTTCAACTGCCTACGGGTGGCTAGCTAGCACACGGGGCTCCTCTCACCTCTCACTTTGAAATCAATGTAGAAAGCCCACCTGGGAGTAGTTGGTCGTGACAATATGCTGTTGGTCTCAGGTAACTTAATGTTCAATTTCTCCTGAGACTCTATAAGGGGGAATTGGATGTAAAATGCACATAAAATTTCTCCTGAGAGCCATGGCGCATCGTCAGAACTTCTCTCCTCGGAGGACTTGCTATATTGATATCAATATGTGAAGCAATAGGAGCCTCACACTGTCACTAGTTTACCTTAGGCTGGCCAAATTATGTTATTAAAAACAACAAAATATGGGCAGGCACCTCGTAATCTTTTTCTTAATTTGTACATTTTTTAAAATCTGTGCACCGTTTTAGGGATTTATATGGATTTGTCCTCAAAAGCACACCTGAAAATAAAATAGAAGAGACTTTAGTCCCATCCCATTATGAAGCAGACTGACACAGATTTTGTCCCTGTGTCCATCCATAGCAGGGGAATACAGGTCCCGTTTCCACAGAGTGTTGTCCTCATATCTCCGTCACACTCGTCTTGAAGCGAAACAGTACAGACATCTAGGGAATGTTCCTGGGAGTGAGCCGCAACTGGCCAGTGCTCACTTCATATGTGAAGTTTTGATGTGTTTGCGTCTCCACTCTTTCCAGTCAAACATTACCAAAAGGATGCATGTTGAGGATGCAAAGGCAACACATGCTTTCCCCTTGTGACGTGTAAAGCAGCCTTCAATTTATTCAGAGAAATAATTTCTATCCCTTCTTTATAGTCCGTACCCTGTCTTTTTTTTTTTTAAGTACATTGTTCCTTCCACAATCTCAAGAAAGCTGATTGCTATCTGCTTATTGAACAGCACAGTTCTCCAGTGCCTCTTTGTCTTTCAGTACTCCTGCCCTGTGTATAATAATTCAGACTTTGCTGGACTTTGTCTACATGTTGCAAAGCTTCCCAGTCTTGTTCCCGGCCCGTGATGGTTGTACAGTTTCTGGAATTTGCTATAACTGCATTCAGAAGCTCTGCAGTCATAAGAACTTGGAACATGACAACCTTTTTCAATGCAGTAATCTAAATGTGGGATGCGGGTGGCGCTGTGGTTTAAACCACTGAGCCTCTTGGACTTGCCGATCAGAAGGTTGGCGGTTCGAGGCCCCGCAACAGGGTGAGCTCCTGTGGCTCGGTCCCTGCTCCTGCCAACCTAGCAGTTCGAAAGCACGTCAAAGTGCAAGTAGATAAATAGGTACCGCTCCGGCAGGAAGGTAAACAGTGTTTCCATGTGATGCTCTGCCTTCTCCAGAAGCGGCTTGGTCATGCTGGCCACATGACCCGGAAAAACTGTCTGCAGAAGCGGACAAACGCCGGCTCCCTCGGCCTGTAAAGCGAGATGAGTGCCGCAACTCCAGAGTCGTTCGCGACTGGACTCAACTGTCAGGGGTCCCTTTACCTTTACTAAATGTAATGAAAGCAAGTGGATTTTAATACGTCAAGTTAGCTTTTGAATGAGTACACATTTCTAAATCTGTGTCTTCGCTTAAAAAGTAATTGGTCTAAAAATTATTCTATATTGCTCCTTGTATTCTTCTAAAGCATGTCTGTCCCATAGTCTCTTGTCTTTCTCTCCATTTTATTAGAAAATACGGGATTTGAATTAAAACTTATTCAATGCCATCCTTTAATATGCTGCTTCTCTTAATGGGAATAGACCTCTCCTCTGTGCCACTGATTATTTAATTAACAATGTTTAATTGGAGAAGTTAAGACAATGCAGATGGTTTATTAAATGAGCATATATTATGAATTAACTAAGCATCTTGAATCCTGCATGACTCAATAGTGAGACAATGCCTGTTGATACAAATAAAAGAAATTTGCATTTGAACAGGCTATTATGTGCACGAACCCAAAGGTTCCTTATCTCTCAGCTTGTGAAACTACCCTGACAGCCTTCATTGCAATGATAGGTTTATTATTTTTACAGCTACAATGGAGGCATCTGTGTTGATGGCGTGAATTGGTTCCGTTGTGAATGTGCACCTGGGTTTGCTGGTCCAGATTGCAGAATTAGTAAGTACCTGTGTAAGGAAACGACCGAGGAGGTCGTGCCGTTGACCTGAACTCTTTGTTGCATTGTATCCTTTGAGTTTCCATGCATTAAGCTTTCGTCATCTGTATCCCAAATAATGAAGCAGAAGCTAACTGAATTATTCATAGATGCTGATCCTTACCTTGTTAAGAATGGTGACCACTTTGTTTTGGGACAGAATTCTTTTCTTCATTTGACCAATGCAACTAACAGTGATTTGGCATAAATTGTAGTTAAGCTGTACACCCCAGCCCTTGAGATATTTAGTGAAACTTTTCTTTAGACAGTATCCATAAACAAAGCATTGGTATTTTTTTTAATAGGACTTGCCCTTTGAAGTGTATCTTTACATGCTAAATATATGCTGCTTGAAAAAACAGTAATGTTCTGATATCTTCCTCTAGTAAGAATGCATACTAAAAATGGTGTAACCTATCCTGAATCTTTTAGCGGCAATACAACTCCAATAGAACATCTTAATTCCTGGAATGCTCAGCAGTGTTGCTAGATCATAGGGGCATAAATGTTAGTTAGCATGGGGAAATGTAAACAGAATTATTTGGGGGCATTTTCAGTGCACAGCCACAGGTTACATTATACTGACTAATGCTTCTACAGATGAGTCCTCTTACTTTTTTATCATACTGTGATACTGTATAAAGCCTGTTTAAAACTTTATACAGATGTCTAGTTAAGCTGAACTGTGCTCCAAAATTGTAAACAGTTTGTACATAGAGCATTGTATTAAAACACATGTGCTTTTTCTTCCCTTTCAGATATTGATGAATGCCAGTCCTCTCCTTGTGCATACGGTTCTACGTGTATTGATGAAATAAATGGCTACAGGTGCATTTGCCCCCCTGGGCGAGCTGGAACTAGATGCCAAGAAGGTAACTTAATGCTTTACACTGCGAGCAATAAATATCAAACACTACTTGGCAGTGTCTTGCACACAGCAGCATGTGCTGTTAGCTTATCTGTCAGGTGAACTTGGTATTCTCTTTTGGCTTGATCCTATACTTAAAATGAAAACTATTCCCTGTTCTTTCTCCCCCAAGTGATAGGATTTGGAAAGTCTTGCTGGCTTAAAGGAACATCCTTTCCCCATGGCAGCAGATGGGATCAAGAATGCAACATCTGCCACTGCCTGGATGGCCACATTGACTGCACCAAGGTAGTTACATGAAGTTGAATGTAAATCCCCATTTAAATCCCCTATTCCGTCAAACTCACGTGTCAGCTTCCTTAATTTACTTCTATGACATTTTTCAGCATGTGGTTGCATTGAGAACTGCTCCTCCTCCATCCCTTCGCTCCCTCCAAGTTCCACCTGATATGCACTTAATGCTTAGAAATATTATAACTTAGGCTTGGCATCCGTCTCGCTCGGGAGGCAGTGGAATAATCCCTGTAATGATTGTGATAGGATATGCACAATGTAAAGAAATCCGTTTGATTTGAGTGGCACTGCTGAGCCTAGAAGTGCAAGTCTCAGTGCTTTGTAATAATCACCTGAAATAGAAGATGAGTCTCCAAAATCTTCTGTAGCTTGGATTAGCTAGAAGAGAAGCCTCCTTGTTTGAACTACAAGCTACTACATCCCTCATTTTCATGATTGTCCATTGTTACACGCTAAAAAAAACCCTCTTGCTACATTATAGGTGTGGTGTGGGAGAAAATCTTGTTTGTTGACCAAACATGGGGACCATGCTAGTCACCAGTGCTCCAGAGGTCAGGAATGCCAAGAGAAAATGTACACCAAATGTTTCCAACCTCCTTGTGCTGACTGGGGGGAATGCAGTGAATCAGAACCTCTTCCTGTCAACATCAAGTGTCCCCCCAATTCGGGTTACTTGGACAACAGCTGTGCAAGAATCACTCTGATTTTTAACAGAGACAAAGTACCCCAGGTGAGAATTTAAAGTCTTACGAACATCTTGACAGAGTTTCTAAGCAATGCACAACGTTGAAACCGACAAATCTTGCTTGAATAATGTGCTTCTTTATCACTTCCAACTGCCTCGGTTTTTCGGACATCTGCCATGGAGTTCAGCTGAGTGATCCATAAGAAGGTACCTTAGACTGAGTTAGACCCATTGGCCCATCCAATGGGCTGATAACTGACTGGCCCTGGCTTTCTCAGTTTTCAGATAACAATCTTTCCCAGGGATTGAACCTAAGGACTTTCTGTGTGCAAAGCATTTACTGTACTGTACTACTGAGCCCTTTTCCCTTTGGGCTCCACTGAGCAGAGAAGGGAAAGTGCTGCTTCTAAGCACCAGAATTATTCAGCACTGTAGTTAGTTCTGAAATAAAGGCTTTGCGTGGGTGCAGATTAGGGTGCAGCTGGTTTCCTCCGAGGAAAATCCATTGAGACTCCTGTGTCTTGATTTGAGTTAGCTTTGGATTTAAAGAAAGGTGTGAACTGTTTGTTTTAAATGCTCTAATGCGTTTCAGTGCACTGCCCCAAAGAACGAACATCAGTGATAGATTGCAGCGTAGAGCTTTCAGAATGATGGAAGGACGCAAGCCAGTTTTGTGAAGGTTAGGTACAGGTGCTGTGGACCTTGGACTTTTTCCTGTATTTGTTTTTTTAAGTGTCTTTTAAACAAGCCACCAGCTTTCCAGTCTTTCAGAACTTGCCTTGCTTGTTAGGCCCTTGTCTGCACTATGGAGTTTTCTGCAGGATGTTGGGAATGTTGGGTGTCCTTTGGCGTGCCAGTGGCATCTTCAGTGGGCTACCACTCCTCCTGCTTCTAGTGAAAATGAAATGCAGCAATCCCAAAGAGCAAGCACAACTTTAGAAAAGCTTTGGATGCCAGTCCATAGAAATTATTTATTACTGTCCTTTATACTTTTCCATCCATCACCGTCATCAGTCAGTGCAGCAGTTTGGAGTTGAGGTTACTTTATAAGTAACCAAAAGACCATTTCACATTGGATTTACCTGTAAAGTAAGCCAGTGTTGTGCTTTACCTTTTCTACCTATGAATTCACAAGACAAACACTTTTGTAGTGTCAGATTGTTTCCTCCCAGCCTTGAGTATAAATTCGGGGGGGGGGGGAGAGAGAGATCACCCTGGAAGGTGACACCCCCCAATCCCTTTTGTTCAGGGCTTCATTAATACCGCCTGTGATTTTAGGCGAACTTCAGCTCCCTTCCTGTCTTCCCAGAATGCTCCAAGAGAATACAAAATGGACCGATGAGAATGCTGAACATTGGAGCAGTGCTTCTAATGTTTTAAGTCCCCTGTTTGTGTGCCTGTGCATCAAATGACACTGGGAGATTTGGAGCGAGACTTTTTTCTACTTTACTGTTATATCAATTTATTATTTCTAAATTGTTCTGAAATTAGTGTGTACTTTAATTTATATACTCCGTTTTTATAGAAGAGTTGGTCTTGGTTTTTTCTCTCTCACAGGGCACTACTGTTGAAAATATTTGCTCAGAAATCAGATATTTACCAGCCACTAGGTCTGTTTCTAGTGAGAGAATGCTACTGGTGTTGTGTGATCTATCTTACTCCATAGAAAATGCTGTGGAAGTTGCTATTGTAAGTATTGGACGTCTTTCTAAGTGGGGAAAATGTGTTGTCTGTAGTAGCCTTGTTGAAAGCAGGTGTCAGAAAGACTCAAGGGTACTCATGACCCTGAGGTAATTACCATGAGCTTCATCAGGAAACCAGTTGAAGACTGACTAACTGACTGACTTACTTATTAAAATATTTCTGTACCCACATATCGTAAAATATATCAAGGCAGTATACACTGAAACAAAACATTACAAGGTTTCCTTGCCTTTTTTTAAAAAAAACAAACAAACAACACCAATAGTCGATTCAGGTGACAGACTATTCAAAAGCTAAACAGATGTTGAGATGCATTGTTGAAATGTGGCCAAATCTATCAAAGAAACTGGCATAATGACAAGAACAGAAGGGTTGGGTGTGTGAGTGCGTGAGGCAGAGGGAGAAAAGGGTTGAGACCTTCCTTGGGTGAGAGACAGAGGAGCAGAAGGCCTTCAGTTCACAGTTAATGCAATTATGCAAGAGGGCAATGGATGTCTTGGGTAGGTAGAAGCCAGGGAAAGACTGGGTTTAAGCCAGTAGCCACTATACAAAAAAAATTAAAGCATTCCACTAAGCGATCTTTTGCTGCTACCCTGTACAAACTCCATTGTAACATTGCTGGTTACACTAAGACAACTGCTCTAACAAAAAACTATCAGAGAATGAAGAGAAGTATTTGAGATTTGTCTTCTGCCTAAGAGCTCATCCATACTTTTAATTTAATCCATATCTTGATCAGATTGTGTACTAATCAGTTCCCCGGGTACATCATAGCTTTGCCTTGCAAAAAATCCCATCTGACCTGCTGAACTGAAGCTCGGTTAAAGTAAAATCTCTCTTCCAGTTTTATGCACATCTGATACGATCTGATTCAGCAGGTACAATCTGATTTTTGCAAGGCAAAACAAGGAAAGCTCTCAGACCTTGGGGGGTTAATTGATGATACACAATATGGGTCAAGCGAAAGTGTGGGTGATCCCTAGCACTCTGCTGCTTTTCTTAACTAACATCAAATTATAAATTGTTTACTGATTATAACATTTAAGTTGCCATGTATGCCTCTTTTGGTGGTGGAACAATGGGATACATGTTTTGTGTGGTGTTGTTGTTGGTGGTTATTTGTACCCCGTGCATCTGACTGGGTTGCCTTAGCTACTCTGGGCTGCTTCCAACAAATATAAAAACATAAATATAAAATATATATAATGCTGGAGTCAAGCGTGAATTGAGAGGAAGGCTGCTACCTTTTCTTTATTTAGAAGGAAAACATTGTAAGTAATGTAACCCATCCTGGCCCATTGTTTTCCGTGTGGCAAAGCAGTTACGATTACAAACACAGCTCTATATAGGACCAAAGACTGCTGTTGATGCAGGAGATCCTATTTCGTTTGTGTGTGTGTACGTACACACACACACACACATACACACAAGAGAGAAAGACACTTAAAATCAGGTGTGGAAGTCTCCGTTTTTTTATTGCGGCAGTGGTGCCAGGGAAGAAGGCATCGAACCCTTCCTGTAAAGAATTAGCCATAGGGTGAGGTAAATGTGTGAGCCTCTGTTTCTTCCCCCATCCCCGCTTTTGTGGGATTAATAGTAGCTTGTGGGGAGTTTGCACAAGGGAATATCTTCAATTACTCCCTTCCCTCGGTAAAACTGCTCTGACACACATATACACCACAGCTGTTTTCAACAAACAAAAACCAGATGGGATAGCCAAGCACGCATCTCTGGTGCCACATCTGTTTCAGCCCCGAGGATTTGATGAGTAGTTGGTAAGCTCATTGGGGAAAGCTACATAGTTGGCCCTCTCAATACATGGAGCTGGTCAGAAAATAACAGATCCTGCTTGACTCTATCAGCCCTTAGTGCCTTCATAGGTTGGAGAAGGGAAGAGCAACGGTTATAGGATATACACATGAGCAAGCTAGAGGTTGCTCTCTTAAACCTGGTTTCTTTCTACTTGCAACATGAATTGCCTAGGAAATAAACAGTAACCTACAATTGTGCAGTTCAGAGTTTGGCTGTAGACTTCCCCTACTGCACTGCTTCTGTTTAAAAGTTGGTTAGTGAAGTCACCATGAAATTGCCTCTGATGCCTCTAGCAGAAAGGTAAGGTGAGTTTAGCTTGGAAGAGAGGAATGAACTTGGATTCCCTAAGAGCAGACAGGCTGTTAGCTGTCACCTTCCTTGTTATTAGGGCAAGGGAAAGAAGCCAAAAGGTGTACTGTTGGCCAGGTATTCTTGGTTGCTCTGCTTAGACTGCTCTGCTACATCTGCAAGTAAAGAATACCCTGTGCTATGATGCAAACTGGAAAGCGCACAGTTATATATAACAGATCATATCATTAGTGTAAATGCCTAGTTGGATACCTTAAAAGCCTCCAAACGATGACTTAAGTTTAGCTCAGAGGTGTAAGTAACACGGAAGTTTGTCATGTGTAACTTACCCATACTGCTCTTAATGGGCTAGCATAATATTTCTATACTGGCGTCAAACCAACACTCATCCTTTAGCAGCAAACTGGGATTCTCAGGTTCTCAGACTTAAGTCTGCCCCCCCTAAATATAAGGTAATATGGCTATTTTAAAAAAAATTACTTCATTGTAAACTTAAGTTTCCTGTCTGTCTTCTCTGTTCCCAGTCTTTCATCTCGCATCAAGAGGAGACCGATAACAGCCTTATTCAGAATGCAGCCAACACTATAGTAAACACCATTACAAAGCGACAAAACAGTACAGTTATGCTGGCAGTAACTGAAGTCAAAATAGAGACAATAGTGGTTGGGAATTCTTCATCAGGTAAGTTGTGTGTGTTTTACGCGCTGGGTTATTTGATGGCATAACTCAAGTTAAGCTGTGTATCGCATGCCGTTCCGTGAGGCTTTTGTGAGACTATTTTGGTTCCGTTTTTACACAATGCAGCTGCTGAGATTGCAACTTTGAAATGGAAGGCCGGTGGGGAGGAGCCTCTTGCATGGTCCCCCCCCCCCCGCTCAAAATAGTTTCCTGGAGGCTATTTTTACCTCCGCTACGAAAAAGATACCTGTGTCTTTTTGGCTGCATTGTGTAAGGGGTGTGGGCAAGGGAGACCAATAAAGAATCATAACGTGTAGCATTATGTTTCGCTTTCTTTCATGTGGTGAGCAGTATTAGATGCAATTTCAGCCCCCTCCCCCTTTCTGGAATAAGGGCCGTGTGATTCAGAAGAGTGCCTGCATATCACTGCAAGGTTATTCTTGCTAGATGTGCTAAATGTGGCTGACTGGTACAGACGTACCTTGGAAGTCGGACGGAATCCGTTCTGGAAGTCCGTTTGATTTTCAAAACTTTCAGAGACTAAAGCGCGGCTTCTGATTGGCTGCAGAAAGCTCCAATCGGAAGCCCTTTCGGATGTTTGGCTTCCAAAAATAGTTCGCAAACTGGAATAGTCACTCCCGGGTTTGCGGTGTTCATGAGCCAAAAACGTTTGAGAACTAAGCAGTTTGAAAACCAAGGTACAACTGTATTTGAAATACTAACAAATTTGATACCTATCATATTTGGCCTTTCCTCTCCTCCTTTTTTTAAAAAATAAAAAAATAAATAGTGTTGAAGTCTAGGCTGGCTATTGAGGGGTTGTTTTTATGTCCATGTCACTTCTATTTCCTCCTGGCTAATAGATACCATTTGCTTGGGCATATTGTGCCCATAAAGGTTAGCTTTTGTGTTTTAGTAAACTGAGGCAGGCACTTTACGTGGAAGCAAGTTCCAAATGGGACAGCTGTAGGGACAAGGGGTTTGTGTTGTTGCTTTCTGCTTTTCCACACAATGCTCTTGGAGGACCAAAATAGGCAAAACTTAAAGAAAAAACTAAAAATCTTGGGGATTGTCCACACTCCTATTTGTCCTGTGCCTTGAAAGCATGGGTCCAGATCCGAGCAGTTTCCCCCTTGGCCTGCAAACAGTCAATCCAGAGAAAACCCGAATTGCCATTTTTTTTGCTCCAATTGAGCGCTAAAGAGTGGTTTCCCCCTGGGAGAAATCGGCAGGACAAGAGGAAGTGTGGAATGAGACTTCAGTTGAACAACAGCTAGATAGTTAATGTCCCCTTGGAGCAGGTATTTATCACGCCTCTTGGAGACTTTATTTGCACATGCCTTCAATTCTATCTTGCTTAGCAGTTGCTCACTAAGCTGTGTGTTTGGCTTGTGTTTTCTAGATTTCCTGGTTCCAATCCTTTGTGTAGTTTTTAGCATTGTGTGGTTAACCTGTATAATTATCTGTGTGTGGTGGACACGAAAGAGGAGAAAAGAGAGAGAGAGAAATCGCCCATCCATAGAAGAGGCTGCAAATAACCAATGGGCGCCTCTAAATCCCATATGGAATCCTATTGAGAGACCTTGCAACCGCAAAGGCATTCATTACGAACCCAACAATTGTATAGCTCCTCAAAAAAGAACTTACGACGGAGTAGAGGAGTACACAGAGTATGAGGAGGAAGAGGAAGAAGAAGAGAGAGAGGTCATGGAAATGGACAAATTCCTCTCTCACAAACACTCTAAGCCTTTGTCAGCAAAGGCAATGGACTCCTTAGAGAATAGTCCTATTAAGAAATCTCTTCAGACAACCAAAATGGACAACAGATCTGTAAAAAATGTGAACACAGCAAACCATGAAGGCGGAAGAGACTAAATCTTTGTTCGGACCATATCCGCGCCGTCAACGTTGAACAGAGTTGGAGAAATTGGCGTCTCCGCTTTGCACCAAGGACTTAATTGTCTGGAGTCAAATGTTCATAGTTACTTTATTTTGAATAAAAAAAGTTAAAATGATAAAAACTTTATTTTGTTTCTTTTAGCCTTGTATAAATTATTCAATGACTGTCAGATGATAGAGTAATCTTTGATAGTTGCTATTTTTGTAAACTTTACGTGGAGAACACTTGCTGTGTTGGCAGAGGAGGGAAGTTTGTATTTTCGATTTCATAAAAGTTTATCGCCCAAGACTCTACACTGTTTACAGGACGTGTTTCTTTTTACCTGTTGTAACAGTAGCTAAAAAACCTCCTGGTTGAGGAAGTTACTGGACTTAAGGGGTAAAAAAAAAAAACCCTCACATGAACTGTTCTTTTGAATCCTTACTTAGAAACCACTCCCTGCACTTAAGTTCTGCAAGTTTCCCCCACCTCAAAAAAAAAATTGCCTTATTTTTTTGGAACAAAAAAAATATCCTATAGAGATCTTTCAAACTGTGGTTGGAAAAAAGTGGCCTTTTTAATTTGACTATGTAAATTTGTTTTAATTACCTTAGGATTGCAGTATTGAAGCACGTGTCAAGTGCCTTGAGATTTCAACTTCCTTTTTCTATAGCAACTGTCAAAGACTGCCATGCCCATCTAAGTTTACCACAAGAGGATTCCATATTTGGTATCCTCAAGACTGACAACAGTTTATTTTCAGATTACGAGAGTGTGTTTTTTGTAAATATGTACATATTTAAATGAATCATTTCTGTATATTTGAGTTAATAACTTAAAATATTTTTGGTCTTTTTTTTAAAACGTCATTCCTTTTTAATTTATGTCACAGAAAGGGAAGTTTTATGGCAGTTTCTAAAAAAATATGAAAAAAAGAATACAAATAAAACTTATTTTGGTATTATGTCCATATTAGGAAGTGATGTTAATGCAATCAATGTTGGGAATCTGTTGATCGCTCTTTTTTGTACTTTTCCAATGTATCGCCATCATTTCACATGTAAATAGAACCAGACTGTTTCCTCCCATCTCAAGAACGCAGAGTAAGTATACTGTACAGTATAAAAACAGGGCAATATTTTTCTTTCTTTCGTGAATGTCTTACATGTGGTATTGCTTTTTTTTGCATTTTTTTTAAAAAAATACAGGCCTAATGAAGGGAACAATATTTTTTTCTCATTTCTTGTTTCTGTTTTGCTTATTCACCTCTGTGGAACAAGGCTGGCAAACTCAGATTGGAGCCAGGCATTTTGGCAAATCCCACTCCTGCCACCAAAAGAGCAGTCCTGTCCCCTCTTTTGTCTTTGATAGCAACTAGCGATTCAAAATGTTTGACATGGCAATGCCCCCCCCCCCACCGCGTTGAGTTTCCCTGCCTCTGCTCCACTTCTTTGGCTGCTACTTGTGGGGGTTGGGAAACTTGTAGCACATCATGCCCCACCTTTTGTGGGTTAGATGTTCGCAGGACTGCTCTTCTTGACCCCGTGGTGCCAAGGCTTCTACTTACTTGGACTCTTGGCTTGATTATTATTAAAGGCTTTGTTTCAGAATCCACTACGGTGCCCGAGCATAGATCAGGTTGCATGATTCAGAAGTCACTGCAGAGGAAGGGGTGTGTGGTGGGTGTGGTCCTCCCCGGGCGTCACCACTGGGGGGGGGCACAAAATGCCAGGCGGCACTCACCGCGGTGTCTGTGGCGTACCCGAGCCACGTGTCTCTCTTGGGAGAGACAACAGTGGCTTGGGCACCCACAGGCTCTGCACTCCCCAAACCAGGCATCCCCAAACTGCGGCCCTCCAGATGTTTTAGCCTACAATTCCCATGATCCCTAGCTAAGAGGACCAGTGGTCAGGGATGATGGGAATTATAGTCCAAAACATCTGGCGGGTGGAAGTTTGGGGATGCCTGCCCCAAACGGTCCACCCACTGCCTTCCCCCCCCCCCAGCTGTAGGGCGGCTGATTGGAGGAGGCAGGTAGACTCCGGAGGCTCGGTGGTGCGCCCTGCCCCTGGGTGCACCACCCCAGGCGCCGCACGAGTGGCTTCCTCTGCCGCTGCTGCAGAGCTCTAAGCTGCATGGCTAGGTGCAAGCTAAGAGGCCCCAACACTTGAACCACACCCTAGGCTCCGCTTTTGGAAACCGGGCCAGTCATTCATGCGGTTGTTTTCACAAGCCTTGGGTCTGGGCAAGCAAGTGGGAACTCCCACAAGGAGGCTGAGTCTGCTGCTCGCTGTCCTTTCTCGTCTCAGGCCTCTCCCTGGAGGCGGGCAGTGCTTGCCAGGCAAGTCAGACTGCTCCCTGTGTCAGCCAGGGTTATCTGCTGTCCACCAAGGCAAGGCCTCTCCTCTCCTAGCCTGCTCTTCTCCCCAGCTCCTAGACTAGCCCCTCCCTGGGACCCCCAGTTCTGCACTCTCATCCTCTCCTGGCCAGTCCTGCCAAGATGTCTCCAACAAAGGGTCATGGCACAACATCTGTCAAAATGTCTGGTTCCGTCTCAGAAGGTGGAATGCCTCGCAAGAAATGGTTATTCATAACGGAAGGCTTGTGCATTATTTGTGGGGTGGTTAATGATTTTTTAAAAAAAGAAAAAAAGCTTTATTATTAAAGAAATGAGCTATATCTTTATTTTAATTACTGGGAAAACTTAACCCTACGTTACTTAGCTATCCTATCATTGCAAAGAAAATTGATGTTTCTCAACGTTTTGGCCACTCAATGTAACCCTGAATGTTTTTGAATCCACTTTTATTTTATACAGTACATGAATGCGGGAATTTGCAGGAACTTCTGTGCAGTACATTATGTTTGACATGTTCTTCGATAGCTTTCGGAAGAAAACTATTTATTAAAGCATTTTATAACAAATGTTGCCAGTTGACACTTTTGTTCCCCCTTGCTTGGTTCTTTAGATGTTCAAAATGGTTTTGGGACTGTGATCACAATATCTCCCTTCTCATTGGTTATTACTCTACCCCCCCCCCCAAAAAAAATCTAATGCAACTTTGAATGGGAACCTTAAAAAAAAATCATTTGTTGTCCTTGTATATCAGCGCCACTGCCTTCCGAAACCTAGTAAAATGGTTTCACTGATGTAACATTTCAAACTGCTTTTCCAATGCTTTCTGCTTTCCTAGTCCCTTGGACCCTGTGGTCGTTCAGATTTGGAAGGCAAGATGTCGAGCTGGCCGTGCTAATAGCAACTCAATTCAAATGCTCAGTCCCAAAAAGACTTGGATACACAGGTGCTTGTAACTGCAAATCACTTGAGGGGGGAAACTGTTCTTTACTTAATCCAGCTGAAGTGTTTCGACAGTGGATTCTGAAGGGGGGAATTCAATCTGCACCTCCTAATCTGAATTTTGGGCTGGCACTGCTATTATTATTATTATTATTATTATTATTATTATTATTATTATTATTATTGCAACCCCTTTCACTCTCCAAACTCCTCTGATGTTCCAGCACCAATTTATGCAGTCTGTAGTTCTTTTGGCCATTTGCCGTTTTCTGTGTTTGTTTGTGTTCTTTCACCAACCAGGATAATTAACCCTCGGGAGATCAAATAATACTTGAGTTAGACTCTTGCTGCAGAATAAATCTGAGGGAGGTGGCCTGCTCTTATAAGAGGATTCTTGGGGTGTTGTGAACCTCTTGGACTTCCATGTCTTCCCCCATCCCACTGCCTACCTTCAATGGGCAGCTTCTAGCTTCTGTGCTGTGGGCCTAGAGATCCGTTTCCTAATAGAGGAATCCTGTGAACACTCTTCAAAAGCCAGCAGGGTCCAACCGTTCACAGAATCTTTGGACTGGGCTTTTAGGGTTGTATTCTGGAGACAAAATGGATTGGGTTTTTTTCTGTTGCAGTTTGCAACCGGGCGCTTCCTTTTCTCTCTCTCTTGGCATTTTGCAGGCAAGTCCTGGCAAGATTTGAGTTTAGGGTGGAATCTGGGCCAGGAACGGTAGAGTGCAAAGGCATGCAAGTAGGCCAGAAAGAAGAGAAGCATCGGCAAGTAATAGCAAAGGTCCTATGTAGACATTGTCAGTTAAGCACACACACAGAGAGGATAATCTGGCTTCTGCCCCTTCTGCTGTAGGGTGTAACTTCCCACCACCAGGCCACTGCTGCAGAGACCATACATGAGTATTTGGACCTGTGTGCTGTGTACAGATGCCAAAGGCACAATTTTTTTTTTTTGCCCTGAGGGAGGAATGACTTGTATGTTGAAATTAGCAGTTGGTCACCAAACAGAGAGACATCTGGTATTCCAGATGTTGAATTACAGATCACATCATTGATGACTGCTTTCCGTGCTTGCTGAGAGAGGTAAGATTGACCCCAGACATCTAGAAGACCACAAGTTCCCTACCCCAGGTACAATGGCATGCTCTTCAAAGATGCATTCTCAACAGTTTACTTGGGATCTATCAAAGAGTAGTCTTGTAAAAACCTTGCTGGAAACGCTTTACTTCCTTCTCCGACTAGTCTCTTTGCATCGTCTCCTAGATCCACTCCTCCTGGAAGATGGCCTTAATAGAATGTGGGTGACAGTATTAATCCCTGGTGCTCTTTTCTTTTTTTAGCTGATCCAGGGAGAGGTGGATGGGGTGGCAGGTCAGTGGGGAAAGATGCCGGTGAGCACATTACTTCAGTGTCACGTATAAGAAGAGGGCGCTTCAGATAAGTGTGAAGTGCTGCACTATCACTACCATAAGGAGTATCAAAGCGGCTAACATTCTCCTTTCCCTTCCTCTCCCACAACAAACACTATGTGAGGTGAGTGAGGCTGAAAGACTTCAAAGAAGTGTGACTAGCCCAAGGTCACCCAGCAGCTGCATGCGGAGGAGCGGAGACGCGAACCCGGTTCACCAGATTACGAGACTACTGCTCTTAACCACTGCACCACACTAGTCCACCACAGAAGGTCGGCGGCCCAAATCCCCACGACTGGGTTAGCTCCCATTGCTTGGTCCCAGCTCCTAGCAGTTCAAAAGCATGCCAAAAAAAGTGCAAGTAGATAAATAGGTACCGCTGCGGTGGGAAGGTAAATGGCGTTTTTGTGCACTGCTCTGGTTTCAGTGTTCCAGACGCGCCTTAGTCATGCTGTCCACATGACCTGGAAAAACTGACTGTGGACAAACGCTGACTCCCTTGGCCTGTAAAGAGATGAGCGCGGCAACCCCAAAGTTGTCTGCGACTGGACTTGACTGACAGTCAGCAGTCCTTTACCTTTACCTTTTATGGAATTTAGAAACATACCCACTCGGTAAGTTTTGAGGAACTGACTAAGCAGTTAGGATGGGATGAAGTGTTCACCAGCTCAACTTGTAGATATTGTGTGTGCGCATGCTTATGAATACGATAGCATCTTAACGCTCATTTAACTTGTGCAGTTGAAGTCCAGCCGTCTGAAATTGCACCAGTTAAAATGCGCACAAGGCAGAGAGCTTAAGAGCTCTGTTTTGCTCTGGGTTTTCCCAGTGTGGGAAGAGTTTTTAAGCACTCTGCCTCGCTTACCTGGCACTCAGCACACTGGTTCTGGAAGCCTGGGAATGGTCACGTGAGATGTCATGGGAATTTGGAAGGCTCTGCGAAAACTCCCAAGAGCATCCCAGAGACCGTGCACTGTGCGGGACTTGCTTGGGGTTCCAAGGCAACTTGGTGCACCAACTGCAGAAAAATAAAGATGCTCATATGAGGGGCACGGTTCTAGTGTATGCATTTTTGCATATACATTGAACCCTTGGAATGGAACCCGTGTGTGTGTGTGTGTAGCAAAATCATCATCATCATCATTTCTTAGTTGTATGCTGCCTTTCCATAGTTAAAACAATGCTCAAGGTGGCTTACAACATGACAAGATTTAGATAATTACCAACATTACAGAAGTCGGAAGCAATAAATAAAACACATTAAAAAGTACACAACCAAATGGAAAACCATTTCCACATAAATCATAAAATCTAAGAATACAGAATTAATATCAATCACGGTTTAAATGACATAGATAAAAAAATAAAAGCAATTTTTATAAAAACAAAAACAAACCAAAAACGTTCAGCTGAAGGCAGAATGACAATGCTCAGTTCCCCACAAAACCATCCCCATTAAGCTTTTAGGACGCTCCACTTTACAACCGATTAAGCGGCTCTTCATTTATTATGCATTAGTGCTGATGGAGGGAAATGAGTCCCAGCAGAGCGGGCAGCGGGGATTGAAGAGAACCTCTGAAAATGGCAGAGCATTTTCCAGCAGAAGGGCAAACAGAACAGGCTACCTTAGCCTTCCAGTGTTGAGTCCACATCCGATTACTAAGTGGGATCGCATCCATCGTGATTGGGTATATTTTGCCAGATTAGTTCAGGGGTCTTCTTTTCCTCCTTTGAGGACTGCATTTAGAATGTACCACCCACCTGTTGGCCTCTATAACTATGCCTGCACAATCTAACATGTCTTCTGGCCTCCAGAAGTGTTGGGGGGGGGGGGAATATCGCCGTACTCCAGGGCCTTAGATACCAATCTGCAAACAATGCAGGAGTCTGGACTTACTTTTCCGGGCATCCAGGAAATTCAGCCGGTTACTCTGAATTATTTCTAAGCGTAACAACAACAACAAAAACCAAATCCTTTTATCACAATCGACCCTACTAGACATTAAACAGCCTTTTCATTTTCCCTCAGTCCAAAGCTAGGTTGAGAAAGGAAAGGCTTTTATTTTGTTTTGGTGAATGTGAAAAAAAGAGGGCTGTGGGAAGAATAGCTAAATAAAAATAGCTGACAAGACTTCAGGGGATTCAGCAACAATTCGGCCCAAGGCACTGGGGGGCGGGGGGAATGTTGTTCCAGCCACGAAGAATGTTAGGCCAAGTTAACAATGGACACAGTTTACATTGATCTGTATGATCTTCTGCCAAGATCATCCCTTGGAAAGGAACTGGGAAGGCAACTCTGTAGAGTGTGGCGGTGCAGATACCCCACAGCATATCCTGCTCCCTGTCTAAGTCTGCCTTTGGAACGGAGTGTGAAATATTTAGCTTACAATAGCTTTAATATCTAAAAAGAAACCTAGAGCGGAGGGAGTGGCCCACCCTTCCAGCAGGTTGCTTAACCCACAAAGAAAGCGAATGGATTTTGTGCTGGGTGTACAAGGAAAGGATTCTGCGTAACACAAAGCACGCCCCCATACCTAGCCTCGCTGGAGTGGGCCTATATAATCGGTATACTTTTTTTTTCCTAAAGTGACTTCATTGTGGTGCCTCCATGCCACCAGCGGCATAGCGTGGTTTGCCGGTGCACGGGGCAGGTGCACACACCAGGGGAGTGGGGTGTGGAGGGTGAACGGAGCCTCCCACACGAGCCCTGCCCTTGGTGCCAACGTTCCCAGAGTGGCGCCAGCCCCCAGCTTCTTTGCAAGGCTGGGAATTGGCTCGGGCCTGACAGGGCAGTGTGAGAAGGACACAACACACATGTGCCCTTCAGTCCCAACCTTGCCAAACAGGGCTGGCAGGGCGGCGTCAGCAGCGTCACCCCCCCCAAAAAAAATGCACCCAGGACCACTGCCCCAGCAGAACGTCTCCCCGAACTCTCTTCCACAAATGCAATAGAGGGCCTGGAAGGCGGGAAGGGAGAGAGGGGGCAGAACAATGCAACGAAGCTTTGGCCTGTTCAATTTCACTCCTAGGGGAGAGAGGGTGCTGAATAAGAATGTTATTATTTATATGCCACCCATCTAGCCACTCTGGGCAGCTCCCAACAGAATATTAAAAACACAGCAAAACATCAAACATTAAAAAAAAACTTCCCTATACAGGGCTTCAGATGTCTTCTAAAAGTCATATAGTTGTTTGTTTCCTTGACATCTGGTGGGAGGGTGTTCCACAGGGAGAGTGCCACTTCTTAGAAGGCCCTCTGCCTGGTTCCTGTAGCTTCACGTTTTGCAATGAAGGACCGCCAGAAGACCCTTGGAGGTGGACCTCAGTTTCCAGGCTGAACAATAGGATACTGGTATGGTTGTTTTCTTTAAAGGTCTACATGAGGGTGGATAGGAACTGATGGATCAGCACACAATTCTTTCAAATACTTTTTTTTAAAAAAAATGCATCAGCCATTGGCCTAGTGGGGACATGTTGATCATTGTGGGTAACTAGACCTAGATCTGAAATGACTCTTCCCCTGGCTAAATGGCAGCCTCTTCTTCCCTTTATCGCAAAATGCTCCATGCCTGACCCAAGCCTAGTTGTTGCAATGAAAAACAATTCATTTCTTTTCTTCCACTCCAGTAACACATCTGGAGCACTTTCAACTCTTTGATGTGTTTGTGTGCTTTTAAGTACTTGGGCATCCTCTGTGCCATTGAGAGCCAAGATCGGGGACATACCTGGGAAGGACGCGCATTCCTAAAAATAATGGATTTCTTCCAAAGATGCCCAGGATCACAAGAAGCATTGTTCCGATAGTCCTTCAATGTGCCTTTGACAGTTGCTCCTACAAGAAGAGGCAAAGAGGAATGGGTGAAAATTAGGATTCAGGTTGCAATTTAAAGGTGAACCAACCTAATTCACTTTCTCTGAAAGCAAATTTCTGAATATTCGCTTTCTGGGTGTAATTTCGCTTTCTGAAATTCGGAGGACAGAATTTAAGATTGGATACGTCAGAAACAGAGAGAAGTCAAAATTGACAGCTCCTTCCCTCGTTGGTGCAACATGATTTTGTGTGGGTGTTTTGTGGTGAAGGAATATCAACAGGAGGCTTCCTTCATATAGAGAGACTGTCAAGAGTGTGTCTTCTGCTGACATGGAACATTTATAAGCTACTGGGAGAAAGTTTAATTAAAACGAACCAGCCTTTAGCTCTTGAGGCGTTTTTGCTTCTTCTCACCAAACACTGGGAAGGCACTTTTTCAGCCTTTTCTATCTCCCTCCCAGAACCAAGTGGGAAGGGAAGATGAGAAGAATCTAAGGAGCTGGAACTCCTGTTCCAAGAGTTTCCCCCCTTTTTTTTGCACAAAATTGGATTGGCAAAAAGAAATGCAAGAAAGAATATATAACAGGGCTATTTCCCCATCCCCACTCCCTTTAAAAAGAAGAGAGAAATAACAAGCCCTTTCTCTCTGCCTGAAACCCTGCTGCACACCCCCAAATAGCACTCGCAAGAGTGAATGCTGGCTATAATAAACGAGATAAGATCTCTTCATGGAGGTATGGCAGCAGGTAAGAGCTCAAGGGAATTGTGCAGATCTATCAGGCAGACTGGTTAGCATTCCAGAAAAGAACAGCTCTGCCCCAGTGCTTCCTGGGCTAGACCAGACCAGGCACGCTTGCCCAGGGAGGAATGCCGTGTAGTGTGCTAAAGAGGAAGAATGAAGCTAAGCGAACAGGGAGGATGGTTATCTCATTTCAGTGGGATTACAAGAGGCAGGCTCCCATTAGGCCTCCTTTATATTTTGGTGTGTGCTCAGTATGTCCACCATGTACTAACTCCTTTAATTAACTTTCTCCTGGTATTTCATAAATACCCCACAATCACCAGGAGGAAAAGGAGGATGGGGAGGAAACAGTTGCCCAGCTTTGGGAACAGCAAGATGTTCTAGGGAGAGAGGGATGAGGAAGGATTGCAATGTTTGGGGCTTCTATGCTCAGAGGTGGGTAGGAGGAGACATGGCAGGAGTTTGTAAAATTATTCTTGGCATGGAGAAAGTGGCTAGAGGAAAGGTTTTTCTCCAGCTTTCATAACCCTAGATCTTGTGGACATGCAATGAAGCTGAATGCAGATTAAAAAAAAGAGTCCTTCTTCGCACTGTGGGCCAAATCACAGAGCTTAGGGCTTTCGATCAGAAGGTTGTTGGTTCAAATCCCCGTGATGGGGTGAGCTCCCATTGTTCTGTCCCAGCTCCTGCCAACCTCGAAGTTCGAAATCACGCCAGTGCAAGTAGATAAATAGGTAGCACTGTGGCCGGAATGTAAACAGCGTTTCCGCACGCTCTGGTTTCCATCACGGTGTTCTGTTCTGTTCTGTTCTGTTAACCAGAAGCAGTTTAGTCCTGCTGGCCACAAGACCTGGAAAGCTGTCTGTGGACAAACACCGGCTCCCTCAGCCTGAAAAGCGAGACGAGTGCTGCAACCCCATAGTCTCCTTTGACTGGACTTGACCATCCAGGAGTCCTTTGCCTTTAGTTTAATAACTAGTGGCAGTGATGGCTACCAACTTAGACATCTTTAAAAGAGAATTAGGGGGGCATGGAGGAGAAGGCTCTGTGACTATTAGCCATGATGGCTATGATCTGCCTCCACAGTTGGAGGAGGGAATAACCACACAAGAGGAAAATGCCTTGTGCTCTGGCCCTGCTTGGGGGTTTCTGGTTGGCCACTGTGAGAACAGGATGCTTGACTACATGGGCCATGGGCCTGATCCAGCAGACTCCTCTTACATCCTTATAAACACTTAGGTCTTTTGGCTTCCTTTAGAGGTGAAGGAGCATATCAATATAATATCTGAAAACAGGCAATCAGGAGAAGAGAAGGTTTGCTTTGAACTAAAGGCCGAAGGCACCCAGGAATTATTCTGCCAAGTGAGGTGGATTTGCTGTGCCAGCTTCCCAGCAGGTGGGTTGCTGTTGCTTTCCAGGAGGAGAGAGGAGTGATGCACGGGGGGGTGGGGGGTGTAAAGCAGGCACCCCCAAACTGCGGCCCTCCAGATGTTTTGGCCTACAACTCCCATGATCCCTAGCTAACAGGACCAGTGGTTGGGGAAGTTGGGAATTGTAGTCCAAAACATCTGGAGGGCCGAAGTTTGGGGATGCCTGGTGTAAAGGAACCAGCAGGAGCACCAGTTTGGCTCTACCACTGCATTTGCAGATGCTTTACGGCAGTCCTTTAAAGGGCGATTAGACAAATTCATGGAGAATAAGGCTGTCAACAGCTGCTACTTTATATCCTACCTCCATGATCGGACGCAGCCTGTCTCTGAAAACCACTGGCTGGGAAGCAGCAGCAAGAGAGGTCTGTTGCACTAACATCTGGCTGCCCAAGATGTCAGACTTGAAAGGCCATTGGCCTGATTCAACGGGGCTCATCTCTTCCTCTGGCTCAATTCCAGCTTGTGTGCATTTATCAAGATGCACCCTCTGAAAACACCCCCCTCTACTGGCGCTCCCATTTTTGAATACCAGCTTTAGCTCATTGGGAAGGCCAGAGAACCACGGCTCTCATGACAGCCTTTGACTTAGATGGCTGCCGACAGCCTCTCGGCAGGCTGCTGTCATCACACATTCCATTCCTCTCCCCTCCTTGGATAGACTGCAGAAAGCATCCCTGCAGCAGGAACCCTCGGCCTGAAACATACAAGCCCGTTTGTTCCGGACCACTCCCTGGATGGCTCAATGCTGATTGGCTGCTGCGTTGGCCTTAAATTGGAAGCAGGATGGAGACGGGAAAGGAGTCGTGCAAGGAATAAAACGATGGAAGGGTGTCTGAAGAATGAATGCTTAATTTTGCAAAATGGCATGGTTGCCTCTGCTGCTCCTCTTAGTCAGAAGGGAAGTCATGTTTCTCCATTGCAGCAAAGGCCATGACCTGAGAGCAGAGCTGCCGCTGGGCGTGAAGAGCCAGGCTCCAATGAGGGAGCCCATTGGGGGGATGTTCCTGGTCACACCCCCTCTCAAAAATGTGCCCGGGCCGATGCATGCCCACTGGCACGTGTGTGTGACATCAGCATGCCACAAGGTGTGCCAACACCAGGTGTGCTGATGTCAGACACCCTTGTACCCATGGCGTGCGTGGCCCTGGGCACTCACAGTCCCGGGGCCAAGCCAGCAGGCCTGGTGACCAAAAATGGATGTAGCACTGTACCAGATCCAGCCAAGGTTTCATTTAAACAGAACATCTTCAGCTGGTGCAAGAAAAAGAAGACATGAGTGAAGAATGCAAGAACATAAGGCAGGGATGGGGAACCTTTGGCACTCCAGATGTTTCTGGACTACAACTTCCATCATCCCTGACTGCTGGTAATGTTTGTTGGGGCAGATGGGATTTGTAGTCTAAAACATCCAAAGGGTCCCACATTGGTTCCCTGGCATTAGTGTAAAGGATTTGCTTGGAAGCTTATGGGAATGGCAATACTTTTCAAAACTGGAGTGGCAGGAAGGCACCGCTTTGGGCAGCAAAATGTCTTCTGCCAACACCAAACCTTTAGGGATGGAAGAATCACATGCAGTAACTCTCTTTGCCTATTGCAATCTATATATAAAAAAATGTGAAACTGGCCATGTCCGTTGGTTTTCACCTTTCACCAAAACCGCTTGAGCGATAGCGATGAAACATGCCACTATGGGAGTGTTCCTAGCTACATGGGGTATACAAACCCTGTTTTTAGGACCTAAAAAGTCAGCCAGGAGACCCTGTCAAGCATGCTGGGAAAAGAACCAGGTTACAAAACATCGCCCTCTAGTGGCAGCTACACTGGTACTGCAGCTAGAAAAACTTCCCTCTCCACAGCACCTTGGCTCGCCTTTACAGACTAGGCCAAATGAAAGCGGGGACTCGCCTGGATGGGGGTAGGGGGAGGAGAGGGTGGGATATGTCATGGATCGGGACAGGGTGGGGGGAATCACAGGGATGAGCCGGGGTGGGGGGAGGAGGGGGCAGAATAGTTCATGGATCAGGACAGGGTGGGGGGAATCACAGGGATGAGCCACAGCAATGCGTGACCAGGCCAGCTAGTTCAGAAAATAAAATGTGCTTCCATGAAAACCTCTGTTTACATTTCCTACTATGGGGAAAGAGTCTCAGGAGCAGAGAGGGAGAGTTGCAGTAGAAAAGTGATGGGAGGGGAACGGGTTAAGCACACTCACCCCTGCTGTTTCTCTGCTGTAAATCCACACAACACACACCCTGGCTTCTTTTTCTCTTGGAGAGACAGACAGAGAGAGAAAGAGAGAGAGATCCCATCTGGGATTCCAAGCCTATCAGAGGTCCGGGGGATGCTGAGCTAAGCAGATCAGCCCTGGCCTTGCAAGCACATCCTGTGCTCCACCTGTGTTCTGTTCCAGGGTCACTGAAGTGTTCAACTCCTCTGTGAAGCCATGCCTGCTCCCCGGCCCCCTGTGTATTAGTGCTGCCATGCCACCCGTCTCCTGCGTTGAGGTGCTGCTATGCTTACTGGTCTCCTGAGGGTTACGGCTTCCCTGCTCGGCAAATGAAGGCTTGTTTTCTTCCCTCTTCTGTAACAGAGTCTACCCTGGACAACCCCTAATGCGCCTAAATAAATAAGCAAAGGGGGTTGTGCCAGTTGCTCGCCTCAGCACGTTGCTGCGATCCAGTGCTCAGAATATGCGCCGCCTTCCTGGATGTGTGTTTGGAACAGAGGGGGCCAAGGAGGCTGGATTTGCGGGTGGGCAATCCAGGTTGAGTTAGCCAGAAGGGTGGTCGGAAGCAGGTGCATATTGGGGAGTTTAGGGGCACCATCAACCCCAGCAACTGTGCTCTCCCAGCACATCTGAATGGCACTTTCTTGCAAGCTTCCCAAATAGGCACCTGCTTGGCCGATGTGAGAACAGGATGCTGCACTACATGGACCATTGGCCTGACTCGGGAGGCTGATCTTATATTCTTATGTTCTTAACTCACTCTGGAAGCCAAGAGGTACAATGGATAGAAATATCTCCCAGCGTCATTAGGAAGATAGGGACCATCTAGCTCAGTATTGTCCACACTGACTGGCAGCAGCTCTCCAGGGGTTCATGCAGGGCTCTCTCTAAGCCCTACCTGGAGATGCTGGGGATTGAACCTGGGACGTTCTGCATGAGAGGCAGATGCTCTTCCACTGAGCTACAGCCCTAGATGATTTGGACGCCTGGATGCGTCAATCCCTGGTGCTTGGGTGACAGCCATGCATGGAGGACTTGCAGGAGGGCTCAGTTTAGCTCCTTCCTTTCTTTCAGCACCCACCAGCATCTTTGCTGCACAAACGGCAAATCAGGTCATCAGGGAGGTCAAGGCTAGAGGTCTGTGTGCACGTCCCTCATACCCACCTGGCTTCTCCGCTCTGCATGAGGTAGGTTAACTCAGGCTTGGAGATCGACTCAAGTGTATGCAGGAGAGAGGGGGGGCTGTGTTGAGGATGAGGGAGGCACACAGAGACATTGGACGAGCCACTGTAAGAATAAGGAGGCCACCAGCTTGATCCAGCAAAGCTCGGCTTATGTTCCTCTGCTCACTAGCATAATTGCACCTACATACCCTCCAATATTTCTCCAAAGAAAATAAGGACGTCTTATTCAATAATAGTAGTAGTAGTAGCTGCTGCTGCTGCTGCTGCTGCTGCTGCTGCTGCTGCTGCTGCTGCTGCTGCTGCTGCTGCTGCTGCTGTTATACACCAGCCATTGAATTTTACAAAACATCCCTGTCAGAGGTTACTCCTGAGTAACGACTCTCCACATACTTGTCTTTCAGAGTCTTTATTGGTGCACATTATTTACAGTGTGATGAGCTGTCGGTTTCATGTCCGCTTATTCCGTGTCAGAATCCGGCACTGCCCCTTTCCGCCCCTTGGACCAACATAAGAGCCTGGGGACAGCGAATCTCCTCCCTTTCCTCCTCCTCCTTAATTCCGGTGCCGGGGGAAAGGGTCTACGCTCCGTCTTTTCCCTCTCCCCCCTTTCCATCTCTTTCTCTTCCCGCCTGTGGAGCAGGAGCTCTTCCATGCTGCCGGAGCCCTGGCTCTCCCTCTCTGCTTCCTGACTAGCTCCTTCAGACCCTGCGCTTCCATGGCTGCTTGGGGAGGAGCTGCTCCTGATTAGAGGGGGAGGTTCTCTATACTCTCTCCCCCTTACAATCCCTATACAGAGCTGCCTTCAGATGTCTTCTAAAGGTCGTATAGTTACTTATCTCCACGTCTCCGAGGTCAGATGACTCCATTCCCTCCAACATTTCTCCAGTGAAAATAGGGACGTCCTAAGGAAGAGCAGAGGGACGCAGGTGGCGCTGTGCGTTAAACCACTGAGCCGAGGGCTTGCCGATCAGAAGGTCGGCGGTTTTAATCCCCGCGACGGGGTGAGCTCCCATTGCTCGGTCCCAGCTCCTGCAGTTCGAAAGCACGTCAAAGTGCAAGTAGATAAATAGGTACCGCTACAGCGGGAAGGTAAACACCGTTTCCGTGCGCTGCTCTGGTTCGCCAGAAGCGGCTTTGTCATGATGGCCACATGACCTGGAAGCTCCCTCGTCCAATAACGCGAGATGAGTGCCGCAACCCCAGAGTCAGTCATGACTGGACCTAATGGTCAGGGGTCCCTTTACCTTTTAAGGAAGAGCAGGACATTCTGGATCAAATCAGAAACTGGGGTGGCTTCTGTAAATCCATGACTGTCCCTGGAAAATAGGGACACTTGGAGAGTTTGCCCTCAGTGCCTTACAGTGAGCAATTGTGGGCAACCACACTGCCAGCTGCCCAGGACACATCAGAGCACTAGTAAAGGATGTCCTGGCAGCTGTAGCTTTAGCAGCAGCAGCAACTGTGGGTCCTTGGCAACTGTTTGTGGCTGCAGCTTGCTTCCATAGAGAAAGGTCCTAGGCCAACGTTTCGCTTGCTGTGTTGTTGCTTTCAATTTACAGGGCATTCTGGGCAGGTAATAATAATAATAATAATAACAATAATAATAATAATAATAATAATAATAATAATAATAATAATACTTTATTTGAAGAATTTCTGGGGAAATAATTATCTGCAATCAAAAGAAAAACTCCCTTCGATCACCCTAACCCATAGCTGCCAAGTTTTCCCTTTTCTCGCGAGGAAGCCTATTCAGCATAAGGGAAAATCCCTTTTAAAAAGGGATAACTTGGCAGCTATGCCCTAACCCCACCCTTCTCAGATTCTGGGCTGTCCCTCGATCAACTTGGTTTCATTTCCGGGGCGGGGAGAATGAGGAGGGCAAAATGGCTGTGTGTTTAACTGAGGTAAAACAGGAGGTTTGAAACTCCCTGCTCCGCTGCGACAGTCCTCGTTAATTGCACGATCCAGCTCACTAAACATGAAAGATGATCCCAAATCATCGCAAATCACTGTGCCTAATGGTAGTGTTGGGCAATACGCACCAACCGAGTGGCGACAGCGGCAGGGTCGACGAAATAACAAAGTCGTCTTCAGTATCTTTGCTTGCTTTTATTTACAATTATATACAACACACTCCTCTACTCCATTCATTTCATTTCACAAACCATCACCACCACACCCACGAACCATTTGGGTAGCTTAAATTCAGAATTCAAAATAGTCAATTACCCAATCACATTACAGTGAGCAAACTCTACCTTCAATTATTCAAATTAGCAAAAGCTCACAGGTGTGTTAATATTCACATCAAGGTTACAAACACACATCTCTGTGTAGCACCATTGACCACATCAGTCTTAAAGGAAAAACCTAACAGGTACGACCGGCATCGGCAGAGTACACAACATTGATCCCGGTGAGCTTTCTGATCCAGTCTATGGACTAACACAATGAACGCTATTCTGTTCCAGGTTTTGGTGAGCTGCTTAGCTGGCACTGCTAACACACACCCAGGTGCCAACTTTGCTGCCACATACACCCGGACAACATCATTACTGGCCCCAACAACATCCAACATACCATCTCAGGACTATTTAATTGCTCATCTTCTAACATTGTGTATGCCATCAAATGCCAACAGTGCCCTTCAGCTCTCTATGTTGGACAAACAGGCCAAACCCTACGCCAAAGGATAAATGGACATAAATCTGACATCAGGAACCACAAGACAGAGAAACCAGTAGGAGAACACTTCAATCTCCCAGGACATTCTATACAAGATCTCAAAGCAGCTGTTTTATTACAGAAAAAATTCAGTAACAGACTGGAAAGAGAAGTTTCTGAATTGGAACTCATTACCAAGCTTAAAACCATGGAGCCACCTGGGATGAACAAAGACATTGGATTCTTATCTCATTATGCACGATCAAGCTTTCTTTAGCGCCTCAGCCCTTGTTTTTTCCCCGCAGGACCAATTGCAGTCATCAGCAGTCGTTAACAGCCATCTACAGGTTTACCACTCCCATCAGCCTATCACCCATTCCCACCCCCACCCCCGCCCTCTGTATATACATAAGGGTCTGACTTCTGTTTCAAGTGTATCTGAAGAAGTGTGCATGCACACGAAAGCTCATACCAAAATAAAAACTTAGTTGGTCTTTAAGGTGCTACTGAAGGAATTTTTTTATTTTACACGCACACAGAGAGAGAGACAGACAGAGAGAGAGACAGAGAGGGAGGGAGGGAGGGATGTTTCAACTAGACATAGGTTTCCGGAGAGACTATCTTTCTGCTTCCCCTCGAAATGTCACCCTTAAAGCAGGATGTGCCTTGGAATTCCACTCACGCGGGTGCTCTCGCAACACCTCTGCCGATCTGCCTGGGCATTTATATAGTGGCTAACCTGATCCCCTTCCCAGAGCACGCTTATAACTGTCCTAGGGCCGGACGAGGCCTTATCTAATAATCCTTGCATTCCCCCACCATCAATCTAAACTATAAATGGTCAGCAAGGAGTTATTTTAGGGCCAAAAGTTGGGTGGCAGGTTTAAAGGCTTGCCTCCCGGCAGGCTCTTTAACTTCTCCCTTAAGTCCCCTTGTCTCTTTCCTGCACCCAAAGCGACCAGCCGTGACATATTTGGTGTGGCTGCTGTGGCTTCTCCCTTGCGCTCAGCTGCATGGGGGGCCGTCAAGTGTGCCCTGGACACGACAAAGTAGAGACATGAGGGAACAGGTGCCGGCTCCCATCTGCGAAGCTCCAGATCCCTAGAGGGTCACAAAAGATGAAGCATGGCCCCAAAGGGATAAAAAGGCTAGGAGGCAGGGGCCTGCCTAGATCCTGGCATC
Source organism: Zootoca vivipara (assembly GCF_963506605.1). NCBI lineage: Eukaryota > Metazoa > Chordata > Lepidosauria > Squamata > Lacertidae > Zootoca > Zootoca vivipara. Next base: position 10,987,573 of record NC_083276.1, read on the forward strand.
CGGTGTAATTCTACCACCTGACAGAGCAGAAGGGAAGGCTAGCTGAAGCTCCTTGGCCACAGCGAAGTCCCGGCACTGGCACCAGATCAGTGCAGGAACTGGGAATGAGAGTCCCTTCCCTTTTTAAAACAAGCAAGCAAACATTTTATTTAGTTAACAAAAAAATATCCCGCTTGATGGTGAACAGGCTCTCTAAGCAGCTTGCAGAAACAGAACATAAAATTCTCAGTGAGAAACAGGGTTAAAAAGCTATAAAGAAACCCAACAGATTACTTTTTTATTTATACTTTTCAAATTTATACATTTCATTAGTTTTACAATCCATGGAAATGGTTTATTGAATATTTACAGATAAGTTGTAAACAGATAAAAACATTAGCAGGGTTGTTGTAATAACCTGCAGTTATATAAGAGTACATATTTACAGTAGATAATTAAATGAGCAAGTTAAATGAATTCGGATATGCAGAAGATATTTAAAAAATAAATTTAAGGAACCGCAAAAAGAGGGGGAAAGGAAGTCAAATGTTAAATGGATAGTAAAAACAGGAACAGCAGCAGCAGCAACAGATTAGAACACATTTAGACTTCTGCATTTCTGGATAGGTTTGCCTGATCAAAAATGCTTCTTTGCAGGATTATAGTGACGGCATCTGCCTGCGGGTGTCAATAAGCAGGGAGTTCCGAAGCTTCGATGTTGACATGCTACAAGATCGATTTCTTACAAGTGCGGAACAAATATAATAACAGAGCTTGTTCTGCAGATTGCAGTTGTCTAGTGAGCACATATGGAGTAAGGCAGTTTCTCAACTAAATTGGTTGCAATCTGTTAAGGGCTTTTTGTATTAATGGTTCCACCACCTAGAACTGGTCCTTGTAACAAATAGGCAACCAGTGGATTGTCATCTATTAGCGATATCCTGCACACCAACTCTCCCTATTCATCAAGGAAACTCCCTATTTCGTGGGGGGGGGAGGCGCTTCTCCATAGAGCTGCTTCTAGCACCTTTGTTCCCTGGGATTTGGCAATTACAGTATTCTGCTTTGTGGAACCCACCACTTTAGCTGAATTTACACTGATCTGTTCTCGCCAGAGCGGTTTTATTTGTTTTTCTATATTTAACTCTTCGATCCCTTTCTGTAATTGTGTTGTAACTGGGGATGGGGGAGAAATCCGATTTTGTTTGCGTTGTAATGAGAAACGACCTAATTCACAATTCTCAAACCTGTACGTGAACTGAAACCCAGAGATCCTTTGAAATTCACACTTATCTGAATTTTGCAGTTCTTCAACAAACCAGTGTGTAGAAAATTTCATATGTTAGGGCAGAGCTTTCCGAACTGTGTGTTACGACACGTGTCTCGGCTGCAGTGTGTAGGTGTGTCACGTGAATGCATGTCTAAAAAGTGTGTCACCAACGTGAAAAATTTGGAAAGCTCTGTGTTAGGGTGAAATTGTGCATAAAACTCATCTATTCGTGAAAATAACGTGCAAAAACACTGGTAAATTTTCATGAGAAAATTGTGTTGCGAATATGTGTATATTGCTCAAAACCTCGTCCAAAAATGTGTTTATTGGGAGAAAGCCACATTTAAATGCTCATTAGGATTTTTGAGGGTGGAATCCACAAATTGTTGCAGAATAGATTCTTAAGATTAGAAAAATGAGAAACATGGAGGAGGACATGGAGAGATCTGTCCATTCCTAGTTGTGACCTGCCCTGGGACCTTTTGTGAAGGGCAGGTAAGAAATCTTATAAATGAACAAGTAAAATAACAAATAAATCACATGCCCCATTTCCCCCTCCCTCTTTGGAGATTCCTTTTGGTTTAGTGGTCACAGCAAAGTAAGAACTTCAATTGAATCTCCCCCAATTGGCTGGAACCATGCCTGTTGAAACAAATAAAAAGGTACATTAGATTAGATGATTGATTGATTGATTGATAGAGTCATACCTCATGTTACGTTTGCTTCAGGTTACGTGTTTTCGGGTTGCGGACCGCGGCAATCCCGGAAGTACAGGAATTGGTTACTTCCGGGTTTTATCGCTCGTGCATGCACAGAAGCGCTAAATCACGCTTTGTGCATGCGCAGAAGCGCCAAATCGCACAGGCGCAGACACAGCGCTTCAGCTTGCAAACACTGCGGGTTGCGGACATGCCTCCGTCACAGATTTCGTCCGCCACCCAAGGTTCCACTGTAGATGATAGATAGATAGATAGATAGATAGATAGATAGATAGATAGATAGATGATAGATATAAAAAAACCCAAAATTAGCACCAAGAAAGGGCATTCCATTCACTAGTTAAAATCATAGAATTATAGCATTAGAAGGTACCATTCAGGTCATCTAGACTCCCTGCAATGCAGGAATTTCTCCGCTCGACATGGGGCTGAAACCCACAACCTTGAGATTAAGAATCTCATTCTCTACCAGCTGAGCTATAAGTTGTGGTGCCACAGCCCAAAATACCCTCTCCCCAGTTGCAAACTGTTTCACCTGTGGATGGTGGGCGCCACATGTACTGTACATCCTTCTGGGCTCCATTTCCAAAGCTTCCGAGAGAGAGAAGGAAATTTCAAGAGGAGGGAATACCTGCAACAGGTTGCCACTCAACCCACAATATCACCCCATGTAGCCATTTAACTTTCCCTAACATAAGAACATCAGAGCTTGCTGCATCAGGCAGGACAGTGGTCTACCTTGTCCAGCACCCTCTTCTCACAGTGGCCAACCAGATGCTGCCTCCCAAAGCCCAACGGTGACTGACTATGGGGCCATGTAGCTCAGGGGCCTTGAAAAGCTGGCTGTGGTTAAAGACAACAAACTGAAAAGCTGGGTGTGATGGGAAATGGAATGGCTTGTCCTGGGGGTGTGCACTGACCTGAAATACCCCCACACTCTGCAGGTCTCGCTTATATACAGCTCTTCCATGGTGCCCTTAAAGCAGTGGTTCCCAATCTTTTTTTGACCATGCCCCACCTAAGCATCTCTCAAATCCTGAAGCCCCCCTGTGACATATAATTCTCGTTATTCAAAAAGTGAACTATTCGTGTGGAGGAAGCCTAAAATGCTATTTAGTGTTAAGAACTCATTCTTGAATTGCCCCCCTTAAAAATCAAATTGCCCCCCCTTGTGGGACATGTACGCTACGTTGGGAACCATGGCCTTAAAGTCTCCAGGTGGCCTCTTCTTGGGGCGCTGACCCCTCTCAGACCTGCTTAGCCTCTTCAGTAGGATAGCTCAGTTGGTAGAGCGCGAGACTCTTCCATCTCAGGGTCACGGGTTTGAGCCCCATGTTGGGTGGAAGATTCCCGCATTGGTGGGGGCTGTACTAGATGGTCCCCGTGGTCCCTTCCAACCCTACAATTCTATTATTCTGCAAGGTTTCCTGCGACGCTTGCCTTGCAACCACACCCAGGGCTCTGGCAAGGCAGCCAGCTATAGCTCATCAAGATGATCTATTCCCTTTGCCCCAGCCCCCTCCCCAGACCTCTTACGCTGGGATTATGACATGCTTGTAATTTACTATAGTGGGAGACCTCCAGAGCGGCAATGACATGGAAAGAATCCCAGAGTTTCCATCTGTTGGATTCCCAAATGACAGTAACCTGACTCCTGATGGCAGGGACACGGTCTGTGTTATTATTGGGCCAGCGGATTGAGCTGCCTCGGCTCCGGGTTATGCATTATTAAGTGAGCTCACCAGGAGAGGGGAGAGCTGGAAAGCAGAGCCCCTTGCATGGGGGACAGGGGAGGGAGGAATGTCTGTCACGCTCATCTTTGTCAGGGCTGCGTTGAGATGGCGAGGCAGCCATTTTGATCATCCAAGCTGAGCCTTCCCCTCCTCCTCCTCCTCCTCCTCCTCCTCCTCCTCCTCCTCCTCCTCCTCCTTCCTAGCTGGAAGTGTTGAATCAAAGAGGTTGTTAAGCTCCTGCACACATCACACACACACACATACACACACACACACACATGCAGAGAGAGGGGGGAGGGAGAGAGAAACGATTTCAACCATTTCTTCTGCCCTTGCACACAAGTAAAAGACCTGCTAGTAAAAAGCACCAATTGCTCCCACTGAATGCTTCTGTTATACCGAGATCAAATATCTGGCATGGGAATGTTTTGCAGCATTGTGCCGGTGCCAGCAAAGGTTGTGTAACCCCATCCTGCAGCAGAAAACCAGCTGCCTGCTGGACTGAGTGATCCCCCGAGTGGTATTTGCCCAGCGCTGGATGGGGAAGGGTAGGGAAGCAGCGAGGGAAGGTTGGAATCTGGTGTCAATCTATCTTCTGTCCTGAGTTAGCACTGTGGGCAGGAGCGTCTGGCCGGGCAGAGCGAGCCACGCCAAGGGCTTCGTGTAGGTCAGGCGTGGGGAACCGTATCCGGATTCCTAAATCGCCCACCCCAGCCAACTCTGATAGGTGGGCAGGACCACCCACCTGTCAGTCACCTGGTGTCATCGTGACATCGGGTGATTGGCACCAGTCAAAGGTCAAAGGAGATCGCTGTCACCATCGGGGAGCGGATCATCAGTTGCAGCAACGTACTTTGGAGACAGGCTTTCAGAATCGACCAGGTGATTGGCACTGGGAGCTTGCCTTCAAGGCAGCTTGATGGGCCGCATTCTGCATCTTGAGCCCATGGGAATGGTGGAATTTGGGGGGGCACACAGCCCTTTGCTGTGCTTGGGGAGTGGATAAATGCCAAATATTCTGTGCCTTCTCAGGGTTTCTCCAAATCACCTGTTTATTAGCACTCATCCTGATTTGCTTGCACAAAGTTAATACAGTAGTAGTATTAGTAGGATACTGCCATTCTCCCATAGATCTCAGGGCAGTTCATAGCATAAAAACACAAGATAAAAACACAAAATGCATAATAAAAACAAGAACAAGAACCAAACAAACCAACAACCCCTCTCTCCGCCCCCACTCAACAACCCCACTCAAAACCAATAACTCTCCACACCCAAAGCTTTTGTGTGTGGAGGTTAGTTTATTTCTGGTCTTTACTGATTATTTGTTTTGATGTATTTACAGGTCAGTTATACAACCATGAGCATTCATCCTGATCTGCTTGTGGGGTGTTTTCACATCTACATATTATTCATTCATTCATTCATCACACCCTGTTCTTTGCATTTCCCCAGCACCTGGGAGACCAAGGTTCAAATCCCCAATTGGCCACAAAACCTAACCCCGGGCCAATTGCTGCCTCTCAGCCTAACCTCACAGGGTTGCTTTGGGGATTATCAGAGGAAGGAGTGAACCATGTATGCCACCTTGGAGAAACAGCTGAGACATGAATACAGTAAATAAATAAATATGGTAGTCTCCAGTACCAAAGTGAACCCTACAATCTGGAGACGATCTAGACCAGCCTTCCTCAATCTTGGGTCCTCATATGTTGTTGGAATACAGTTCCCATCATTCCTAGCCAGCATGGTCAGCGAGAAGGGGTGATGGGCATTGTAGCTCCAGAACACCTGGGGACCCGAGGTTAAGAAAGGCTGGAGTGGTGGGTTGGTCATTCTGGTGCAAAGGCTGAAAAGTGAATTGAACCCAGTGAACTACCCTCCAAGTCTTCGGGGTGAAAGAATTCTCAGTGGAACTTGATGTGACAATGCCACCCCACTGCACATTTTCAGCTGACTTCTTATGCTTCTGCTCTGATAGCCCTGCAGACTGCTGCCTGCGGGAATTAACAGCGGACAGATCTAGCGCAAGGTCAACTTGGCTTTGATTTTCCTCGGTGTCGTTTTCCTTTGGCTGCTGAGCGCCGGCGAAATGCTTGCTCCTGAATTTTATGGCAGCCGCGAGCAAGTGTATTTGGGTGGGGAAGAGAGAGTGGGGCTATTGCAATGTGTGTTGCGGGTGGGTGGGGGGAATAGATCAGCAATGGCCAATGGGCACTTTTATAGCCCTACCACATTTGAAGCAGGTAGCCCAGAGTTGCTCACTTTCACTTATAAGTCTAGGTCAGTTTTGGTTTACTGAATTTACGTGCCACTGCCCAGAACAAAAGTTCCTGAGTGATTTATAGCAGCAATAAAAGACAAGAGTGCTCTGGTCCATGGGGTCACGAAGAGTCGGACACGACTAAACAACTAAACAACAAAAATACAAAAGTAAAAATACAGAAGCATTTGAATAATAATAATAATTTTTTATTATTTATTCCCCACACACTCTGGGCGGCTTCCAACAAAATATTAAAATACAATAGTCTGTCAAACATTAAAAGCTTCCCTAAACAGGGCTGCCTTCAGATGTCTTCTAAAAATCTGGTAGTTGTTTTTCTCTTTGACATCTGGTGGGAGGGCGTTCCACAGGGCGGGTGCCACTACCGAGAAGGCCCTCTGCCTGATTCCCTGTAACTTGGCTTCTCGCAGCGAGGTAACCGCCAGAAGGCCCTCTGCGCTGGACCTGAAAAGGTATGAGTAAAAACATCCAATGTTTGGTACTGGCCAAATGTCCAAGGAAACAAAAAGGGTTCCAGAATGATGATAAAGTTGTTGCCAAGCAGGCCTCCTTGGGGAAAGGATTTCATAGACAGGGAGCTACTACAGAAAAGGTGTTCAGATTGGTGATTCCCCCCAAAAAACTTGAAGTCTTTCCGCTAGCAATAATTGGGGCAGGCAGAGGTTCCAAAGAAGTTGACTAATCTTTTTTATCTATGCAACAACCGCAGCCAGATCTTATATGTGCAGAAATGGGAAGAGGAAGAGACTTCGACCCAAGGAAAAAAAAAACAGCTTATCAAATTAATGGATTTATATTGAAACTAGTCTCATTCAGCCCGTTAAGAAAACGGGCGCTAGAGGTGCGATGGGGCCGCGGCCTTCCCTCCCTTTCTGCGCTCGGCTGAGAATACAATTAAACAAAGCGCTCTCCTGTCGTGTCCCGTGGACGAGCGCAGAGAGGGAGGGAAGGCTGCAGCCCCGCCGCTCCTTCCACAGGCCAGGTAGGGTTGTCAGGAGGAGGTGGTGGCGGACCAAGATGGTGGCATTGGGCTCTGGGACTGTGGCCCGCGGCAGCGGGAGCCGGACCGGGCTCCTGCCACCGCGGCCCCGGAGCCCGATGCCGCCATCTTGGTCCGCCGCCACAGGGGAACGGGAGGCAGAGGGTTGAGGGGGGGAGAGTGTGTGTGTGTGTGTACGTCCCGCCTCTTCATCCAGTCCCTGTGTCCGTGGGGCACATGTGCATTAGCACGGACACAGGGACACAGGGACTGGACGCAAAGACACAGGGACTTTATTATATAGGATGGCGAAATTGACTGTAAAACTGTCAGAGGGCCTGATGTGGCTACTCTAGAGTAACGACTCCGGCATAGTCTTTTAAGGCTTTTATTAAGTGCTGATTATTTACAGTGGTCAGAACGATCTATATACATGCTTAAGGTGAGGTGTCAGAACCTCCGAATGGCGATTGGCGCGTTTTCTTCCAGCAAAGAAGCTTTGGGAGACCCAACCTCTTCCCCCTATGTTTGCGTCGCAATTCCGGAGTTGGGGGGATTGGCCTTCCCCCCGTGCTCCCATCTTCCTGTCCCACCTGGGGTATGGGCTCCGCAACCTTGCCTGAGCCTCGGACACCACTTCCTGACTCTCCGCTGGAGGCAGAGCTCTCCCTACTCTCTCCAGCGCTTGGGGATGGGCTGGAACTTAAGATGGGAGGGACTTCCCTGTATCCCTTGTCCCTCACAAAAACCAAGAGATTGAAATGATGAAATGTTTATGGAAAACAGGAGGCCTTGGGGGGACTATCTGTCAAAATATTTTAGCAGCGTGAAATCGTGTGCAGGATTTGAGATATGAGCGGGGGGAAATGATGTTAAGATGGAGTTGGGGGGGTTAGTAACAAGCATAGTGCAGGATTTAAGGATAAGAATATAAACATGGGCATGGGAGGGGTGGGAAGTCAAAAAGAAAAATATAAGTGAATAATGTATGTGAAGCAAATTTATTTTTTTAAAAAACAACAACAACAAACAACCCCTAATGAAATTAATTTTAACAAAGGGAGCTACTACAGAAAAGGTCACATGGTGTGGGCCTGATCCCGTGGGGCACTTCTTAGGCTCTAACCCGGGAGCCTCCTGTGCCCACAAAAGCCTCCACCACACCCAATCCCACCATTTTTGAACCCTGAGTTGCAAAATTCCTGCCCTGGGCAAAGGGGTGGACTGTCTGCTGAAAGAGCAGCTCCCAGGGTCAGGCTGCACACTTTCCTTTTACCAAAGCATTATGGCACACTGGAAAACAGCCAAGTAAGTAAGACAGAGGCATTCATAGCTAGACCACGTACACATTTCTATTTAACCCCCCCCCCAAAAAAAGGGAGGGTGTGTAAAATAGTTGAGCCCTGGAGCCACCAGTATTTTATATCCAAAGACAAGATCATACATATAATGCTTAAGCAGTTATTTGTTTGCATGCTCAGTAACAAAAAAACACAGTAGTCATGGTAACGGTGGCTGTCTGTGTCTGTTCCTTTCTATCTTTTCCATTAAAACGCTCAGATTCCTCAAATGTCTCCTATAGTGCTTCCACCCACCCACCCCAAAATCCCCCCCCAGAGCACTTTTTTTCGGTCTTCCGTTTCGTTCTCCATGTTTCCACATCGCTTTGCCATATATATTTTTAAGACCTCATGAAAATTCATCAGCATTTCGGTGTGAACTTCTCTGAATATTCACATTTCCGCAAAGCAATCTTTCCTAATATAATGAATGGGGGGGGGTATGCTATCACATGGATATAGGCATTTTTATGCATGCTTTACCCTAGTATATGAATTTTTGCACGCTCCTGTCTTCCATTGCCTCCCGCAGTTTGGTCAGACTCATGTTGGTAGCTTCAAGAACACTGTCCAACCATCTCGTCCTCTGTCGTCTCCTTCTCCTTGTGCCCTCCATCTTTCCCAACATTAGCGTCTTTTCCAGGGAGTCTTCTCTTCTCATGAGGTGGCCAAAGTATTGGAGCCTCAGCTTCACAATCTGTCCTTCCAGTGAGCACTCAGGTCTGATTTCCTTAAGAATGGATAGGTTTGATCTTCTTGCAGTCCATGGGACTCTCAAGAGTTTCCTCCAGCACCATATTTCAAAAGCATCAATTTTCTGCCATCAGCCTTCTTTATGGTCCAGCTCTCACTTCCATACATCACTACTGGGGAAACCATAGCTTTAACTATACGGACCTTTGTTGGCAAGGTGATGTCTCTGCTTTTTAAGATGCTGTCTAGGTTTGTCATTGCTTTTCTCCCAAGAAGCAGGCGTCTCTTAATTTCGTGACTGCTGTCACCATCTGCAGTGATCAAGGAGCCCAAGAAAGTAAAATCTCTCACTGCCTCCATTTCTTCCCCTTCTATTTGCCAGGAGGTGATGGGACCAGTGGCCATGATCTTGGTTTTTTTGATGTTGAGCTTCAGGCCATATTTTGCGCTCTCCTCTTTCACCCTCATTGAAAGGTTCTTTAATTCCTCAATTTCTGCCATCAAGGTAGTGTCATCAGCATATCTGAGGTTGTTGATATTTCTTCTGGCAATCTAAATCCGGTTTGGGATTCATCCAGTCCAGCCTTTCACATGATGAATTCTGCATATAAGTTAAATAAGCAGGGAGACAATATACAGCCTTGTCATACTCCTTTCCCAATTTTGAACCAATCAGTTGTTCCATATCCAGTTCTAACTGTAGCTTCTTGTCCCACATAGAGATTTCTCAGGAGGCGGATGAGGTGACCAGGCACTCCCATTTCTTCAAGAACTTGCCATAGTCTGCTGTGGTCAACACAGTCAAATGTTTTTGTGTAGCCAATGAAGCAGAAGTAGATGTTTTTCTGGAACTTTCTAGCTTTCTCCATAATCCAGCACATTTGCAATTTGGTCTCTGGTTCCTCTGCCCCTTCAATATCCAGCTTGCAGTTCTGGGAGTTCTCGGTCCACATACTGCTTAAGTCTGCCTTGTAGAATTTTAAGCATAACCTTGCTAGTGTGTGAAATGAGAGCAATTGTGTGGTAGTTAGAGCATTCTTTGGCACTGCCCTTCTTTGGGATTGGGATGTAGACTGATCTTCTCCAATCCTCTGGCCACTGCTGAGTTTTCCAAACTTGCTGGCATGTGAATGAATGACGGAAGGAAGGAAGGAAGGAAGGAAGGAAGGAAGGAAGGAAGGAAGGAAGGAAGGAAGGAAGGAAGGAAGGTTGAGAAACCCCCTAAACAGATTTAAGAGGTGTATGGGGGAAAACTCCAGTTGCCTGAGCAGACCACATGCCCTGCACAGCTCCCCCACTTATAGCTATGTTGAATTTGACCCTTTATAAATTAATACAAGAACTTTGAACTTACCCTAGTCTCATTTGGGCAGCCTGTGCAAAGTTTTAAGCTCTTGAGATATCATCATCATCATTATCATGATAGCCCTGTTTAGGGAGGCTTTTAATGTTTAATTATTTTATTTCATTTTTCTGATGTAAGCCACCCAGAGTGGCTGGGGAAACCCAGCCAGATGGGCGGAGTATAAATAATAAATTATTATTATTATTATTATTATTATTATTATTATTATTATTATTAAAATTTGTATGCCACCTTTCATTCGAATATATCTGAGCAGTTCACAGAGTTATGAGTAGTTAGTTCTTGACAGCCAAATTCCAAGAATCCTTTTTTTAGTATTTAACAACTCTTGCTGAAACTATAACCGATTGAATTCCATATTTAACAACCGATAAACACAACAGCAACAACAACTAGACACTAAAGGGACTGACAATGAGTGTATAACACTGTATATTGGGACTTTTGAGGTCAATGTTTCAGAAACCAAGCATTACCTCTTTGAATTTCACTTCCACTTTTGAGATCTTGACAAGTTGTCCATGAAATTATTTCATTTTCTTAAGCAAAACGGCCGTGCTGGGGGTCTTCAGAGCATTCTGTTCTCTCCTCTACACAGATGAGAGACTGAAGGCCAGATTTTGAAATTGTACGAAATGTTGTGTCCGCTCCAAGTATCGATTTCCTTGGAGACACTTAATGATGGGCCTTGATGCCTCATCATTTATTAAACAACAGGCAAAGGGTTTTTGCTAACAGTTGCTGCTTTTGCTACTGCAGCCTGGTTCAAATAGGGAAGCTTTTATAGTATCTGAAAATATTTTAATGGAAGCATTTTTTGTGTGCCTGATTATTATTTTCTCTCCAGAGAGGACATGTGGTTTGTGAGAAACAGAAAGCATCCACCATGAAACGGGGACATAAGATGCTTATACTGAATTGCACCACTAGCCCATCTAGTTCTCCAGTGCCTGCACTAACTGGCAGCAGCTCACTGGTGGTTGAAGTGGGACTTGAAGGGCATGGGTGGGGAGGGGCCTGCTTCAGACCACGCCAGGCAGGTGTGGAGCTAAGGAGACCCCAGAGGGCAGCTCCTGTCATTTCCTCCCTGGAAGGTGAAGACTAAGATCATGGCCACTGGTCCCATCACCTCCTGGCAAATAGAAGGGGAAGAAATGGAGGCAGTGAGAGATTTTACTTTCTTGGGTTCCATGATCACTGCAGATGGTGACAGCAGTCATGAAATTAAGACGCCTGCGTCTTGGGAGAAAAGCAATGACAAACCTAGACAGCATCTTAAAAAGCAGAGACATCACCTTGCCGACCAAGGTCCGTATAGTTAAAGCTATGGTTTTCCCAGTAGTGATGTATGGAAGTGAGAGCTGGACCATAAAGAAGGCTGATCGCCGAAAAATTGATGCTTTTGAATTATGGTGCTGGAGGAGACTCTTGAGAGTCCCATGGACTGCAGGAAGATCAAATCTATCCATTCTGAAGGAAATCGGCCCTGAGTGCTCACTGGAAGGACAGATCCTGAAGCTGAGGCTCCAATACTTTGGCCACCTCATAAGAAGACTCCCTGGAAAAGACCCTCGTGTTGGGAAAGATGGAGGGCACAAGGAGAAGGGGACAACAGAGGACGGGATGGTTGGACAGTGTTCTTGAAGCTACCAACATGAGTCTGACCAAACTGCGGGAGGCAGTGGAAGACAGGAGTGCCTGGCACGCTCTAGTCCATGGGGTCACGAAGAGTCGGACACGACTAAACGACTAAACAACAACAACAAGTTGAAGACCACCAGTGCCTTTTATTTACCGAGAGACCACTCTGGAGGGGACAATGGCAGGAACTGCTGAGGCGGTGGCAAATTTAGCTTCCAAGGAATGCACCACAGCCATCGCTGCCACCACGGCGGCAGCAGAGGGCAATTCCTCGGAGACCAGATCAGTTGCTCTTGTGGATCCTGCCACCTCACCTTGCCTCAGGGGTGGGCCAGCCCTGCCGACCACCCAAGGCCATTCATTCCCCCCATGGTGAATGCATTCTGGTCCAAATCACCCAATTCAAGTCCTCTGAACACAGTTGTTTCAAGCCAGAGCATCATCCCTTACCATTCCTGGCGATGTCATCTGACAGACATGTCTCCAAGCCTCATCAAAGCCTCCTTGGAGATATAATTACTCAGCTGAGCTTATGGCCGGGCAGAATAATCAGAATAATCAGCTGCCATTGTCCCTTTCAGCTCCTGCCAGAAGTGCTATGTCAGGGTGGGGAGCAGGGGTGGAGGAGAAATTAAATGCAGTTTGCACTGAATGCTGAATCTATCAAATCCACACTTTCTGAAACAGGATGAGAACCGAACCACAGACATCCTTCAGATTGCGGCCATATCTGAATTTTGTGATGTGGTTCTTCGGCCAACTAATGTTTGCAAATATGCACATATTAGGGGCAAATGAAAATGCATTAAATTAAGATAACTTGCTTGCTAAAATGTGTGCATTAGTCAGAACCGCGAATAACGGAATTTGCATTAAAATGCTGGTGAATTTTCACGAGGTTGTTGTTGTTGTTTAATGCAAATTGCTGCAGAAATGTGGAAAACTGAATTTAAGGATTGGAAACCAAGGAACTGAGAAACCCGAAACTGACAGATCCTTCTATCCCTGGTGGGAAAGTTGGATGACGACAACATCCTCTGGTCATGGTGGCTGGCTTAATGGCTCTTGAAGTCCAACCACAATCCAGAAGACCATAAGCTGCTCCCCAACCTTGTGTTACACATTCGTTCTCTGGAGACCTTGCCAGAACCCTGAGGGCTCTCAGCTCGGCTCGAAGGAGACAGGAAACGCCAGTGCTTGCCAGGTATTTCTCGGTGGCACCAGCGTCCAGGAGAAGATGGGGATGTTAAAACTCTGTGCAAGGTTGGGATCTGTGATTTTCTTCTCCGGCATCAGAATAGATATATAGAAATGCACACACATGCACGCACACACTTTTAAGGTGTGTGTTTGCACACTCAGCCCAAGTGTTTTGCCAAGAAACCTAGAATTTCTGCCTTTCCAGGGCACCAAGTCTTCCATTTGCTTCTTAATTACAGGGTTGAACACGCAATTAAACAGCAGCTAAGCCCCTACATGCATGGAATGTAACACAGCATTACTTTGTTTCACCTGAAAGACAACTTGTAAAAGCCACAAATGAGCAATTAAAAGAAAGAAAAGAACAGAAGAAACAGGCTGGAAGGGAGGTAATAAAAGGAGAAGCGAGATAAATGGTTTTCTCCCTCCTTTGTTCCCCCTGCTCCCACCCCACCCCCCAAGTCAATAATTAATCTTTTTTGCTATTCTGTTAAAAGAGAACTATCTCCCCATCAGGAAGTGGTTGTCCCTGAAAACAGCTTCTGAAAAATTCTTAAAATGCGGCTTTTGTGGTCTAAAATGTAATGAATAATTTCCTGTTGGAAGGACTTTTGCTGATGCTCCTGCAGATTCCATAAGAAGGACTTCTGTAAGGCATACAATTAGAAATTATTTGCCATCTTCCTATTTCAACAAGTCCTTTCAAGGTGAGATCTTTCCCGGTCAGCAGCTGTATTAGAATAGTTTTTAAGGTGTTCTTACGATACTTTTATTGTTTTATCAGATGTTTTTTTTTGCCACCCTGGGCTCCTTTGAGAGGCAGGGAGGGATGTAGAATCACAGAATCATAGAGCGAGAAGTGACTCCAAGGGTCATTGATCCCCCTGCAATGCAGGAATCTCAGCTAAAGCATCCATGACAGATGCTTGAATTTAATAAAATAAAATTTCAAGCAATTGAAGTTGTTTTTCCTTCCTGGTTTTTTTATATTTCTTTCCGAAGTTTGTTCTTTGTTATCTCTTTGAGTTTGTCTTTTTGAAAACAGCAGCCAATAATTATACAGCTGGCTGCAATATCAGTCTTTGCTGATTTCTACTAGTTATTGTCCTATTGGAATCGATATTGTTTTTGTTTTGTGAACAGCCCTGAGATTTACATATGAAGAGTGCTATACAAATTTAATTAATTTAGTAGTATTAGTAGTAGTAGTAATATTGTACACATATGTTCACTGAAAATGTAATTATTTTTTAAAATATTGCTTTTCCCCCAATGTTTTTGTCATAATCTCTGTGGTGGGAGGATCCTTGGGACAATGAACACTACATGTTTTTAAGGAACTCTGTAAGTAAAGAAAATAAATGAGATAAAAAAGTTGACTGAAGACTGATAAAGGAGCAGATTGCAGCTGGACGGTCTGACACAGGTGTGTGTGTGTGTGTGTGTGTGTGAAATATCAGGCAATTCACAACATAGAAACACAATATAGTTGCACCTTGGTTCTTGAATGGAATCCATTCCGGAAGTCCGTTCGACTTCCGAAAATGTTCAAAAACCAAGGCACAGCTTCTGATTGGCTGTAGGAGCTTCTTGCACTCAATCGGAAGCTGCGCCAGATGTTCAGCTTCCAAAAATAGTCACTTCCGGGTTTGCGGCGTTCAAGAGCCAAAGCGTTTGAGAACTAAGCTGTTTGAAAACCGGGGGGCGGGGAGGAGGAGGACGACGACAACAACAACAACAACAACAACAAACACTGGCTGTAAATTCAGAGCTTTCCTGCATCCGACTGCACCTTGGAATGGACAACCTGGGATGGGCAAACATATGACCCTCTAGATGTGCTTGTCCTAGAGCTCAGTTCTGACCACTGGCCCTGCTGGTCCTGCTGATGGGAGTTGGGAATCCAACAACATCTGGATGGCCACAGGGTCTGCTTTGGGGTGGCCAGAAAGCTTGCAGACCTTTCCTACAAGGGAGAGGGAAATGGCACTTGGATGGAGTAGGAGAGGAAGAGCAAGAAAGGGAGAGGAATATCAAGAAAAGCTAGGAGAGGGGGAACATGAGAGCCGGCTGCTGGGGTAAGACATATAGCTGCCAAGTTTTCCCTTTTCTCACGAGGAAGCCTATTCAGCATAAGGGAATTTCCCTTTTAAAAAGGGATAACTTGGCAGCTATGGTAAGACAGAGAGCATCAGAGATGTGGGGAAACACCTGGCATTAGCATCTGGTACCCTTGGGCAACTTGCCTATGGCCTCATCACCTTGGCAGGTGCCCACCACTAAGCATCTTAATAATATAGGTATATTTTTCTGGCCTGACACTCCCAAGTAGCACCAGGGAGCTGGGTCTAGCTGCAGTTTCCCACAATGCCCAAGTGTGGTTCCCCTGAGGAATTGTGGTGGATTTAAATGGTAGCTAAACCCAACTCTGACTGGGGTGCTGCCCCCCTTCCGTGCCAGGTAAGCCCACCAGGGGCCCCTGCCAGAGGAGGGACCCCGCCATATTCTGCTTTGGCCACAGCCCTGTCAAACTCGGAGCTGGCCCCAACGTTGGGTATAAAGACAAAGAAGGGGAGCCAGAAGACTTTTGGAGGGGGTAGGAGAGACAGAGCGAAGAGAATAAAAGTTGGAAGGGATGGCACAGGGGGGCCTGCCCTTCTGCCACCTTCCCTTCGCACCCCCAAAATTTCAAAGGAAGCTACCACCTATCAAATGAGAGTGTGAGTCCATCCACTTCAGTATTGGCTACACTGGCTGGCAGCAGCTGTCTGGGATTTCAGGTGGGGTCTCTCCAAGCCCTACCTGGAGATGCTGAGGATTCTACACGCAAGGGATATGCTCCATCAGTGTGTTCCCATAAAGGACCCTTTGCTGAGGATAATGTTAAATGATCATATTGGCCTTAAGTGACCCTTCTTCCAAATACTCTGACCTATTTCCTGAATGAAGAATCCCCCAAGCAATAAATTAAAATCTACCAGCTTCTCTTTAAGAGTATTCTTATTTTTTAAAAAAGATTCTCAACCCACCCCCCTTTTCTAGCAAAGGGAGAATTTCCATCAAAGCTTTGAAGGAGCAACTATAAAGCGAGCGTGGTCCCTGCACAGAGCATATAATCTTCACTTTAACCTGTAATTTTTCCCCCTACTGGAAGATCAAATTTAGTTCTTTGAGATACAGGCCTAATTAAGTGTTTTTCTTCTGTCTTTCTTCCCTATTCACCCTCCCCCACTCCTCCCTCAAACGGCAAATTCCTGCATAATAAAACAAGTTATATCACCCTGCAGAATTATTATTATTTTAGTTAGAACATGCCTGTCATTCCAAACAAATTAGATATAAAAGGGTGGGTTTAGGCACATCTCGGAGCAGTAATAAAACAAAGCACTTTGCAGTATTAAGAGGACAAAGCTGGTTGTTTTCTCCAACTGTGGACCAAGGTGTTAGTTAGGTCTGGGAATTATAGGGCAACTTGGAGAAAGATGTGCTATGGTATTTTAAGAGCTGTGGGGTCCCATTTGACAGCAGTCTTGCCGAATTCAATCCAAATATAGCCTTTTTCTGTCCAGGGGAAAGCTCTGAAAAGACAGGATTGCAGGTTCCCAAATCTTGAACCTGGAATAATTGCCTTTAGAGCTCCTGATTTGTTGTTGGACTAAAACTCCCATCATGGCTGGAACATTGGCCATGTGGCTGGGACTGATGTGAGTTGGAGTCAAACAACATCTGGAAGGCACCTATTGGCTAGTACCTGTGATACACATAGGTCATCCACACTTCTGCTTCTCCTATGCCTAGAAAGCATAGATGTAAGCAGTTTTCCACGACCCTTGCTTTTTAAGAATGGATCCAAGTGGTTTTCCCCTTGCCCTGCTCTTTCCCACCATGGAAAACCCTCTCATTAGTGCTAAATTGGAACAAACATCAGTCCAAATAAAACCCGAATTGCCATGGATCATCTTTTAGACTCCACCTGACTCTAGGCACTTGAGTCGCCAAAAGAAACTCACGTGCTGATTTTTAACATTTGTCAGAAAGATTAACAGTGCTGTATTTTTGCTGTTGAGGTTTTTGTATGTGTTGTGTGTTTCATTTCTGTTTCTGTCACCACTTGATTCTACTCATCCTAATCCTAGGCACACAAACACACAGCAAGAAAGCAAAGAGGAAGAGGAAGAGGGGGAGGGGGAGGGGAGGAGGAAAACTTGGTAATTTTGCATTTGATCTCTTTTATTTCCTTTCTCTTTTCCACCAATGGGTGATCCTCAACAGATGCTGCATAATTCTTCTGTGGCAACTGTCAGATCACTAATCATCTCTTTTAGGGGGGGCAGATGTGCAAGATCACACCTTTGAAGGTGTTGATTGAATGACAAGCTGACAAGCAGCCAAAATTTCAGGAGGAAAGGGGGCGGGGTCTCAGCTCCAAAGAAAACCAAAAACAGCTCTGAAGGCCAACAGATCAAGGTGAACGATAGCAGGCAACAGATCCCAGGGAACCTTAGGACCACTCTAGGAAAAAAAACATATATTCCACAAGGGATGCAAAGTTGCAATACTCAGCTGGGATGCATCTAGCTCATCAATGCTTCAGGATTTCTACGCTACCACAAACAAACAAACAAGTTGCTGTGTTTAACAGAGCAGAGGAGTTTTTTTTGTTTGTTTGTTTACGTGGCAGAACATTTCTGCTTCCTCCTTCATCAACAACTCTGATAAAGATGAAATGACAGCTGTTTCCAAGGTGGCAGTTGTAGAGAACTTTGAGGGTGGGACGCTCAGAAGGGCTTCATTTTTGCTGATGCTAAAACAGTGCTGGCTGGTGGGTCCAATGATCTAAGCACAGAGGGATAACTCCTGGATGCACAAACTGGACACATTATCATCGCCTGGTCTCAACCTGGATGATAGGCGTCATTGTCATTTAGGCATGCTGCAGAAAGCCTAAAGGTTTTCGTATCTCAGGTAGCAGAAGCCAGTAAACACCAGCAAGCTTATCTCCGTCACTGAACAAGTATGGGGATCAGCACCTGGTAACCTTGGACAGCTCCCAGGGGCCTAACACCCTTTAGGACACATTGGTGCTACCATTAAAATGACAGCCTTCAACACACACACACACACACACACAGTGCTGCTTGAAGCCTTGCCTCAGCCTGCTGCCATGTAAAGCCCACAAAGGTCCACTAACAGAGGGAAAGGTTGACCAAAGTGCCTTTGAGCCAGGGGCCCTTCAAACCTGGAGCTGCCCTGAATGTTCCTCTACCCTTCCCTGCCTTCACCCCCCAGCACTGACACACATCTCTACCTTATAAGCAGCAGTGGGAAACCCTTTTCCTCACCAAGGGCCACACTTCCTTCTGGGCAGCCTTTCAGAGGCCACAGGCCAGAGGCAAAAGCAAAGGGAGCATCAGATGTCAAGTTCACAATCTAACAAATAAATAAGATTTCTATACCGCCCTCCATCAAAAGATCTCAGGGCAGTTCGCAAGATACAAAACACAAGGTAAAAGCACAAATAGATACTGCCAGGAGTGAGGCAGCAGCCAATCACACAAAAGCAAGTGGAATTAACTCTTTAGAAGGGAAAACTGGATCTGCACAGGAGTGTCAGGCACAAAGAGAATAGCAACTCTTATGCCTTGCCCCCTCCCCCCACCCCACAGTTTACTAAGACCTCTCCTCTTTGGAGTTTTCCCCAAGCAATCTAAGACTGTGCCTGCATGCATGCCTTTGCTCCTCCCACTTCATGCCTCTTCTGGTTCTGAGAGTCTAGAGACAGGGGAGCTTACCTAAGCAGGAGGGAGAGACACCCAGGACTCTTCCCCAACCTGGCTCATCTCTGCCTCTTGGTCTCCCTCTTCCCACTCTCCTGCTTCAGCTTCTGCCTCTGATTCTGGACTCTCTGCCATAGACTGTCCCAGCTCACTAAGCCTTGTTACCTCTTCAGCTTCCAACACCTCCTCTTCCCAGTCTTCTCCCTCTGACTACTCATCACCATCCCACCACCAATGGAGCACTTATGAACACCATCTCCAACTCCTCGAAAGACTCTATCAATGGTTATCTCCGAAAATTTTTACATATCACTTGGGAAGACAAGCGAACTAATGTCAGTGTACTGGAAGAAGCACAGATCACCAGTGTCAAAGCAATGATTCTTCAACATCAACTTTGTTGGACTGGTCAAGTTGTTCTGATGCCTGATTATAGTTTTCCAAAGCAACTACCCTATTCCGAACTTAAAAAAGGAAAGCGTAATGCTGGTGGTAAATGATAGAGGTTTTTAGAAGATATCTGAAGACAGCCCTGTTTAGGGAGACCAACATGGCTACCTACCTGTTTAGGGAAGTTTGTAATGTTTGATTCTATTTTTAATATTGTGGGGAAACCCAGCCAGATGGGCAGTGTATAAATGATGATGATGATGATGATGATGATGATGATGATGATGAAAGACTCACTCAAGACAAATCTTAAAAAATGTAGTATAAACACTGACATTTGGGAAACCTTGGCTTGCGAGCTCTAATTGGAGAACAGTTTTTACCAAAGGTGTCATGGACTTTGAAGACACTCAAACTCGGGACGAAAGAGAGAAACAAGCTAAGAGGAAGGTGCATTTGGCAAACCGTCACCATAATCAACTCCAGCCCGGAAACCTATGTCCCTGCTGTGGAAGGACGTGCGGATCCAGAATTGGCCTCCACATTCGCTTACGGACTCACTGTTAAAACTGGAAGACAATCTTACTTGGCTACAAGGGATTGCCAAAGTAGAAGAGGAAAGAAGGCCACAAATCCCTTGGCTCTAAGCTTTCTTCCCTTGGGGGTTCCCCAGCTGGTTCCTCCCACCATTTCTCTGCGTCCAACCAATGCATGGCAGCTACTTTCTATACAAGCTCTCATGCTGGCTGGGGCTGATGGGAGCTGTAGCCTGGAAGTTGGCGTCAGGATGGCAAAGACTGTCATGGTGTTTCATATTCCCTCTTCCCAGTTAACAAGCATGCCACAGCTGCAGATCCATCCCAGGACCCGATATCATCTTAGCGCAAAATGCTTTGCTGGGAGATCCCAATGTTTGCTACAAGAACATTCTGCCGTGTCAATCACGCTCTGTCTCCTCTCCCCCCCGTCCTTTGGGTGCTCTCACCAAACTCAGGAATTTGTCAGTTCCCCTAAGATATCGGGACATGTCCCACCCACTCTGATAACAGGGTGCACAGCGACTAAGAATAGCTTGTGCCTTGGTTGTCTCCCTCAGACTCGGGAGTGACAAGAGTATCGCTGGCTCAGAAGAACAAAAGAATCATGACGGCTATTAACCGCAGCGCCAAGAATATTTCATTTCAAAGAAACTCAGCCTGCAACAGCTGGGGGAGCCCAGGCTGGCTTCGCGTCTCAAGATCGGAGCTTGTGGAGGACAAGACTATCGACAGCTCCCAGCTATGATGTTGGTGTGCTACCTCTCTGAATACTGGTGGCTGGGACTCACATGTGGCGAGGGGGCTGCTGTGCTCAGGTCCTGCTCGCGGACTTCCTAGAGATATCTAGTTGGCCACTGTGAGAACAGGGTGCTGGATTTAGCTGGGATAGCTCGCTTGGTAGAGCATGAGGCTGTTAATCTCAAGTTTGTGGGTTCAAGCCCCACATTGGGTTGGACTAGATGACTAGATGAAAATCTGTACAGAAAAACTGTTGAGCTTTTCTTTCTTTCTTTCTTTCTTTCTTTCTTTCTTTCTTTCTTTCTTTCTTTCTTTCTTTCTTTCTTTCGTTTTTTTACCAAAGTGATTAGGGCTAGGGTAAGGTTACCAGTTTTTTTTCAATGAATCCGAGGACACTTTTCAACTTCAATGGATTTTGTATGGGGACTGATTTGTAAATTTGGTGACTGTCCTCAGGAAACGGGGATGCCTGGTACCCTTAGACCAGGGCTAGGGCAAGGCTTAGGGTGTGGGTTAGAGGTAGGATAAAAAAATTCCTTCAGTAGCACCTTAAAGACCAACTAAGTTTATATTTTGGTATGAGCTTTCGTGTGCATGCACACTTCTTCAGATACACTAGAAACAGAAGTGTCAGACCCTATATATATACAGAGGGTGGTGGGGGTGGGTGGGAATGGGAGATGGGCTGATGGGAGTGGTAAACCTGTAGATGGGTGTTAATGGCTGCTGATGGCTGCAATTAGTCCTGGGCTGAGGTGCTAAAGAAAGCTTGATCATGCATAATGAGATAAGAATCCGATATCTCTATTCATCCCAGGTGCTTCCATGGTTTTAAGCTTGGTAATGATTTCCAATTCAGCAACTTCCCTTTCCAGTCTGTTCCTGAAATTTCTCTGTAATAAAACAGCTGCTTTGAGATCTTGTATAGAATGTCCTGGGAGATTGAAGTGTTCTCCTACTGGTTTTTCAGTCTTATGGTTCCTGATGTCAGATTTATGTCCATTTATCCTTTGGCGTAGGGTTTGTTTCTAGTGTATCTGAAGAAGTGTGCATGCACACGAAAGCTCATACCAAAATATAAACTTAGTTGGTCTTTAAGGTGCTACTGAAGGAATTTTTTTATTTTGCTTCGACTCAGACCAACACGGCTACCTACCTGGTTAGAGGTAGGGTTAGGGTTAGCGTTAGGGTTGGAAGTAGGGGTTAAGATTGGAGGTAGGGTTATGGTTTGGGTTGTGTTCAGGGTTAGGGTTAGAGTAAGGATTGGGTTTAGTGCTAGGGATAGGGTTAGGGTTACAGGGTTGGGTTAGGGGTAGGGGTAGAGTTGTGGTAGGGGTAGGGTTAAGGTTGGAGGTAGGGGTAGAGTTAGAGTTAGGGTCAGGGTTACAGTTAGGTTTGGAGGTAGGGTTAGGCTTAGCTTTAGGGTTAGTGTTTGTGTTACAGTTGGTTTTAGGGCTAAGGCTGGGTTAGCTTTCGAAGTCTGTTTAGGGTTAGGTTTGGGTTTAGGGTTAGCATTAGGGTTAGAGGTAGGGTCAGGGTTAAGGTTAGGCAATGCTTTTCTTCAGTGGGTACTCAACCGTACACTGTTTTGACACCTCTTTTTTGTTTCTTAGAATGTGTGACACTTACTGTAACAACTTCATGGTGCATACCAACTAAAAACATTGTTTTCTATTGTGGTCCAGTGCAAGGAACGGTTCCTGCGAGGCAAATGCAGCTCTCCAAGCCTCCCCATCTGACCCTTGGTACTCACACCACTTCCCATCCCTGCACCACCCCCACCCCCCACTCATGAACCCTGCTTTGCACCCTCCATCATTGTTTCTGCCTGGCTGGATGCTCAGAACTTGGTCCTGCCTCTTGCTTGCTTGCATGAAGACCAGAGAAGTGTGTGAAGAAATTAGCATACTATATACCAGTAATATACATTTCTTGCACAGGGACACAACCCACCCACCCACCCACCCCCCGGCAAAAAAAAAAAAAAGCAAAAGAAGAAGTCATGGCCTTGGTCCAGTATACCTGAAGGAGCGTCTCCTCCTCCATCGTTCTGCCCGGACACTGAGGTCCAGCGTCGAGGGCCTTCTGGCGGTTCCCTCGCTACGAGAAGCTAAGTTACAGGGAACCAGGCAGAGGGCCTTCTTGGTAGTGGCACCCACCCTGTGGAATGCCCTCCCACCAGAGGTCAAAGAGAACAACAATTACCAGACCTTTAGAAGGCATCTTAAGGCAGCTCTGTTTAGGGAAGCTTTTAATGCTTGATGGATTTCTGTATTTTAATGTTTTGTTGGAAGCCGCCCAGAGTGGCTGGGGGAACCCAGCCAGATGGGCGGGGTATAAATAATAAATTATTATTATTATTATTATTATTATTATTATTATTATTATTATTATGGCTTCCCAGTCATGCCATTCTACCTTCCACTAAGTTCTGGGGCAGGTGCTCCTTGGTTTACTTCCCAACTGGCATCATTTCCCAATTTCTCTAGCACAGGACTGAGGAACCTGCTGCCCTCCATCTCTTGCTGGACTCCAGCTCCCATCAGCCCCAGCTAGCCTAGCCAATGGTCCGGGATGATGGGAGTTGGAGTCAAGCATCATGCTGCTAACCTTCACCCCTCCTCTGAGTGATCCTCACTTTTCCCGATATGGAAGTGTTGCCTGATGTCATGGGTGGGCAATTCTCAACTGTGCACAGTGTTGGCTGGCTAGCATCTGTGCCATCACACACCCGCCATCCCCGGAGCTGCTTTGAAACTGTTGAAAAATGATTTCGAAATATGACTTTCTTTATTCATTTTGCCTTAATTTTTAACCTTATTTCAAAATTAAATTCTGGGAGTGGGGGGAATAAAGTTTTCAAATAAAGCGATAAGCAGCTCTTTAAAACAACTTCCAAAGGTCTTGAAGTAACGTGAAAAGTACAAGAAGTACAACTGAATCAGCATTTAAATGGCTGGTTGGTGTGTCTCTCAGATGCGTTGTGAAGAGAAGGGGCAGCTGGACTCAAAGGGGACAGACGGACGAGCAAATCTTCTTTTAAAATATGTCTTTATGCATGTAATGAGCATGGGTGGCCTGAAGAACCAAAAGAGGCAGGCAATCTAAAAATAAAAGAAAAATTCCTTTCCCCTGACGAATATTTTCTGGTCCCTAATGCTCCCCTTCTCCCAAAATACCACTGCCTCAGCCCCCACTTCTCTTCATCTGCAATTGCAGCGTGGAAAAGAGCAGAGATAGTTAGCCCCTATCATGCTTTCGCATCATGTTTCCATGCACCTCAGGGTCACACCACGTGGGCTTGCACTGTGCAGGAACAGGCTCCCGTGCGCCTGTGAAGCAGACCTTACATTGGACAGCCCTGCCCTAAGACATAGTGCCATGCAATGTAATAAAATATACAATGCAGCAATCTACGTTGCAAGCCTTTTAAAGCTGCAGTATCCTGCATTGCTAGAGTCATAGAATAATGGAATTGTAGAGTTGGAAGGGACCCCAATGGTCCAATGCAGAAACCTCCATGACAGATGGTCATCCAACTTCTGCTTAAACGTCTCCAAGGAAGGAGAGCCCACCACCTCCCATGGGAGACCGTTCCACCATCGAACAGCGCTTACGGTCTGCAAGTTCGTCCTGATGTTGAGTCAGAATCTCCTTTCTTGTCATTTTGAAGCCATTGGTTCAAGTCCTACGCTCCAGCACAGGAGAAATCAAGCCGGTTCCATCTTCCGTGTGACAGCCCTTGAGATCTTTGAAGAGGGCTATTGTATCTCCTGTCTCATCTTTTCCAGGCTAAACATACCCAGCACCTTCAAGCGGTCCTCATAAGGCTTGGTTTCTCTTCTGCCAGAGGTTTCATGGGGTAAGGTGAGGTAGTATCTGAGCCCATTTAATTGATTGATTGATTGATTGATTGAGGAACTCAAGCTGATGTATTTGGTTCTCCCCCTTCTCATTTAAATCCCACGACATCCCTGGCTGGTAGGTTAGGCTGAGAGGCAGTGGCAGATCTAAGGAGCGTCTCCACCCCCATCGTTCAGCCCAGATACTGAGGTCCAGCTCCAAGGGCCTTCTGGTGGTTCCCTCACTGTGAGAAGTGAGGTTACAGGGAACCAGGCAGAGGGCCTTCTCAGTAGTGGCACCTGCCCTGTGGAACACCCTCCCACCAGATGTCAAGGAAATAAACATCTGACTTTTAGAAGACATCTGAAGGCAGCCCTGTTTAGGGAAGTTTTTAATGTTTGATGTTTTTATTTAATATTCTGTTGGGAGCCGCCCAGAGTGGCTGGGGAAACCCAGCCAGATGGGCAGGGTATAAATAATATATTATTATTATTATTATTATTATTATTATTATTATTATTACCCAGCGAGCTTTTTGCACGAGTGGGGATTTGAACCCCAGTCTCCCAGGTCCTGCTCCAATGTTCTAACCAGCCTACTCCACTATCTCCTGCAAATAGACAGGGCTGTGGCAGAACAGGTGGGGTGTGCTGCTGCCAGTCAATTTCAACAATACAGCTTCCCGCCTGCCTATTTGTTCAGAACCATGAGGGCCAGGACCTCATTATCACTATTTAAGGGCCGTGCTGTGGCTCAGTGATAGAGCACATAGCCTGCAGGCAGGATTTCCCAGGTTCAACCCCCAACACCTCCAGGTAGGGGTTGGGGGGAGACCTCCAGCCCCAAACTCTGGAGAGTTGCTGCCAGTCACAGTAGACGAGTACTGCGATAGATGGACAGCATCCTATGCCCCTATATGCTTTCACTTTGAGACATGACTCTCCGTAGCTCAGATAGTACAGTAGCTAAGTTAAAATGAGATGAGCTATAAGCACCCATTCTGAGTTTTTTTTAATAAAAAAAACACACACCATGCCAGCAACTCACAGGAGCCCATGAGCTGCTCAAGAGGTCCCGAATTGGCTATTTTTGTGTAAATGGCAACACGGCGGCTGGCGTTACGGCTTTCCTTCCCAGCTGTTCTGCAGAGTAAATCTGTTCTATATCGGTTTGTTTACCTAGTCTGCTGTAGGAACAGTTCCCATGACGGTCTCTGTTAGCAGGGAGCCAAGAGGGCGACTTCCCGAAGAGGTGGAAGGGACCCTTGCATGGAGGGATTGTGTGTGTGTGTGTGTGTGTGTGTGTGTGTGTGTTTCAGAGGGTGAACACCGAGATGTCTTTGAATTTTTGCAGCATATTCTCATTGAGGCTTCAAAAGAGAAAGGAATTCTCTCTCTCTCTCTCTCTCTCTCTCTCTCTCTCTCTCTCTCTCTCTCTCTCTCTGTGTGTGTGTGTGTGTGTGTGTGTGTGTGTGTGTGTTAGCAGTGCGTGTGTGTAAATGGAAGTCCAGATCAGGAGCTCTCGGTTTATTGAATCATTTGCACCGAGTACTCGGACGCATCGAATATTTGGAAACTGGCGCATTTGCCTTCAAAAGGGGTCTTTGTGGCATAAGAGGACTCATGGCAAGGAATGCCATTTATGGCAAGAGGGCGCTTTGCAGGCTCAGAGGCACAGGCAGGACACGGCAGTGATGTGTGCAACGCGTCCCAATGCAGCCCCTTCCTTACCTCGTCCCATTCATGAATCGCTTCCTAAGGAACACCTCAAAGCGATTTAACAATGGAAGCAGCAATGGATGGCAAAAGAAGCCTACGGGAAACCATTTCAAATATGAAAATAATTAAAATAATTTCACATATTTTAGTTAGTTAACTTTAAGATACTGGCACCTGGAGTTGCTAAGTTCTGTACAGTGGAACCTCGGTTTATGAACACCTCGGTTTACGAATTTTCTGTACAGTGGAACCTCGGTTTACGCTTCAGGTTGAGTACTCCGCGGACCCGTCTGGAACGGATTAATCCACTTTCCATTACTTTCAATGGGAAAGTTCGCTTCAGTTTATGAACGCTTCAGTTTAAGTACTCCGTGGACCGTCTGGAACAGGTTAATCCACTTTCCATTACTTTCAATGGGAAAGTTCGCTTCAGTTTATGAACGCTTCAGTTTATGAACAGACTTCCGGAACCAATTGTGTTCATAAACCGAGGTACCACTGTACAAGGATTTAATTGCCCATTATCTATCTGTTAGGACTAAATCTCACTGACTGAAAACCAGTTTCCCTGGATGGGTGTAGCCTAGGAAACCCAATAGGTGGGCACACCCTACGTTCAAGAATCTGCTTCCCTCCCACCTTCCGAAGGTTGCCATCTCACCAAAGTTATATTTAGCCCAGGCATCTGTGGGGACAGTCATTTTTTTATTTTTTTTATAGTATTTAGGAAATGCTAGCACTGCCTCCTGGTTGAATGCCAGGTGCTACCAGGAAACATTTGTTGGAATTATTTTGGGAGCTCCCAGACCACGGCGGCCATCAATCACCCGTGTGGAAGTCATTCAAATCTGTCTGGGTCGCTTCAGCTTCCCATGCCAATGGTGACAGAGGAAGGAGGTGCAAGGAAATCTCTTCCCCCCTCCCCGCCCATGCCATGTCTAATGTGCAAAGGTGATCTTAACTCCACCACTGTCAATTCTGAGAGTTAAGGACTGTATGTATCAGGGCTCCTTATTACAGGTAGGTAGCCGTGTTGGTCTGATGTAGTCGACACAAAATAAAAAAAATTCCTTCCAGTAGCACTTTAGAGACCAATTTAGTTTGTCATAGGTATGTTTGTCATAGGTGTGAGCTTGCATGCACACGAAAGCTCATACCTATGACAAACTTAGTTGGTCTCTAAGGTGCTACTGGGTGCGTGCATATAGAGCATAGCTGCCAAGTTCTCCCTTTTTTAAAGGGATTTTCCCTTATGCTGAATAGGCTTCCTCGCGAGAAAAAGGAAAACTTGGCAGCTATATTATAGAGTCAGGAAGGAAATTTGATCCACATTTAAAGGCAAACCTATCTAATTCGCACTTTCTGAAACAATACATGGATCAAAACACAGCCATTCTTCGAAATTTGCACTTCTCTGAATTTTGCTCCAGCCAAGTGGATGAAAATGCATATATTAGGGTCACATGCCCATAAAAACCCACATATTGGTAGGGGGGAAACATTAAATGCATTGTTCTTTTAGGCTGGCAAAAATTGCATACAGATGTGTGTACTGTATTTTTCGCTCCATAAGACGCACTTTCCCCCTTCCAAAAAGGAAGGGGGAAAGTCCGTGCATCCTATGGAGCGAAGGCTCTGGCTCAGAGTGGCGTGCAGCAGGAAACCGGCCTTTGGGCTGCTTCCGTGACAGCGGAGAGGGCTGCTTCCCTCTCTCCCCCCCTCTCTCCCTCTCTCTTTCTCACTCTTTCACCCCTTCCTTCCTTGTCTCTTTTTCCTTCTCTCTCTCACCTCTTCCCTCCCTCCCTCCCTCTTCCAACTTGAATAAAATATTGGGGGGGGGCAGCTAAACCCCACCTCACATACCGTATCAGCCTTTCTCAACCTGTGGGTCCCCAGATGTTGTTGAACTACAACTCCCATCGCCCCTAGCTAGCAAGGCCCGAGCTCAGGGGATAATGGGAGTTGAGGGACGGTGGGAGTTGTAGTCCAACAGCATCTGGGGATCCACAGGTTGAGAACCACTGCAATTGATCTCAAGACAAAGTGTATGCACACTATATGAATGACAATGCCCATCAACATGGGGAGGGGGGGGCGATTTCCTCAAATATTTAATGGAGGGGGGCAAAGGCACCTAGGCCTCTAGGAGTTGGCTGCTATGCCTAGGACAATTCAAGAAAGCAAAATATTTTTTTTCTTGTTTCCCCCCTCTAAAAACTAGGTGCATCCTATGGAGCGAAAAATACGGTATCTGAGAAGACATTGAAAGCTGGTGACTTTCTTGTTAAGGCTTTTCTTTAATGCAAACAGATGTGGAAACGTAGAGAACCGCCCTGAAGACTGAAAAAGAGAGAATCTGAGAGAACTCAAAATGGGCAGATTCACTCACCAAAATGCAGGTGTTTCATCAAACTTTGGCGTCCCTTGCTGGTTGAAGGCTCAAACAGACCTTAGAACATAAGGAGAGCCTGCTGGACCAGGCCAATGGCCAATCTAATCCACCATCCTGTGCTCACAGTGGCCAACCAAATGCTTGCAGGAACCCCACAAGGAAAAGCTGAGCATGGGAGCCTTGCCCCTCCTGCAGTTTCCAGCAACTGGGATTCAGAAGCCTTGCCGCCTCGGACTGTGGAGGCAGAGCATCACTATCGTAGCTAGTAGCCATCGATAGCCAGGGGCGTTGCAATAGGGGGCAGGGCGCCCCGGGCTCCACTCTGCGGGGGGCAGCGCGGCGCCCCCTCGCCACCTCCACTGATGGCTGCCCCTCGCCACTCCGCCTCCGCCTGAGTAGGAAGAAGCACAAAGCTTGCTATGGATCGGCTTGCCGCGCACTTTGTGCTTCTTCCTACTCAGGCGGAGCGGCGAGGGGCATGTGCGTCATGGCGCATGTGTTGTGTGTCGTGCGTCATGATGCATGCGTCGTGATGTGTGGCGCATGCGTGCAACGGACGCCTCACCCCCCAGCAGGGTGCCTTCAGGTTTGCCGCCCCGGACAGCCAGAAGGCTAGCGACACCGCTGCGATAGCCCTCTCCTCCACGAATTTGTCCAATCTGCTTTTAAAGCCATCCGAGTTGGCAGCCGTCACCTGCCTCCACAAAGAGCCTGTTTCCAATACAATCTGAGCTAGAATCCAATAACTGAGCCGAAAGCATTTCTGCTGGTTCTTGGGAACAGCAGAATATCAATACAGTACCTACATTTTCTGATAAGGGACTGATGCTTCCCCACCTCCCCTTGATATAAGGTGGTTCTGTGAACTGGCCTTCTTTTGTTTTTGTTAAGGGTGGGCTTTGGGTGGTGGTGAGGTGAGGACTGGGGTTTTGTTTTGGTCTTTTTGCATTTAGGAAGCAAATGTAGTAAATAATAGATATGTCTGAAAGGATCCAGAATTGCTGACTCCAATGAAAGCGCGGATTCGATTCTGCAAAGGCCCTTCATATTTTATTCAGCAGGTAAAAGCTTTCTCCCACCCACTACGCATTAACAGTCACAATGGAAAACACTGCGTTACAGAAAGATAGGGAGCTGCCTTGCACCAAATCCAGTCGTTGGTCCATCAGTTTCAGTATTGTCTACACAGAATGGCAACAGCTCTCCAGGTCTGCGTGGAGATGCCAAGGTTTGGAACCCACAACCTTTCCCATGCAACACAGGTACTTTGTTTTATTTTATTGTGCTTATTTTGTTACTTACCTGCCTTTTAACATAAAGTGCCAGGGCATGTTGCGGCAGCATAAGGTGCAATTAAGAAAACAGAGAAAACAGTTGCGATTGTAAAAGAAATAAAACCGTTTCAAAAGGAGCAAAAGAGAGCAAAAGAGAGGAGTCCCACAGAATAAAGTACCTTACGTGTCAAAGAGGTGCATTTTCAACATGCAGCAAAAGCTGTACAATGAAGTTGCTAGACGCACCTCTGTGGGGAGACAGTGTCATAATTTAGGGAATGCCACAAAGAAAGCCCTCTCTGTCGGGCTGTCGTTCCTCATATTTCTGAGGGTAATGGAAGAACCAAGATAAGCCCCCTCTGCAGAACTTAGCACCCAAAAAGGTCAGTGGTGATGAGGAGAACATACCCTCCAACATTTCTCTGATGAAAATAGGGGTGTGTTATTCTATTATTATTATTATTATTATTATTATTATTATTATTATTATTATTATTATTATCCCACCCATCTGACTGGGTTCCCCAGCTATTTGGGGCAGCTTCCAACATATATATAAGCATAATAAAACATTTAAAAGCTTTCCTATACATGGCTGCCTTCAGATGTCTTCTAAAGGTTACATGTCTTCTAAAAGTTACCTATCCATTCTGAAGGAAATCAGCCTTGAGTGCTCACTGGAAGGACAGATCCTGAAGCTGAGGCTCCAATACTTTGGCCACCTCATGAGAAGAGAAGACTCCCTGGAAAAGACCCTGATGTTGGGAAAGATTGAGGGCACTAGGAGAAGGGGACGACAGAGGACAAGATGGTTGGACAGTGTTCTCGAAGCTACGAACATGAGTTTGACCAAACTGTGGGAGGCAGTGGAAGACGGGAGTGCCTGGCGTGCTCTGGTCCATGGGGTCACGAAGAGTCGGACACGACTAAACGACTAAACAACATACAGTGGTACCTCAGTTTATGAACACAATTGGTTCCGGAAGTCTGTTCATAAACTGAAGCGTTCATAAACTGAAGCGAACTTTCCCATTGAAAGTAATGGAAAGTGGATTAATCCATTCCAGATGGGTCCGTGGGGTTCGTAAACCGAAAATTCATAAACCGAGGTGTTCATAAACCGAGGTTCCACTGTACATGGCTGCCTTCAGATGTCTTCTAAAGGTTACATAGTTACGCATCTCCTTGATATCTGATGGGAGGGCGATGCACAGGATAGGCACCACTACCTAGAAGGCC
The DNA here is from genome assembly GCF_963506605.1 of Zootoca vivipara. Classification (NCBI taxonomy): domain Eukaryota; kingdom Metazoa; phylum Chordata; class Lepidosauria; order Squamata; family Lacertidae; genus Zootoca; species Zootoca vivipara. The sequence continues at coordinate 11,018,690 of NC_083276.1, forward strand.
CTCTGCCTGCTTCCTTGTAGCTTCACTTCTCGCAATGAGGGAACCGACGGAAGGCCCTCAGTGCTGGATATTAGTGTCCAGGCTGAATGATGGGGGTGGAGCTGCTCCTTCAGGTATACTGGGCCAAGGCGATTTAGGGCTTTGGAGGTCAGCACCAACACTTTGAATTGTGCTCAGAAATGTATTGGGAGCAGTGCCAGATTTACGTATAAGCTAAACAAACTATAGCTTATGGCCCCACTCTCTTGCCCCCCCAATAAAATATACTTCTTCTTAATTGTATTTCAGTTCAACAATTACTTTGATTAAATACATATTTTGTTATGTGCAAATGGCTTTTGATACCTATCAGGTCCATAAATTACCAAATAGCATATATTCAACACAAAAAGCAGTGGCAATTTGTTGTTGACAAAGGACAGCTGGACATGTAAAGGGCCCCATTACCTTGAGTAGCTTAGGGCCTCATCAAACCTAAATCTGGCCCTGATTGAGAGCCAGGGAAGATCCTTTTGGACTGGTGTTATATGGTCCCGGGGCCACTCTCAGCCATCAGCCTAGCTGCCACATTTTGGATTAGTTGTTTTCAAGTTGCCTTCAAAGGTAGCCCCATGTAAACCACATTGCAGTAGTCCAAGAGGGAGATAACCAGAGCATGCACCACTCCCTGTTTTTGGGATTGGAACTGGCTGCCAATCTACTACTGGGCCAAGTTCAAGGTGCTTGTTACTAATACATAAAGCCCTGTACAGCTCATGACTAGGTTGCTTGTGAGACAGCCTTAATTACCCCTTATATCAGATGTTTTCAACCTTTTTGGGTCCATGGCTCCCTTGACCAACTACATTCTTCCTGCGGCACCCCTGTGAGGCTCAGGAGCCCAGTAAGGTCCCCCCTTTCCCACAGACATAGCTGCCAAGTCTCCCATTTTCCCCGGGAAAACCCCGTTTTTACTTACTTTTTCCCGGTGGTCCCCCGTATCACTTCGTCTCCCGTATTTCTCCTTTTATTTCTCCTGCCGGCGGCCAATTTTTTTTTTATTTGCCCTTCTATGGGCACCAAAAATGGCCGCCGCCGACACAGGAAGTCGCATCTACGCACTTCCGGTCATGCGTAGATGCGACTTTTGAAGCCGGCGGCGGCCATTTTTGGTGCCCATAGATGGGCGGGCCAACACCGGAAGTTGCGTCGATGCACTTCCGGTCATGCATAGAAGCTACTTTTGAAGCCAGCGGTGGCCATTTTTGGTGCCCATAGAAGGGCTAAGCAACACCGGAAGTTACGTTGACACAACTTCCGGTGTCACACGGCTGCCGGTCCCGGATTCTGCAGTCCGGGACTTGGAAGGTAAGCGCAGAGCTGGCAGCCCCTCACCCCTTTTTGAACACCCTAACTTGGGGAGGGTTCCAACGGCCTTCTCTCCTTTCCCGTCACCTTGGGAGTCCTCTGGGCAGCCCCTGGTCTCTGAGCTGCCCCCCCTGCCCCCAAAGAGAGGTGCCTCCTCACACTGCCCCACAGGGGCCTGGGAAGCACCCCCTGGCCAGCACCAGAGGCACCAGTCGCCTGGGGAGCTTGTAGCCAGGGCTGCTGCAATAAACAGCTGGGCAAGATGTGAGAGGGCATCAGAGGAAGGAGGGAAGGAAAGAGGGACAGAGGCCAGTGTTTCCCACAGCACCCCTGGCCATTATTCAAGGCAGCCCAGGGCTGTGGCGGAGGAACCCTCTCCGGCAGCTGGGGCGGCACAGCCCGTACGGACTGCACATGTGCGGCATCCTGTACAGACTCCATACGGAATGTCGCACATGCACAGTCTGTAAGAGCTGCTGCTCGTACGTGGTGGCCATACAGGCTGCTACCCGAGCAGCATCTCGTACGAACGGTGCGCGCAAGCGGCATCTCGTATGAACGGCGCGAGCAAGTGGCAGCCCGTACAGACTGCACATGTCGGCATTCCGTATGGAGTCCGCACGCGCGGGATACAGCACATGCGCGGCAACCCAAACAGACCATACCTGCCAAGTTACTGTCCGAGAAATAAGGGACCGGGCGGAAGTAGCAGACCGGAAGCAGCACTGCCGCCATTTTGGAACTGGGCGGAGCATGCTCAGAAGTGACTTTTGATGCTGCTTTGCCCAGTTCCAAAATGGCCGCCGCGCCAGAAGTCGCACTGTAACCATTTTGGAACTGGGCAAAGCAGCATCAAGTCGCTTCTGAGCATGCTCCTCCCAGTTCCAAAATGGCCGCTGCACCAGAATAAACCGGGGGGAAACAAAAAAATCAGTTTTTTCAGCTAAGAACAGCTGGAAAAACGGGGACTTCCCGGAGAATACGGGAGACTTGGCAGCTATGATACAGACATCCGTACAAATGGTGCGTGAGAGCAGCAGCCCATATGGACGCCACGCCCTCGGCTGCTCTAAAGCTGGGGGGAGGCAGGGCCATCTTGTTGCCCCCTCCCAGAGCGGCATCTGGGGCGGCCAGCCCCCTACACCCCCTTCCTATGCCACTGGCCCAGGGTGCCATGGCACACTGGTTGAAAACCATTTGGTCTGCAGGAAATCTCCTCATTCCACTCAGAGCCGGCTCTTTTAGTGTGTATGGAACAGCATGCCCATTGAGATGCAAGATGCACCCACTGTCTGCACTTTCCAGAAAACAGCCAAAGGCCCTTTTGCTTTGACAGGCTCTCCCAGCTGGATGAATGGGTCTCTGCCGTGGGTGTCTACTTTGTGTTGCTTTTTAAATGCATTTGCTCTGAGGGTGTGTGTGTGTGTGTTTCTTAAACCGCTATCAGCTGTTTTCATCGCATCCTTTGGATGGCCTTGAGACCCGTGGGCAAAAGCGGGGCTTCATAAATAAATAAACAGATCCCCATCTTCCGTCTGCCCGTCCTCGGGGCAGTTGAATGGTCTGACTCTGCAAACGCCAGCTTCGTGCACTCGTAGGCCCTGCCCCACCTGAACATTTCCCGCTCTGTCTCCCTACTCTCTTCTAGCCTGAGACCCAATATGGATCTTATCTCTGCTTTGCTCAGTCAGTTTGACCAAGGAAAGCTCTCTCGGTTCAGTTTCTGAGAGTCTTGCCAGCATGGAGCCTCAAGGACTAGAACCGAGTCTTCCAGCTCTTTTCAATTTCAAAGCGCTTTCTAAAACAATAATTAATTCCCGCAGCCTCCCCTGTGGGGCAGATAAAATACTATCATCTCTTCACTTGGAAGAGATTTCCAAGAGACTTGGAAGCTGAAGCGAGGAGTTTGGGGGACTTTCCCAAGAAGGAGAAGACAAACTGATGTGGGGGGGGGAGGATTTTAATTGGGTGGTAATTAAAAAGAAGGATCATTAGAATTAAGAACATTCTCTCCCAGCAGGTAAAAAAAACACACACATTTTAGAGTAATAGGCCAAATAACCATCACTGTCTGTCTTCCTTGACATCAGAACATGGCAATATTCTCTGCATTGTTGTCTGGAGGCAAAATAAGGAAATGATTAAAAGACTTTTGGAGGGGGGGGGGGGCTGATCTACACAACAGTTCAGGGCCACTTGTTTATTGCTGCTTTCTGCCCGCCTCATTTCCCCCCATATATCCTGGCTTGTCTTTTAATTATTGTTTTAATAAATTGCCTCTCATCTTTCTCCATCTTTCATGGACCCAGAACAAATAACAACTTTCAAGTTCAAAACACCTATGATTCCTTAAATGCTGTCTTCCTCCTCCTAATAAATAAATAAATAAATAAAACTTTTAAAAAGTGTCCAGTAGCACCTTAGAGACCAACTAAGTTTGTTCTGGCTTGTTCTCACAAAAGGTGAAATCTGTAATGATTTCCAAGGATGTGGGGCACAATATTATGTTGGAGGATAGGGAGAAAAAGTGGGGGAAGGGTATCAAGTTTACAGCATGCAATATTTTGAGAGAAATTATTATGAAAATGATGTATAGATGGTATTAAACACCGGTCAAGTTAGCTAACATTTATCATACACATGATAATAAATGCTAGAAATGTAAAGATGTGGAAGGAACCTTTTGCCATATATAGTGGACGTGCCCCAAAGTAAAAGACTTCTGGGAAAAGATTTATAATGAATTGAAAAAGGTGTTGAAAAACACATTTATTTAGAAACCAGAATCCTTTTTACTTGGAATAGTTGGGGAAGAAATGCCCAAAAAAAGATGTTACATTTTTTTCTGTATGCCACAACAGCAGCGAGAATCTTAATAGTGAAGAATTGGAAAGTACAAGAATTACCAACAGTGGAAGACTGGCAAATGAAGATGATTGAATTTATGGAATTTGCTGAACTGACGGGGAGACTGCTTAACCAGAGAGAAGAGTCGGTGGAAGAAGATTGGAAGAAATTTAAAGTATATTTAAAAAGATATTGCAATATTTGAAATTTTGAAATTCATTTGGAAGTTGTTATAGGCTATAGGTGTAGAGGTAGTGATTAGTATTATAGGAAATAAATGGTTATGGAATTGGGACCCAGGTGGCGCTGTGGTTAAACCACTGAGCCTAGGGCTTGCTGATCAGAAGGTCGGCGGTTCGAATCCCTGTGACGGGGTGAGCTCCCGTTGCTTGGTCCCAGCTCCTGCCAACCTAGCAGTTCGAAAGCACGTCAAAATGCAAGTAGATAAATAGGTATCGCTCTGGCGGGAAGGTAAACGGCGTTTCCATGTGCTGCTCTGGTTCGCCAGAGGCGGCTTTGTCATGCTGGCCACATGACCTGGAAGCTATACGCCAGCTCCCTCGGCCAATAATGCGAGATGAGCGCGCAACCCCAGAGTCGGTCACGACTGGACCTAATGGTCAGGGGTCCCTTTACCTTTACCTATAAATGGTTATGGAATTAAGAAATCAATGGTAGAAAGTTAAGGTAAGGATAAAATGTAAAAATTGGTTAAATTTATGATTTTTAGAAAACTGCTAAAGATTATGTGTAGTGAAACTCAGACAGGGAGGAGTTGAGGAAGTCATTTTGAAATGTTTAGGAAATTAGATTTGAAAATAAGAGTGTATGTATGTTTATGTTGTTTTGTTGGATTTATTTGTATTGCAGTGTGGTGTTTGTATGTATTTGTTATGTGTTATTATAAAATGAATAAAAAAAATTTAAAAAGGAGACCAACTCAGTTTGTTCTGGTTTGTTCTCATGAAAGCTTATACTGTACCCAGAACAAACTGAGTTGGTCTCTAAGGTGCTACTGGACTTTTTTAAAAAAAAATTTAATTTTATTTTGACTGCATCAGACCAACATGGCTACCTACCTTCCTCCTCCTAAGTGTGTTAGGGACACTCTGGGCAGTAAATGAGACCACTCCTTTTCCACACTGCCTCCACTGCTTCTGCAACCGCTCCTCCATTCTGCCTGCCCTGTTTCCTCTGTCATATCTGAGCTATTCAATGGCAGCCAGAAAACTTTCTGCCCACCCACCTGTCTGCGACACTCAGGTGGCGCAATGGGACAGCACACCTGGCTGCTAAGCAGAGGGTTGCTGGTTCGAGCCCAGCCAGGGACAACCGGGGGCAAGATTTGTGCATTGCGGGTGGTTGGACTAGATGACCCTCAGGGTCCCATAAAAACTCAACAACTGATTCTATGACATCACGGCAGTTCAGCCAATCATGCCAGAGGCTTCATTGCCATTGTGACTGCTGAATGGCTGATTAGTCCCCTGCAGTATACGTTCGCTCAAGCAGACGAACGTTAAATAAAAGTAAACATAAATAGGTGCTTAATTGCAAGCCTGAGGGGTAGGGGTGGAGGTTGTGTGTGTTTTAATTTGTGTTTGCGATACTGCTGGGTGACAGTTTTAGCTGGAGACAAGACTCTCGCTTTCATATTCAGCTGGAAATAAAAGGCGAGGAGAAGAAAAGACGTAGCTGGAAGGTGAGAAGCAAGGAAGGAAAGCCAGAGGCCACACTTTGAAGCGTTATTATTAAAAAGCAACCTAGCAATTTTTCATGATTCATTCAGTATCAGGAGGAAATATGAGGGCCAATTACTTCAAAAGGAAAGTTTTGCACAGAAAGTGTGAATGTTTTTAAATGCCTCATAAATATCAAGTGCTTTTTATTATTATCCTCGTAACTTTTTTTTTGAGGGGGAGGGGTAACTTATTAAAATAATATATTTGACACATTGATATCTGAAAATCAATCGAAGCACTTGCTGTTCAAACAAAGGTCTTCATAAGTTAAAAGAGAAGGGAGAAACGTCTTTTTTTAAAAAAATTTTTTTAAAGTAGTATAACAGGAATATGCATACAGTAAGATAGGGATGGGGAATCTTTTTTCTGTCAAAGGATTCATTTCCTTGGGGGTGATTCTTCAGGAACCGCAAGCCACTGGTTGGATAAGCCAAAGGCAGGGGGGGCAGAAAAAAAGCTCCAAATGGGTGGGGCAGTGGGGCACCCTTCTTTCCCTCTCTCTCCTTCTGCCACATCTTCTCTCATCTTCTCTCTGCCCCCCCCCCTTTTATGCCTGTAGGGTCCTGTTATGTATTGAGCTGAATCCTAGAACAATAGGATCCAGAATCTGCAGTCTGATTGGTCCGCAGGAGCCACCCAATCCAACTCCAGGTGGAAGTGAATCCGCAACCTGATTGGCCCACAGGTGTAGCCCTGAAGTAGCCAATCACACAAGGCCCATTGTGTAAATAATATATATAAGCAGATTTTTTGGGGAAAGAGCCATTCTTCTCTTCTTCTCTTTTGACGACTATGAGCTGAATAAAGAGCATGAAATTCACTCTCGACTCCGAGTATATTTCAGGTCCATTTGTACTGGAGAGATGACCCAACAAGAAGAGGCGAAGCACAATCCCAGATTAGTTTAACGATCATCCATCTTCCCAAGGAATTCTGAGGATTGCAGCTCAGGTAACAGGGGTTTCCTAGCAACTCTCAGCACCCTTCACAACCTACCATTCCCATTTATTGAGTATTTACAGATAAATTGTAAACAGATAAGAACATTGGCAGGATTACTGTAGTAACATGCAGTCTTATAAGAGTATATCGTTAAAGTAGATTAATAAATGAGAAAATTAAGTTAATCTGGATATGCAGAACATATTAAAAATAAATTTAAAGAACTGCAGTAAGAGAGGGAAGGAAGTCAAGTTTTGAAATGTTAAAATTATTGTAAAATTATTGAAATGTATAAACCTAAAAAGCATAAATAAAATAATAATAAAATAAAACATGGCCACTGGATTGTTGCTGGGGGTTTTTTTTGTTTTATCATGGCTCTGTAATACAGATCTCCTGAGGAATGTGGAAGCAGATGTGCTCTATAATATGAGCGATACGGTATCAACGAAGACCGATGTGTTGGCTGCAGTAAGGACATGAGAAAGTGACACTCGGATTGCCGACACTTTTTATCAGGGCACCAGAAGTGGTTGCTGCAAATGTAGCACAGTTAAAGGAGCCCGAGTACTTGAGCTTCATTGAGGAGATTTCCATGGCGAGGAATGGAACCTGCCAACCATTTCTCGTGTCACATCTGAGGTGTCTCTGAAGATGCTCGGCATCTGCTTTTGCCTAATTGGGAAGACGGGCGAATTAATGCCAGTGTACCGGAAGAAGCAAAGATCACCAGTGTTGAAGCAATGATTCTTCAACATCAACTTCATTAGACTGGTCATGTCGTGCGGATGCCTGGTGATCGTCTTCCAAAGCAACTACTCTATTCCGAACTTAAAAATGGAAAGCGTAATGCTGGTGGTCAACAAAAGAGGTTTAAAGAGTGTCTCAAGGCAAATCTTTAAAAAATGTAGTATAAACACTGACAACTGGGAAACACTGACCTGTGAGCACTCCAGCTGGAGAACAGCCTTTACCAAAGGTGTCATGGGCTTTGAAGAAACTCGATCTCAGGACGCAAGGGAGAAACGTGCTAAGAGTTGCACACTTGGCAAATCCACACCGTGATAAACTCCTGCCTGGAAACCAATGTCCCCACTGTGGAAGGACGTGTGGATCCAGAATTGGCCTCCACAGTCACCTACGGACCCATTGTTAAAACCGTGTTTATGGAAGACAATCTTATTCGGCTACGAGTGATCGCCAAAGAAGAAAGAAGAAGAAGCTTCGTGATTACTAGAGACCTGACGCTGCGTGTTAACAAGGGCTTGTCGATCAGAAGGACGGCGGTTCGAATCCCCGCGAAGGAGTGAGCTCCCGTTGCTCGGTCCCAGCTCCTGCCAACCTAGCAGTTCAAAAGCACGTCAAAGTGCAAGTAGATAAATAGGGATCGCTACAGCGGGAAGGTAAACGGAGTTTCCGTGTGCTGCTCTGGTTCGCCAGAAGCGGCTTTGTCATGCTGGCCACATGACCTGGAAGCTGTACACCGGCTCCCTCGGCCAATAACGCGAGAAGAGTGCTACAACCCCAGAGTCGGTCACGACTGGACCTAATGGTCAGGGGTCCCTTTACCTTTACCTATTTTATCATTGCCGTTTTTAAATGTTGTAAGCCGCCTTGAATCCCAGCTTGGAAGGAAGGTGGGATATAAATTTGTTAAGTAATAATAATGATACTAATAATTGGGGGAACATGTTTGGATGCAGATATGTGCATGGAAGACTCCCCCAATGTGGACTGATGCCAAATGCATGGACACTGGACAATGTGCCCAATATCCACAAATACTGAGCATCTGAATAAGGCCCGAAAAGGCCCTGAAATCAAGAAGCTCGTGCCTGATTCACAGATTTGAGAAGCGGGCCTCATCTCAGCTCTCTGTTACAGGACCCTCGTTAAGCCAGCCTTGGAGATAAAGCGACCGCTTTCTTCTTATCATTTCGACAACAGACAAAGTGGCAGGATGAGTGCTGACACTATTTCCCAGAGCCCTGGCAGGGTCTGGGCCAAAGGGCCGTCAAAGAGAACCAGAGGGGGTGTTTGTTGCCTTTGAAGAGCTTCTCACTCCCTAGCAAAGAGTAGTGGAGGGGCGCTGGGGGTCATGGCCCTGGGAGCACCATTTTTGAACCCTCATCTCTGCCCACCAATGGCAGTATCGGCCAGCTGGTCTCCCTCCTTGCGAGGGCAGACAGGCAGCTCAACACAACCCCATTTTGCTCCAGTGGCGGTGGGGTCACTCTGGCGGGGTCGGTGGTGAAGGCTGGGCAGGTCTCCCCCTACCTGGCATGCACGTCCCCCACCTCATGCGCATGCACACACCCCACCACTCACCTATCCGGTATGCAAGCAAGCACCCCGGCCAGCAGCAACCCACGCTCTGCCACTGGTTGTGCTAGATGGCTTCAGTGAAGGGGAAGCAGCTCTGTACCTCTAAGATGCTCTATTCACCGCAGTGATTCTTTCTAGGAGAGGGCTGGCCCTACCATTAGGTAGAGTGAGGCAGCCGCTGTAGGCAGGAGATGCTGCAGGGGACAGCATCTGCTCCCAAGACCATTCACTCCAAGCCCTTCCCATCCTCATCTGAAATGACAAGCACCCTTACCCCTTGCTATCATGGGATGGCTGTTTCACCCCGCCACCTTCCCCTAATGCAGAGCTTTCCAAACCATGTGTCATGAGACATTAGTGTGTCAGCTGCAGTGTATGTTGCATGAACACTACCCACACTCCTCCCGGGGCTGGAAAGGGCTAAGTTTAACCTCTGGTTTGCTAATAAAACTGAATTGCCATGTCGTGAAATGATGCATGTCTAAAAAGCGTCATCCAAAAGTTTGGAAAGCTCTGCCCTAATGGATCAAGGACTGCAGTACAGGCATCCCCCCCCCCACTTACATGTGTTTTACTTGCGCACGACTGTGTATACGCATGGCACCAGGAGGTCCAGAAACACATCAATAGGTCAGAATGTTGCTGTTTTTTTAAAAAAGAAATCCTATCATAGCTGCCAAGTCTCCCGTTTTTCCCGGGAAACCCCTGTTTTTCCTGCTGTCCCCAGCCGAAAAACGGATTTTTTTGTTCCCCCCCCCACTTTATTCTGGCGCGGCGGCCATTTTGGAACTGGGCGGAGCATGCTCAGAAGCGACTTTTGATGCTGCTCTGCCCAGTTCCAAAATGGCTGCAGCACGACTTGCGGTATGCTACTTTCGGTCCGGTCCCTTATTTTTCAGAAAGGAACTTGGCAGGTATGAATCCTATTGAAACACTCTTCTGAAGCACGCCTGAAGCTTCAGGAGCCACCCGCTTCACTTTGGACTAGACTTGCATTGCTTCAGGGGAAGTCATAGAATGATATAACCATAGAATTGTAGAGTTGGAAGGGACCCCAAGGGTCATGTAGTCCAACCCTCTGCAATGCAGGAATCTAAACTAAAGCACCTCCGAAGCGGCCCGCTACAAGGCAGGAGTTGGGCTTCCTCCAAAGCAAGTGCACACCCCTACTCGGCAAGTTGTGATGCAAGACACAATCAGACAACTTTCACCAAACGTAGCACTTAACTAGGGTTAACTTGTCATGCCAGCAAAGACTTAGTATTCCTAACTGTGTTATTCCCATCAAAGGACGTTCAGCAGGCAGGAGAATTCCAAGCGAGGAGCGATGGGTTGTTAAATCGCTCTGAGAATCATAGCTCTGCGGGGAAACGGGACCCTCCCAACAACTTGCCGGACAGGATCACACTTCAAAATGACCTTAACAGATTAGACAACTGGGCCAAAGCAAACAAGATGAATTTTAACAAGGAGAAATGTAAAGTACTACACTTGGGCAAAAAAAAAATGAAAAAATGAAAGGCACAAATACAGGATGGGAGACACCTGGCTTGAGAGTAGTACATGTGAAAAGGATCTAGGAGTCTTGGTAGACCACAAACTTGACATGAGTCAACAGTGTGATGCAGCAGCTCAAAAAGCCAATGCAATTCTGGGCTGCATCAATAGGAGTATGGCATCTAGATCAAGGGAAGTAATAGTACTGTATTCTGCTCTGGTCAGACCTCACCTGGAGTACTGTGTCCAGTTCTGGGCACCACAGTTCAAGAAGGATACTGACAAGCTGGAATGTGTCCAGAAGAGGGCAACCAAAATGGTCAAAGGCCTGGAAACAATGCCTTATGAGGAACGGCTTAGGGAGCTGGGTATGTTTAGCCTGGAGAAGAGAAGGTTAAGGGGTGATATGATAGCCATGTTCAAATATATAAAAGGATGTCATATAGAGGAGGGAGAAAGGTTGTTTTCTGCTGCTCCAGAGAAGCGGACACGGAGCAATGGATTCAAACCTCAAGAAAGAATCATAGAATCATAGAGTTGGAAGAGACCACAAGGGCCATCCAGTCCAACCCCCTGCCAAGCAGGAAACACCATCAAAGCATTCCTGACAGATGGCTGTCAAGCCTCTGCTTAAAGACCTCCAAAGAAGGAGACTCCACCACACTCCTTGGCAGCAAATTCCACTGCCGAACAGCTCTTACTGTCAGGAAGTTCTTCCTAATGTTTAGGTGGAATTTTCTTTCTTGTAGTTTGAATCCGTTGCTCCGTGTCCGCTTCTCTGGAGCAGCAGAAAACAACCTTTCTCCCTCCTCTATATGATTCCACCTAAACATTAGGAAGAACTTCCTGACAGTAAGAGCTGTTCAGCAGTGGAATTTGCTACCAAGGAGTGTGGTGGAGTCTCCTTCTTTGGAGGTCTTTAAGCAGAGGCTTGCCAGGCATATGTCAGGAATGCTTTGATGGTGTTTCCTGCTTGGCAGGGGGTTGGACTGGATGAACCTTGTGGTCTCTTCCAACTCTATGATTCTATGACTCTCAAGAAACTACAGTTCCCATGATTTTTTTGAGCAGGGACAGCCATGGCTGTTTAAAGTGGTGTAACAGTGGATCAAATGTGTAGTCTGCACGGGGTATGTGAGAGTAGAATGCACCTGCAGAACCGGGAAGGAGAAAATTATAGGAGGTTAATATACTTCTGGCGCTCCAATTATCTACAGGTCTGGGGGGGGGAGGATGGGCTATTTTTTGTCAGATGCACTCTGGACCTCACCCCAGTTGCTTTCTCTCTTTCCCCCTATCATCTGTTACTGTCTCACCCCGGTGCATCTAGTCTGGCAATTTCTAAGCCTTAAGAAAACAATCCCAGGCCACTGTCTTCAGCCGAGGGGGGGGGGAGAGAGACCCCCCGTTTTGTCCCACATAGCTCCTGTGTAACTTGAACTCCACTGCAAGATTAATAAGATTCTTTTGGGGAGGACAGACCTGATAGAGCGAGCGGCAGCAAGCAGGTGGGCCTGTGGCAGGGAAGAAAAGAGAAAGCGTGGATCAAATATAGCCTTTGAACGTGGCTGCTCAGCCGTGTATCAGATATCTGCCAATTCCCTTAAAATCTTTCACTAGCCGGCAGTTGTTAGGCAGGGCGAAGTCCGTGGGTCTTAATTAGGCCAGGTGGGGTGACGCCTTTTGGAGAAGAAAGGAAGGAGGGGGTCTCCGCTAACACCCAGCATTAACGCACATGTCGCTCGCCCGGAGAATAAAGAGGTGCAGATTGCACAGATGTAACCTTGCTTTGCAAAATGGGACTGCGGCAGGGAGGGGGGGAGGATTTTTCACACAAGGGAAATGCCTCGCCCATTGACGATGTTGCCGTCCACCTTGTTGAAGGGGCTTTAGCTCTCCCTCTCTCTCTCCCTCTCTGTCTGTCTCTCTCCCCTTTGTTCCCCCTACATTCAAGCAGTGCCGTTTTCCCCCTACAAAATTGCAAAAATACTGTATTGTCCCGAATATAAGCTGCACCTGAATATAAGCTGCAGCTTTAAAATTGGAAGGGGGAGAGGGGGGGAAAGACCCGAATATAAGCCACTCCCTTCCTCGCTGCTCCTGCCTGCATACTGGACGCCAACAGCCTTTCCCCCTCCTCGCTCTCTCCCTTCCCGGCATTGGGGGAGAGGACGAGGGACTGCGCACGGGGCGGGCGCTGCTGCATACCGTAAGGTCGCGAATATAAGCCACACTTTAACTTTTCATGGTTGGAATTTGGGGGGAAAGCGGAGGTTATATTTGGGCCAATACAGTATGTCTCCTTCCTGCCTGCCCCCTTGACAAACAAGCAAAAAGAAAAACAACCTCCATGTCTAGGGACAGGGAAGAAATTTAAATATTTTTATTTACTCACATTTCATAGAACTTATATACCGCTTGATTGTAAAAAGCAAAAGCAAAACCTTAAACCTGGAGGGAGGGAGAATGGAATGGGCTTTCCTAGGAGAGGGCATGACTGGTTGGTAGGCCTCTACTAGAGCCAGGGCCTTTTCAGTATTGACCCCAACTTGGTGGAATGCTCTTTCCCAGGAGACCAGGGCCCTGCGGGATTTGTCATCTTTCCGCAGGGCCTGCAAGACAGAGCTGTTCCGCCTGGCATTTGGGTTGGACTTAGCCTGACGCCTGTGTTTTCCTCCCTCATGGCCTGGATTTATGGACTACTTGAAATGAGGCTGCATTTTAAATTTTAATACTGTATTTTAATCTGTATTTTAATTAATTGTTTTTATGTTTTATTGTGGTTTTGTTGGTGTGAGCCGCCCTGAGCCCGGTTTTTGGCTGGGGAGGGCGGGGTATAAATAAAAATTTATTATTATTATTATTATTATTATTATTATTATTATTATTATTATAGGCACCTTAAACAAGAGCGCTCAACATCACAACACTTTGCTTCCGGTTCTACTTGTCCACCTTATGTTTCAGAAAATAGTTTCCATGTTCATCAGGCTGTTGTTTTTAAGGGCAAGCAAATAGATTCACTGCAGACACTTCAGTTTTTCCATCTTCTGTAACAGAGAAATATTATTTTACCTGCATGGCGGGGGGGGGATTCGTTATGACATCCGTTAGTTCGAATGCTTTCCTACCAGCTTGATAATTAATCCTGAAAATTTGTTCGTTGACAGCGAAAGTCAACAGGCACCCAGCGCCAACATGACTCCCATTTGCACAGCTGCTATTTGATGGAGAAATTATCTGTCTGTGCTGTAGAGGTTTGCGAACAAAGTCAAGGATGTTTGCTTCATGAGGGATCTCAGAACGAACCTCTTTTAGAAATATTTGCTGAGCTGTAATACAGAAATTCTTCCTTTCTGATGACGGGATGTTTCCAGGCTGCTCTTCTTCCTGTAAGATCCCTGTTTGGCGACCACACAAGAGAAAACAATAAAACAAATAATTAGACAATTGAAACATCACATTGAACCAATAAAACAGATCGTCAGCAGGCATCACAATAACCGTGCCTGTTCAGACTTCCCCCAAGTACCTTTGAGAAAAGATGTGTTTTACTATGACTTCGAAAGCCGTCAGTGAGAGGGACAGAGAGATCATAGCTGCCAAGTACCCCGTTTTCCCCGGGAAACCCCCGTTTTTACTTACCTTTTCCCGGTGGTCTCCCATATAACTTCGTCTCCCGTTTTTCTCCGTTATTTTCTCCCGCCGGCAGCCATTTTTTTTCTTTCCGATTTGCCCTTCTATGGGTACAAAAAATGGCCACCGCCGGCTTCAAAAGTCGCATCTACGCATGTCCGGAAGTGCATAGACACGACTTCCGGTGTCAGCGACGGCCATTTTTGGTGCCCATAGATGGGTGGAGCGACACCAGAAGTTGCGTCAACGCACTTCCTGACATGCGTACAAGCGACTTTCGAAGCCGGCGGTGGCCATTTTTTGTGCCCATAGAAGGGCAAAGTGACACCGGAAGTTATGTCGACGCAACTTCCGGTGTCACACGGCTGCCGGTCCCGGATTCTGCAGTCCGGGACTTGGAAGGTAAGCAGAGAGATGGGCCCCCACAAACTTGGGGGGGACACAGTGGGGGGACACAGTGTTGACTCTATCCCATATCACCCTTCATGCCCACCCATGGGACCCCAAGAAGGCCTCCCTCCACAGATCCCTGGGCCTGACCTGGCAGATATGGGGAGATATGGGGCGTTGGGGGGAGGCAGTGCCTGGGCACGCAATTGCTGTTGTCATTTGTGAACCTCAAAGTCTGAAATGTCTCTCCTCCGAGTCAATATATGCAAGTCAGAAAATGGTCTCGAATGCGAGCGAAGCAAAAATAGGATGAGTTTGGGTGGCCAGTGCAGAGTTGCAAATTAGGCTTCCTCGTCCTTTCCTTCCTGAAATACTCAGCAGAATGGGAAAGGGATGGGAAAGAAACAGAAACCTACCAATGTCTGGTTAATGAATAGCAATATTCCTCAATATTTTGCATTCCTCTAACCCAGCCTTCTCCAAACTGGTCTCCCCAGACGTTTTGGACTACAACCGTAGCAGTGTACAATTGTTGCAGTTGCAGAAGAGGGAAGTTGTCCAAAACATTTGGAGGGCACCTGGTTGGGGAAAGTTGATCTAAGCATACTGTGATCCCTCTCATTTGCTTGATGTTATTGGGGTATGCCTACTTTATTCCAGCAAATGTCAGAGGGATGAGGAAATTGGTGTGTGTGTGTGTGTGTGTTTTGTCTTCACCAGCAAGAAAGAACTCCGTCATCTTGAATCAGTGGATTTTCGTGGGCATGGGAGCCCCTAGAGGTATCTCTCCATGATAGGAACCAGCACTTCCCGACAACAGGCAGACCAGCTCCCTCCACTGGAAGAGAGAGGCTCTGGTTCAATGTCAGCACTGCTCAAAGTCAGGCAATGTTCTCTCTACTAGTGTTTGGCATGTGCCAATAGGCTTGCCTGGCCATGCTTGTATCTTTATCATTTTAATTAAACTCTAGAGGAGGGGGAGAATCCCAAGCAGTTAGTTTGAGATTCATGTCTTTGGTATGTGCTCTTGGCTCCAAGCAGGATGTTTTTCCCCTTCCCTCTCTTCATTTCAGGTAAAGGGAAGGAGGGTACAAAAGTGTCCGAAATGGCTCATCCTGGCCTTACTCACTGCGTTTGTGAAAGGCTGGTTGCCTGGGGAGGTCTCTCTCTGCCTGGCTCCCATTAAGAGCCTCCTAGCTTTTGCAACCCTCATCTAATCCATCGCCATTTGGGTGAATCAGTGCAATGGATCTCAGGGGAGGTAGGCATGTGCAGGAGAGTTGGGGAGGCAGGGAAATATTTCTGGAAAAGTGGTGTGACTCTCTGCAAAACTCACAACTTACCTCTCCACGCACACACCACTTTGGCTGCCTCGTCGCCGGTGTGTTATTGTGCAATGGCCCCATTTGTGTGCAAAGAATCATAGAAGTGTGACTAGCCCAAGGTCACCCAGAAGCTGCATGTAGAGCAGGGAATCGAACCCGGTTCACCAGATTACGGGTCCACCGCTCTTAACCACTGTACCACACTGGCTCTCTAAGGAGGCTGTTCCATCAGTGCAAGGATTTTGTCTGCTTCTTCTCTCCTCCTCTTGCAATGCCCCCTATAGCTCTGTTCTAGGGGTTCCCCTGGCCTTCTGGAACAGATCTTTGGAGGATGTGGGGCACCTGGGGGTGTAGGAGAGGGGGGGAAACAATATTTTGCTCAAGCAGATATTCTTGCACTGACAGGATGCTTTAGTGGAAAACCACAGCATAATAACAATGACAAAATCAATCAACAGATTAAAGAGCAGTTGAAAGCCATTGTGGAATTCAATCCTAGTTAACCAGAGTCATAAATATACAACGTAAGATATAACACCAGGAAAACAAACAGCATCAGAAAGAATAGTTTAAAAACAAGGGCTGCCCACCAAACCTGAAAGCAAACAGGACGGACTTCACTTAGCACCTTGTTGTTGTTGTTGTTGTTGTTTGTTGTTGTTGTTTAGTCGTTTAGTCGTGTCCGACTCTTCGTGACCCCATGGACCATAGCACGCCAGGCACTCCTGTCTTGCACTGCCTCCCGCAGTTTGATCAAACTCATGTTCGTAGCTTCGAGAACACTGTCCAACCACCTCGTCCTCTGTCGTCCCCTTCTCCTAGTGCCCTCAATCTTTCCCAACATCAGGGTCTTTTCCAGGGAGACTTCTCTTCTCATGAGGTGGCCAAAGTATTGGAGCCTCAGCTTCACAATCTGTCCTTCCAGTGAGCACTCAGGGCTGATTTCCTTAAGAATGGATAGGTTTGATCTTCTTGCAGTCCATGGGACTCTCAAGAGTCTCCTAGAGTCACCTAGTCTCAAGAGTCTCTCAAGAGTCACCTAGCATCGCCTAATATCAATGACACAGGTGTGCACACTCGGGAAGTAGATCCATAATTCGAGTGCAACCACTGAAAGGGTTCAGAGTTCAATTAATGTTCACATGTGGCAGGGGGGGGGGGGAATCCATAAAAGGACTTCCAAGGAGGATCTCGGCTGACAAGAACGTTTGTGAGATACAAGACAATAGCATACAGTACAGTGAAGCCTCACATGTGTCTGTAGTGGCCTCTTTCTGACAGCCACAACTGGCAGCTGCGTGAATGTAGAGCCTTCTTCCTTCCTTCTCCTTGCCTCCATGCTCCCATCAAGGTAACAGGCAAGAGGTTTTTCAGCCCTACTACCTGTGTTCCTTTCAACTGGAGACAGCTGGGGATTGAAGGTAAGGTCTTCTACTTCTTTATCCTATTCTCCACTACCAGATCCTAGCCCCTTCCACTCTATTTAGTTATGGCATTTTACATTTCCATCCCTTCCCTCCACAGGTGCCATAAAGATTTCAGAAAAGCTAGTTAAATCACTCAATTCTGTTGACTTTCTGGAAATCACCAGGACATATCTTTATTTCAGGCCTGTTGTTGAAAACCCCCGCTGTGTTCGTTGCTCTTGATGGTTTCTGCAAAAGGAAGTCCGCTCACCAAAGTCTATTTTTTGCCAACAAAGGGCTGATTAGCTCAAGCCAATGTCTCCTGAACAATAAGTGACAAAAACCAAACTCCAGGTCTGCTGAGATGCGGATAACATATAGCTGCTATGTAGGGGCTGTTGTTGTGGGAGCGTTTGAGGAGGGAGTGCCTGTAATGTTTGTTGCTTTCTGCCTTCTGTGTTCTAAACCGATCTACTGCTAAACAGATTAACTGCAGAGTCGCAAACAAAAAGGAATTTTGCATGAAACAATCATAAGTTGTTGTGCTCGAAAGATGGCTGCTATTTTGGGTCGCTTCCTGTCGCGTGTTCCTTTGATTATAAACACGGCTGTGTGCATAAATGAAGTGGGTGTGCACACACCCAAGGATATTGAAAACTCTGCTGCTAGGCAATCCACATCCCTGAGATAAACTGAACACAGCATCCCACACAAGTTGCAGAAATTGAGCAAACCTTCATTGTTTCTCTTGCATGGTTGCAGGAAGGGGCACAGGGCTTTGCCTCCATCATGGCTTGCAGCCACCTCCTCACTCCTGCCAGTGTAGCCCATCAGAGGCCCACCTTACCATAGTACTAGTTACAGGTAGGTAGCTGTGTTGGTCTGCAGTAGTCGAAACAAAATATAAAAAATTCCTTCCAGTAGCACCTTAGAGACCAGCTATGTTTGTTATTGGTATGAGCTTTTGTGTGCATGCACACTTCTTCAGATACACTGAAACAGAAGTCACCTGACCCTTATATATAGTGAGAGGGTGGGGAGGGGTATTACTCAGTAGGGTGGTGGGAATGGGTGATTGGCTGATAGGTGTGGTAAACCTGTTGACGACTGTTAACGACTGCAATTGGTCTAACAGGAAAAAGCAAGGGGTGAGATGGCTAAAAATAGCTTTATCATGTATAATGAGATAAGAATCCAGTGTCCCTATTCAGACCAGGTCTCTCCGTGGTTTTAACTTTGGTAATAAGTTGCAATTCAGATCCTCCCAGTGCTCCCTGGAAGGACAGATCCTGAAGCTGAGGCTCCAATACTTTGGCCACCTCATGAGAAGAGAAGACTCCATGGAAAAGACCCTGATGTTGGGAAAGATTGAGGGCACTAGGAGAAGGGGACGACAGAGGACAAGATGGTTGGACAGTGTTCTCGAAGCTACGAACATGAGTTTGACCAAACTGTGGGAGGCAGTGCAAGACAGGAGTGCCTGGCGTGCTCTGGTCCATGGGGTCACGAAGAGTCGGACACGACTAAACGGCTAAACAACAACAACAACAAGTTGCAATTCAGCAACTTCTCTTTCCAGTCTATTTCTGAAATTCTTTTGTAATAAGACAGTTGTTGCACTTAGTAGTTGCACTTACAACCATATGAACCTAAGAAGAGCTTGCAGGATCAGGCCAATGGCCCATCTAGTCCAGCATCTCACAGGGCCAAACAGATGCCCGCGGGAAACCTGCAAGCAGGACATGAGCCCAAGAGCGCTCTCCTCTGCTGAGGCTTCCAGCAAGTGGTATTCAGAAGCTTTGCTGCCTCTGGTGGTAGAGGCAGAGTATTGCCTCCAAGATCCATGAAGGCAGAGCAGCATGGTTTGCAGCCATCAACAGACTGACCCTCCATGAATTTAGAATCATAGAATCATAGAGTTGGAAGAGACCACAAGGGCCATCCAGTCCAACCCCCTGCCGAGCAGAAAACACCATCAAAGCATTCTTGACATATGCCTGTAAAGCCTCTGCTTAAAGACCTCCAAAGAAGGAGACTCCACCACACTCCTTGGTAGCAAATTCCACTGCCGAACAGCTCTTACTGTCAGGAAGTTCTTCATTTGTCTAATACTTTCTTCTTCTTTTCCCAGATTGACTTGGTTCAGCTTTATTGAATATGTGGCACACACAAAGACATGATTGGCAACCACTCTCCATATACTGACATCTGTGGAAAGGCTGTATAAGATCATGATTATTATTAATTCAATTTATACACCGCCCTATACCCAGAGGTCTCAGGGCGGTTCAGAAACAAGATAAACCCAATGGAAAAAGAGAACAAGGACCATCAACAACAAAAATGACTTTTTCCAATACTACAATATGACAGTCAATCACCCGTCTCCTACTACCCTCCTGAGAAAAACCCCACCCCACCCTTCCACTAAATATAAGGGTCTGGTGACTTCTGTTTCAGTGTATCTGAAGAAGTGTACATGCACACGAAAGCTTATACAGTGGTGCCTCGCTTAACGAATGCCCTGCTTAACGAAATTTCCGCTTAACGAAAGGATTTTTCGAGCGGAGGTTGCCTCGCTAGACAAATTCATTTTACGAAAAAATTCATCTAGCGAATCGCGGTTTCCCATAGGAATGCATTGAAATTCAATTAATGCATTCCTATGGGCAAAAAAAAATTCAAAAAAAATTTAATGCATTCCTATGGGATTCGCTAGACGAATTTTTCGTTATAAGAAAAGACCCGTGGAACGAATTAAATTCGTCTAGCGAGGCACCACTGTACCAAGAACAATCTTTGTTGGTCTCTAAGGTGCTACTGGACAATTTTGTTTGTTTGTTTGTTTCGACTACAATATGACAGATGCTCTTATCTTTTGTTTCTTTGTAATGTGGTTATGTGCTGTTTTATGTAATGCTAATATTTACACATCCAAAATGAAATGAAATATTGGGTAAGGGGTAGGGGGAAGTCTAATCCTTTCTTAAAGTCAAGTTGGCGGCCATTACTACTTCCTGCAGCAGCGAATTCCATAGTTTAATGATGTTCTGAATGAAGAAGTACTTTAAAAAAACAAAACCCTCTGCCCTGACTCTTCCAACAATCAGCTTCATTGGATGATCGCAAGTTGTACTATATTGAAAGAGGGAGGAAAAGCTTTTCTCTATCTACTTTCTCTCCTTCCTTGGGGGTTTTTTTAAGCAGAGGTGGGATGGACATCTGTCACAGATGCTTTAGCTGAGATTCCTGCATTGCAAGGGGTTGGACTCGATGACCCTTCCAACTCTTAAGATTCTATGATTCTGTGCCATGCATAATTTTATGAGTTTCTGCCATGTCACCTCTTACCTGTCTTTTCTCTTTAAAAAAACCCCAAAGTTGCAAACCTTCCCATAGGTGAGTTGCTCCATTCCCTTGATAGTTTTGGCCGCCCTTCTCTGAACCTTCCCCAAATCTACTATATCCTTTTCACTCAGCTTGTATTGAAAATACTGCAAGAAAATGCTTTGAACCACTGTTTGATCCTTGCAAACAAAACGAACCTGTATAAAGGCTGTCTCCCTGAGCTTTCCCACCGCTGTGGGAAGTGGGGTTAGGGGACACGGCACAAAAAATTCCACGCTATCTAGCGGATAATCAGTTCACTCAGATGTAATCTGATTTGCCTTCGGTTTATTGATGCCAATTCCAAACCCACATGCGGTATATTTGAGGAATGCATTCCTTACAGATTAAAATGTCACCAGAAGAGGTGTGGGAAAAGAGAGTCTGCTGATAGCGCTTGAGAGGAGCCAAAGCTGTGATGACTTAAAGGCAGACCTTTGCTTCAGCGATTACCTCTTGGAAGCATGTGTGCCAGCAGGCAGTCATTAGTTTGCAGAGCTGGGTTGTTGCAGCTGAAACTTTTGAAATGGGCCAGGATCGTCAGCTAGGGTCTGAATGCAACCTGCTAGCTCTGAAACTTCAAACTGCTCATTTGCATATTGCATATGGCACCCACTCGGGTGGCACTGTGCGTTAAACCACAGAGCCTAGGGCTTGCCAATCAGAAGGTCGGCGGTTCGAATCCCCGCGACGGGGTGAGCTCCCGCTGTTCGGTCCTAGCTCCTACCAACCTAGCAGTTCGAAAGCATGTCGAAGTGCAAGGAGATAAATAGGTACCACTCTGGGGGGAAGGTAAACAGCGTTTCTGTGTGCTGCTCTGGTTCGCCAGAAACGGCTTTGTCGTGCTGGCCACATGACCTGGAAGCTATACGCTGGCTCCCTCGGTCCATAAAGCGAGATGAGCGCCGCAACCCCAGAGTCAGTCACGACTGGACCTAATGGTCAGGGGTCCCTTTACCTTTAAGCATTCAAATGAATGCATCTTTAAAACGCTCAGGCTTAATACTCAGACTGCGCGCGCACACACACACACACAAGATGGATCCCACCCCCAAACAAATATAGGTAAAAGACTCGTGCTCCTTATAGCAAGTTATTCAATGGAGGAAGAAAGGAAAAACTCTGTCTCTCTCAGTAAGACTCCCCACCTAGGGTTGCCATATTTCAAATAGTGAAAATTCATACAGAAAAGTTGTTGAGCCCTTCCTTCCTTCCTTCCTTCCTTCCTTCCTTCCTTCCTTCCTTCCTTCCTTCCTTCCTTCCTTCCTTCCCAAAATTGTTGAGCAAAGTCGCCAAAATAATTGACGTTTTTGAGCTATTTTTATGGGAAATCGGCAAAAACAACACTGCAATACAGCCAGATTTTACTAGAGTGTTCTGGATATGTCCAGAAAATTCCAGACGTATGGCAGCCCTACGCTACCACTACTCCAGAACCATAGAACACCAGTTCCACTTCACCTATTCTGCTGCTCCCCAATTATATTTTTTTTAATAATTGCAATAATTTTTATTATTAAAAAATGATGAACTAAACTCAGGGCATCCCTCCTATACTTAGGCACAGACCAAGGGCCTGCCAAACTGACAATTCCCTTTCCTCACAGAGACGGCACTGTGTGCCACAATGCTAACTGCAGGCCCGTTCACTCTGGTACCCTTGCTTGTTGGTGAATATATATATTCCATAGCACAGCCACTCAACCAATGGATGGGCGGAGGGGACTCTGTCGCACTTGCCAGCTTTCGGCCTCTTCAATAAATAGCTCTGGTTTAATTCGCATCTTTAGATTCACTCGGGAGGCAGGCGTGCCGAAACAGATCCCTTTTTTCCACCGCGGCTGGTTAAGTTTCAAAAAAACAGCCACCCCGAGAACACCACCTCCGCAGTAGTTCCTTTTCCCAGATTAAACCTAGCATCAGTAGGAAGTGTTTTGTCAGATACAGAGTGCTGACAGTGGTGCGTGCCCAGAACGAGCCTGGCACCAGATTGCCCTGCATAGTTTGTGCACTGCTTAAACTTGCTCGCTGACGACTTCTTGCAAAATTACTGGAATCCTGACAATACATTCAAGGTGGTAACCCACGCGTTATGCAGGCGTAGATATTTTTTAAAGATAGTCATTCCTTCAAACAAAGAGCCATAGGCCATGCTTTGCTTCGCCCTTGTTTTCCAGCTCATTTAGAAGGAGCCAGGTCCCCCTTTTCTTTATCTCATGTTTCCTAAGGTTTGCTCCAGCTCTTCTCCTGTTCAGATCTCGAGGAGAGGGACTGGATTCGCCCCTTTGCATTTCTGCAGTGCTTTCTCTCCGTAACCCTTAAATAAATAAATAAATAAATAATAAAATTTATTATTTATACCCCGCCCATCTGGCTGGGTTTCCAACCGAATATTAAAAACAGTACAGCATCAAACAGTAAAACATTAAAAACTTCCCTAAACAGGGCCGCCTTCAGTTGTCTTCTAAAAGTAAAATAGTTGCTTATTGCCTTGACATCTGCTGGGAGGGCGTTCTACGGGGCGGGTGCCACTACCGATAAGGCCCTCTGTCTGGTTCCCTGTAACCTCACTTCTGGCAATGAGGGAACCGCCAGAAGGCCCTCAGTGCTGGATCTCAGTGAATGATGGGGGTGGAGACGCTCCTTCAGGTATACTGGACCGAGGTCGTTTAGGGCTTTAAAGGTCAGTACCAACACTTTGAATTGTGCTCGGAAATGTACTGGGAGCCAGTGTAGATGCCACTACCAAAAAAACACTTAGAATGTGGCTCTCTCTCATTGTCCCCATAATAATAATAAAAAAATCCTTCCGGTTGCACTTTACAGACCAACTAAGTTTGTCATTGGTATGAGCTTTTGTGTGCATGCACACAAAAACTCATACCAATATCAAACTTAGTTGGTCTCTAAGGTGCTACTGGAAGGAATTTTTTTATTTTGTTTCGACTACGGCAGACCAACACGGCTACCTACCTGTAACTAGAACTACCTGTATTGTCCCCATTTTACAGATGTGCAGATTAGAGGAGAACGAAAGAGAGAACATTTCCCTAAAGTCAGCCAAAGAATTTGTGGCTGAGGCGAGATTTAAAAGCTAGTTTACGTTAACAACATGTTTACAACATTAATTACATCTGCGTTCCCAGTGTTTAGGAATCTTCTGAATCCCAGACTATAAGACTAATGGGTGGAGTTTGGGAGCTGATGGGAGGTGCCTGGCAGATCAAGGAGTGGCAAGGACCGGATTAAACATTAAGCAAAATAAACATGTGTTTGGGGCATGAAGGGAAGGAAGGCACCACAGAAATTTTCCATTGCCAGATTTCCAAGGAACCTGACTCCCTGTCCTGAGATTTTGCACCTCCTTCTTATTCTTATTAATTAATTTTGTATACCACCCTACACCAGTAGGTCTCAGGGCAGTTCGTAACACAAAGTTGCAATGTGCAAAACACAAAATACACAATAAAAACAATCTCTTTTTTTAATTATTATTATTTTTAATTTGAAATTTCAAAGATAACAAAAATTACACAACAAAAATTCTGCAACAAAAAAACCTTAAAGTACAATAAATCATATATAAATACATAATACGAATCAGAAATTCAAAATAAAATACAGAAAAAAATTATTCCTCTCAAATAATTTTCATCCTTCTAATCACTCCCACCATTCCCATTTTATATAAGAATTTTTCTTTATTCTTTATCTCCTCCTATTAATTTTCTTTATACTTTTCTCTATTCTTTTTTACTATCAAATTTTGTTGAATAAAATACCCTCTTGCCACTGCTTTCCCAGCATCCCAGACTATTTTAGGATCCACTTCCCCTTTACCAATTAATTCAAAATATTCTCTCATTAATTTATGTGCCCCTCGTACGATTTTTTCATTATTTAATAAGAAAACATTCATCCTCCACTTTTTTTATTATCCCTTGGTCCTTTTCATTTAAAATTAACTTTACTGGATTATGGTCAGCCAGGGTCTTAGGTCGTATTTCTGCTTTTTCTATTCTTGCGGCGAGTTCTTTAGGTATCCATATTCCATCAATTCTGGTTGCTGTTTGAATACATAATAAAAACAATCAAAGCACAAAAGATATAATAAAAGTAATCAAAACATAATAAAAGTAGTCAAAACAATTAAGAACACTACAGTATACACACACTAATGAACAATACACACACACGCCCCGCAACAAAAGCCCCTAAACAATACTCCAGACCACAAATCCAAAAATCCAAATTAACATACAACATTTAACAACATTTTAAAATAACCCCACCTTCCAAATAAAACTACAAGCACTCTAGTTGAAACCCCATCCCCATTAAAACAATAATTTTTACACAATGGGGCTGGCCCACACCCTCATTCCACCCCACAAAGTGCCACCACCTTTGGTGTCGTCCCTTTGGGGGCAGACCCGCCCCCAGGGCAGACAACTTTTCTAGAACTTCCCCAGCAGCTGGTGCACACCTAGTGGAAGCAACAGGTGTTCCCTGGGTGCTGGTCCCTGCAGCCCTCTCCATGGTCCTCTCAGGTGGAGGGGTGTGCCAGTCCTCAGCCAGCTGCTGCAGACAGTCATGTGAGGAGGGGGGAGGTGCCAGTCTCCAGGCAGCCAACCGCAGGTCCAGGTAGACTGAATCCCCCAGGCAGGTAGGCAGGCTTTATAGAGCTGCTCTAGAGACCGCGAGGAAAGCTGAAACCTTGGAACTTCAGGACAACCTGTCCGAAGCACTTTTCCTCTCCTATATTCAGTCTTTCAATACCTGCCTTAGTCTGTTCAGAGAGTTAATTAAAACTTGAGAGGTGCATTTCTTTGACAGCACGCATCCTGGCCTTTAGGTGCCATCTTCCTTTTTTAAAAAACAAAACCGAACCATCAAGGCAGGTTTCATACAATTGGCTATTCCACTTCCCGTTGAAAGCTGAATTCACCAAGAGCTGGTATTTGAAGCCCTTACCTCTTGTTTGCGGAACACTTTATGCTCCGGACATGAGGCTACACGTCGATTTCATAAATCACCTAAAGAACAAGGTGAACTTTCCAAATGAAAAGAACAATATTTTCTAGGAAATTCATTTCCCTCCCCCCCCCCCAAATGTATTCATTGGCTTAGAAAATTATTTACATATAGTGTGTGCTTTTGGGGGGGGGTTGTACATTTCACCAACAAAACAAAACAACGCACCCCCCCCCAATGCATTCCAATTATAAACTGTTAATCATGCTGCCCTTTTGTGGTCAGAAAGCACACAACTTTCAAAAAACAAGCCTCCATCGTACTACACAGTCGTAATATCAGAAAGGAGACAAACTTGAATACATAGACATATTGAGTAGTGTGCATGAGGCAACACTTTTATGTTCTTTTAATTTCAGTAGGCAAGTTTGGCGTGTATTAGCTGGGTGTGTTTAGCCTGGAAAAGAGGAGACTGAGTGGAAACATGATGATTTTGAAGTGTCAGGCTCTAGTGGCTTTAGCCCAAACGTAGCAGAGTTTTCCTGCACAGCGCAGAAGCTAGTTGAGGTGGAAATGACTAGTTGGCTAGACGCAGAATAACTATTTACAGGATTTATTAAAAGAAAATAAAACCAGCAGAGTTTCTGCATACAAAGCAAAGCAAAATAAATCCTTACTCTCACTCTCTCTCTCCAACCATATGCAGCACTCCTACTCCTAACACCCACAAGAAACAACTGTGCTAGCATTTCTAGATAACAGAGTTCAGTGCTGGTCATTAACCAATGAGAGAGTTGTTGCCAGGCCAGGCAGACCTTGGCTTTCTGCCAAGAGTAAATTGACACTGCCTTGAGTTAATTGTATGAAGCAAGAATCTGTAAGTTTCCCATGAGAACCAATTATCAGAAACAAAACAGATTTGTTGTTGTTAGTCGTTTAGTCGTGTCCAACTCTTCGTGACCCCATGGACCAGAGCATGCCAGGCACTCGTGTCTTCCACTGCGTCCCGCAGTTTGGTCGAACTCATGTTAGTAGCTTCAAGAACACTGTCCAACCATCTCGTCCTCTGTCGTCCCCTTCTCCTAGTGCCCTCCATCTTTCCCAACATCAGGGTCTTTTCCAGGGAGTCTTCTCTTCTCATGAGGTGGCCAAAGTATTGGAGCCTAAGCTTCAGGATCTGTCCTTCCAGTGAGCACTCAGGGCTGATTTCCTCCAGAATGGATAAGTTTGATCTTCTTGCAGTCCATGGGACTCAAAAGAGTCTCCTCCAGCACCATAATTCAAAAGCATCAATTCTTTGGCGATCAGCCTACTTTATGGTCCAGCTCTCGCTTCCATACATCACTACTGGGAAAACCATAGATATGATAGCCATCTTCAAATATCTCAAGGGCTGTCACATGGAAGATGGTGCAAGCTTATTTTCTCCTGCTCTGGAGGGTAGGACTCGAACCAATGGCTTCAAGTAACAGGAAAGGAGATTCCAACTAAACATCAGCAAGAACTTTCTGAGGATCAAAGCTGGTCAACAGCTCTTGGAAGGTGGTTGGCTCTCATTCCTTTTGAAGCAGTGGTTGGATGGCATCTGTCGTGGCTGCCTTAGTTGAGATTCTGCATTGCAGGGGGTTGGAGTTGATGACCTCCGGGGTCCCTTCCAGCTCTACAATTCTATGAATCAAATCTTTACCACTGAAATCAAAGTGTTGTGGTATGAGCACTTTCCCCCAAAGGATCTCAGGTACTGAGGCTGGGGTGGACCTGTACCTGTGTCCTGGGAGAAGCCTGGGAGAAACCCTCCAGAAGTTGTTGGACTCCAACTCCCAGCAGTCCTGGGCAGCAGGGCCAATAGGGATGGAAGGTGCATGATAAGAGCATCTGGACATAAGAAGAGTCAGCAGGATCAGACCAAAGGCACATGGAGTCCAGCATCCTGTTTTTATAACGGCCAATGCCTGTGAGAAGCCTGCAAGCTGGAGATGAGCAGAATCTCATCTGCTCACATGTGATTCACAGGAACATTGGCTATTCCTGGAGTAGATGATGCTAGTCTTGAAGGACCAGGGTTTTGACAAGGTTTTGGCCATGCCATTCCTTGCCTGTGTTCCAAAATGGTCTTCTTCTTCTTCTTTGGCGATCACTCGTAGCCGAGTAAGATTGTCTTCCATAAACACGGTTTTAACAATGGGTCTGCAAGTGACTATGGAGGCCAATTCTGGATCCACACATCCTTCCACAGTGGGGACATTGGTTTCCAGGCGGGAGTTGATCATGGTGTGGATTTGCCAAGCGTGCCTTCCTCTTGGCACGCCCTTCCTTGCGTCCTGAGATCGAGTTTCTAAAGACGCCTGTGCTTACCTTCCAAGTCCCGGACCGCAGAATCCGGGACTGGCAGCCGTGTGACACCGGAAGTTGCATCGACGTAACTCCCGGTGTCATTTTGCCCTTCTATGGGCACCAAAAATTGCCGCCACCGGCTTAAAAAGTTGCTTCTACGCATGTCAGGAAGTGCGTCAACGCAACATCCGGTGTCACTCTGCCCATTTGATTTGATTTTATTTATTGTTACGGTTCTTGACCAGCACACATAAATATGCAATACATAAAAACAATAAAAAGAAGACAAGAATATCTAAAAATAGACAATAAGTATAAGTTTTAACAATTGGTTAAAAGAAAACTAATTAAAAGGAGTATTACTACTTAAGGAGGGCACCAAAAATGGCCGCCGCCAACACCGGAAGTCGCGTCTATGCACTTCCGGACATGCGTAGATGTGACTTTTGAAGCCGGCGGCAGCCATTTTTAGTGCCCATAGAAGGGCAAATCAGAAAGAAAAAAATGGGCGCCGGCAGGAGAAAATAACGGAGAAAAACGGGAGACGAAGTGATACGGGGGACCACCGGGAAAAGGTAAGTAAAAACGGGGGTTTCCCGGGGAAAATGGGGTACTTGGCAGCTATGCACCTGTGCGTGAATTTGTTTGTTTCCCACATTCTTTTTATAAGTGGTTGGACCAGCCAAAATGGTTTTAAGTACCATTTTAAGTACCAGAACAGAGCTGAGCTCAATCATCGGAAACTGGGAAGCTGTCTTATACCAAGCCAGACCATTGGTCCATCTACCGTATATTCCGGCGTATAAGACGGCTTCTGAACCCAGGAAAATCTTTTCAAAAGTTGGGGGGCCATCTTATACACCGGGTACAAGAATCTGCAGTCGCCGCATATGGGGGGGGGAGCTCAAAAACGGCCGCGGCTGCATCCCCACCGTATGCAGCGACCGTATGAACGTGAAGAAGTGCTCAGGAGAGGGCTGCTCCCCGCCAGGGAGAACGGCTCCCTCATGGCTTCGCGACCCGGATCAGCATAGAGATACAGTTTTGTGTATTTCATTGGTGTCAAGCTGCCGCCTCTTCTCTCTTTGTCAGCACATAGCAAAGGGATCTATCCGTCTCTCTCTCTCTCCGCTCTCTCTTTCACTGCTCTGCTCAGCGTCTTTCGCTGGCTGTGCGAGCCCCAATGTCTCTGCCTCTCTATCTCTCTCCTCTCTATGGCTTCTATTCCCCTTTCTTTCGCTCATGCAGCCAGCCTCGATGTCTCTGCCTCTCTATCTCTCTCCTCTCTATGGCTTCTTTTCCCCTTTCGCTCGCTCAGCCAGCCTCGATGTCTCTGCCTCTCTCTGCCTCTCTCTGCCTCTCTCTGCCTCTCTCTGCCTCTCTCTGCCTCTCTCTGCCTCTCTCTGCCTCTCTCTCTCTCTCTCTCTCTCTCTCTCTCTCTCTCTCTCCCTCCTCTCCTCTCCTCTCAATAACTAAACAAACAAACCACCATTTCCCCAGCTGCAGACTTGAGTGCTGGAGAAGACAGCCTCCCCTCCCCTCCCTGCCAAAAAGGGCTAGAGTATATCCCAAATTCTATATTTTAACTTGCAAATTAGGGGGTCGTCTTATACGCCCAGTCGCCTTATACGCCGGCATATACGGTAGCTCAAGAAGGTCTACACAGAACGGTGGTGTTTCTTCAGAAGGCTCCTCAAACCCAACCCTACCTGAAGATCCTGGGAACTGAACCAGGGGCCTTCTGCATGCTGTACCCCTAAGCTTCTGCAATCTTTTCACACAAAAGTCCACACCCGGTAACTCCAAGCTTTCTCCATTTTGGCATCCAAGGGGTCCTTCCAGATTTGGTTTGTTTGTTTTTGCAAGTTTGTTCTGCAACAACATGCCATTGACACAACAATGGGGCATTAGATTTAGGTAGGGCCAGCCTTTATTCTTAGAGTTGAAAAAAGCTGGTCTGTGACTAGTCGGTTGACCACTTTGGCATGATGAGTTCTTATCAGGAGAGGAGGTGGGGGAAACTCTTCAGCTGCTATCTTTCAAAATGACACATTTCCAAGGTGTGAACATCTTGTCTGAGCGCTTATCTTATCTGGCAAGTCCTTGTCTTTCTCTGTAGAGCCGATTCAGAAGGAGGCAGAAGAACTTGCATGGTGACGCCAAGTCAAAAAGGTCTTGCGTCCTTCTGCTATTCCCTGGTTCTCCGGAAGACAGAAAAAGCGAAGGAGGAAACCGAGACTGTTCCTTTCCTTCTCACTCACAAGAAACGTTAGCATATTGGATAGTTGGCGACACTTGGCAAGTTCATCTGGATCGAGTTCTAGCCCAGAGGCAATTCAATCCCCAAGAAACGATATTAGATGTAGACATTCCCTGAGGCTGTCAAAATTTAATGAATGGAACAAGGCGTGCTTTGGCCTCCATTCATTAGCCTTGTGTGGAATGCAGCTTCCCAAAAACTATTTTATAAGAGAATTCTGACTGCGCTTGGTGTTCGATTCATCGTGCAACAGCTCCCCTCCTCTGGCAAGTGGTTCCACGACCTGAACGCGCAGCAACATGCAAGTCAGAAATTTGGGCCAAGAATCTGAGGATGTGACGGCTCCAGGTTTTCAACCACTTCCTTCCGACGTTGGTGTAGCCATGGGTAATGGGCGGAGGGAGGAAAGTAGCTCTTGGCTCTCGCATCTCGCAAATGTTGGAAGATCTCTTTTCATCTACACACAACATGGGCTGATAACCAAGGGAAGTCTGTGTTCCCCTTGGCTTTGGTCCAGTTTCTTACATGTTCTCACCAGCGAAGAGCCTTACTCAATCTCCCAACTGGGAGGTTTAAAGCTTTGAACAAGGCTGGTCTTCTTAGATGGTGCAAACCAGGAAGTAGTAGACTTTATCTGTAGCCACATGGGCAAACTGTATCTTCACAAGGGATCTAGCATCCTTCAACTATGGCAGAGCACGTAGACTGGAGCTGTAGAGCTGTAAAGGCTTTTTTCTCCATCTGGTATTTGTAGTGCTGGTTACATCATAAGGGCAAGGAGACTGAATGGGTATTTTGGAAGCACATCTGGGCACATCTGGGCACATCTGGAGTGCAATCGGCACAAAATCCCTGCTTTAAAATACAGTCATACGCCTCGGTTTGAGTATTTTCAGTTTAAGTACTCTGCGGACCCGTCCGGAACAGATTAATCCACTTTCCATTACTTTCAATGGGAAAGTTCGCTTCAGGTTAAGTACGCTTCAGGTTAAGTACAGACTCCCGGAACCAATTGTGTTTGTAAACCGAGGTACCACTGTAGGAGACTTTGTGTGGTGAGATGCCATCTTAAAATCTAATGAACTCAGAATATCCTGAGAAAGGTCATACTTCTCCATAACTTCCAGTGTGGAGTAGCTCTATTGTTTAGACTCTGCATCTCCTTGAAAGCAGAAAGTACTAAAATAGGCCCTATCCCCATTTTTTAACTTCAGCCAATATCTAAGGACATGGAGATGCTCTCTGGCCTTCACTGAACAAAGACCAGCTTCCAAATATGGGGGACAGTTTGTGGGGGACAGGAGGCGGGCAGGTGTGGGGGACTCCGTGGTCCTGAATGGGATAACTGTGCCCCTGAAGGACCAGGTGCGCAGCCTGGGAGCTGTCCATGGAGGCACAGGTTAATTATGTGTCCAGGGCAGTTGTCTATCAGCTCCATCTGGTACACAGGCTGAGACCCTACCTGCCCGCGGACTGTCTCACCAGAGTGGTGCATGCTCTAGTTATCTCTCGCTTGGACTACTGCAATGCGCTCTATGAAGGGCTACCTTTGAAGGTGACCTGGAAAGTGCAACTAATCCAGAATGCGGCAGCCATAGCTGCCATGTTTTCCCTTTTCTCGCGAGGAAGCCTATTCAGCATAAGGGAATTTCCCTTTAAAAAAGGGAGAACTTGGCAGCTATGGCGGCAGCTAGACTGGTGACTGGGAGTGGCCGCCGAGACCACATAACACCGGTCTTGAAAGACCTACATTGGCTCCCAGTATGTTTCCGAGCACAATTCAAAGTGTTGGTGCTGACCTTTAAAGCCCTAAACGGCCTCAGTCCATATACCTGAAGGAGCGTCTCCACCCCCATCATTCTTCCCAGACACTGAGGTCCAGTGCTGAGGGCCTTCTGGCGGTTCCCTCGCTACGAGAAGCCAAATTACAGGGAATCAGGCAGAGGGCCTTCTCAGTAGTGGCACCCGCCCTGTGGAACGCCCTCCCACCAGATGTCAAAGAGAAAAACAACTACCAGACTTTTAGGAGACATCTGAAGGCAACCCTGTTTAGGGAATCTTTTAATGTTTAATAGATTATTGTATTTTAATACTTCTGTTAGAAGCCCCCCAGAGTGGCTGCGGAAACCCAGCCAGATGGGTGGGGTATAAATAATAATAATAATAATAATAATAATAATAATAATAATAATATATTATTATTATTATTATTATTATTATTATTATTATTATTATTAAATGGAGAATGGAAGACTTGGTTGCATTAAGGAGTTAAAAACTGGCACAGATATTTATCCTGGGGTATTTCCAGATTATTATTTTTTGAGGTGATCCCCATATTTGTGTGCCATAACAGATTTGTGGGACAACTTTGGCTTTATAAATTTGAGAGCTAGGGGAAGATTGCAATGGTACTGTTGTCAATTTAATTTTTATTTAGGGAGGGGAGGCATAGATTATTCTTGTTTTAATTTTTTTTAATCACCTGCATTCAGTTTTATTTTAAGAATCAATGGTCTTAATTTTTTAAAAATTCCATAAAATGTATACACCGCTTAATTGTAAAAACTGTTCAAAGCAGTTTATAAAAAGAATAAAATTATCGAATTTTAAAAACAACTAACGACAACAATTTAAAACATTTTAAAAAACTGAAATCAGCAACAAGCTGGAAACTGATTAACACATCAGCATTCTGTATACCTGGGCAGGCTTGTCTAAACACAAGTGGTTTTAACGGTTTTAGGGGCTGCTTGCTAATTGCAGTTGTGTACCTGGCTGTGTGTTGCGCACATCAGTACCGGAGAAACAATGAATCAAATAAGTGCAAAGGGCAATTGCGTAACAGTTGGCAGGCCTTGGCGTCGAGATGCTACAACATGTGCCCTAGAGGAGGCTTTCATCGCAGTGGCATTGCCCAAGACCTGATGCCTTCCTAGCTGAAAACACAGCGAGGACAACTCATTTGGAATAGCTCATTCTCCTGAGAGGCACTCTGCCAGGCCTCCTCCCCATCCCTGTTAAAGGAATGGAGCTGGGTGCGGCAAGCTTGCAGGTATGCAAGGGAGGAGAACTGAAGAGAAGCATAATAAACCTGAAAACATAAGGTGGCATGTTGTTGTTGTTGTTGTTGTTGTTTAGTCATGTCCGACTCTTTGTGACCCCATGGACCAGAGCACGCCAGGCACTCCTGTCTTCCACTGCCTCCCACAGTTTGGTCAGATTCGTGTTGGTGGCTTCCTTTCTCCTTGTGCCCTCAATCTTTCCCAACATTTTCCAGGGAGTCTTCTCTTCTCATGAGGTGGCCAAAGTATTGGAGCCCCAGCTTCATGATCTGTCCTTCCAGTGAGCACTCAGGGCTGATTTCCTTCAGAATGGATTGGTTTTATCTTCTTGCAGTCCATGGGACTCTCAAGAGTCTCCTCCAGCACCATAATTCAAAAGCATCAATTATTTGGCGATCATCAGCCTTATTTATGGTCCAGCTCTCTCTATGGTGGCATAGATAGATAGATAGATAGATAGATAGATAGATAGATAGATAGATAGATAGATAGATGATAGATAGATAGATAGATAGATAGATAGATAGATAGATAGATAGACGATAGAGGTAGCCCCAAGCGTCAGTCAACACTATTGAGGCAAACACCGTTCACTGATTGGACAACGGAATGAAGGGTAGACCTGAGCTTGCCCTTCTGAGCCAATCAAGTTCTGTTAGAGTGACCATGTGCCCTGCCTTACAGAGGACACTGACCTTCATTTGAAGGGCTTTGCGGTCCAAGTCTGGTTTCTAGATAAAGAACCATCAGGCAGGAGAGCATTAAAGGGGTCTTGAAGAGGACATCAGAAGAGCCAGCATCCTATTGTCACAAAGTGGTCAATCAGTTGCCAGCTGGTATTGAAGAGAATTACTGCCTCCAACCAGTGTTTGTTTGGGGTTTTTTTTAAAAAGGGGGGTGCCAGAACTGGGCTCTCCCCCTGCACCTCCTGTGCCCCCCTTTCCCCTCCTTCATCCACGCTGCAAGCCGTTCCACAGCGGCCACGGTGGGCTTCTTGATGGGAGTGATAGACGGGCAGGGGCTGCCAGGTCGGAGCCAGCCAGCCTCTGAAAGGCTGGGGCGCTGGGAGCAAGGGGGAGACGGAGAAAGATGGATGCTCTAAACGGATTTGCAACACGCAGCTGCTTGCTGAATGTTTTTTTTCTCATAAAGGAGTGAAATGAACATTTTCCTTTGGAAAAGATAATACAGAAATGGATTTGGAGCACCAGTTCTCACAGAACTTGTGTGTGTGTGTGTGCACAGACATTTCCTTCTACAGTGGTACCTCACAAGACGAATGCCCTGCAAGACGAATTTTTCACAAGACGAATGCTTCTTGTGATCTGATGGTGACTCGCAATACGAATTCGTTTTGCGAAAAATTCGTCTTGCGAATAGCGGTTTCCCATAGGAATGCATAGAAATTTTATTAATGCGTTCCTATGGGCAAAAAAAAAAAAGGAATTTCAATGCATTCCTATGGGAAACCGCGATTCGCAAGACGGATTTTTCGCAAAACTAATTGACTCGTGGAACGAATTAAATTCGTCTTGCGAGGCACCACTGTATCATAACTGATAGTAGAGCCCATATGGCAGAAAGGCCCACAAGCAACGGAGGGGTTTATGAGTTGTTTTACCATCACAACTCAGTGGGGGAGTCATTATTCCCATTTAAGGTAAAGGGACCCCTGACCATTAGGTCCAGTCATGACCTACTCTGGGGTTGCGGCGTTCATCTCGCGTTATTGGTCAAGGGAGCCGGCGTACAGCTTCCAGGTCATGTGGCCAGCATGACAAAGCCACTTCTGGCGAACCAGAGCAGCACACGGAAATGCCATTTACCTTCCCACTGTAGCGGTACCTATTTATCTACTTGTACTTTGATGTGCTTTCGAACTGCTAGGTTGGCAGGAGCTGGGACCAAGCAAAGGGAGCTCACCCCATCGCGGGGATTCGAACCGCCGACCTTCTGATCGGCAAGCCCTAGGCTCTGTGGTTTAACCCACAGCGCCCCCCCTTTTACAGTTGTAGAAATTTGGCTGAAGTTAGTGACGTGCCACAGCTTTTGGGGGTGGAGATGGGATGGCCCAGCCTGAAGAAATATATTCTTAAAACAACTGTGGTTCCTATTGGTAGGGAAATCCTTCTAAATCTGATGAGGCTATAGCAATGCTGTCTGTCTGATATAGCCCAATTGCTAATATGCTAACTTTAAATCAGAATCAATAAGCGAAATATAACCACCTCTCTTTCCTTGCCTCCCTCAGACACACACACTTGATATAGGCATATATTTCCAGATTCCAGGAGGCTGAAATTAAGATTTCTGATTAAGATCCTTAAGAAGGATGTTGACAAGCCAGAACACATGCAGGGGAGGGCAACAGAGATGATCAGGGGTCTGGAAACCAAGCCTTATGAGGAACAGTTGAAGGAGCTGGGTATGTTTAGCCTGGAGAGGAGATGTGATAGCCACCTTCAAAGATCTCAAGGGCTGCCACATGGAAGAGGGAGCAAGCTTGTTTTCTCCTGCTCTGGAGGGTGGGACCTGAACCCATGGCTTCAAGTTATGAGAAAGGAGATTCTGATTAAACATCAGGAAGCAGCGGCGTAGGAAGCCGCCGCGTCTCCCGGGGAGGCCAATTGCCGTGGAACCAGGAGGCGGGGTGTCGCTACGTAATGACGCATGCACATGCACACTGCATAGAGGGTAGCACATGCCCCATGACTCCAAAGCCAAGCCTCCCGGTAGAAAGCCCGCTCGGCGTGACGGGTGCACCATGCCGAGCAAGCCTTTCTACCAGGAGAGTGGAGATGGAGGTGCGCGCCCCTGCAATGGCGGTCGTGCTGTGGCAGCAGCGGCCGTCGTCAGTGGAGGTGGGGAGGGGGCGCTGCCCCGCCCAGAGTGGAGCCCGGGGTGCCCTGCCCCTATCACCCCCCGTTGCTACGCCCCTGTCAGGAAGAACTTTCTGAGGGGAAGAGCTGTTAAACCGTGGAGCGGTCTCCCTCAGGAGGTAGTGGACTCTCCTTCCTTTGAGGTTTTAAAGCAGAGGTTGGATGGCTATCTTACTGGAGATTCTTGCATTGCAGGGGGTTGGACTAGATGACCCTTGGGGTCCCTTCCAACTCTACAACTCACTTATTCTATGATTATCCATTCCCTCCATTTCAAAACAGAGTACTTGTTTACCCAAGAATATACTCTGACATGAGATAATTCTTCATAGTTTTCATACGTTATCAGTTCCTATATATTCTCTCCTCCAAGTGTAGCACACCTGCAGCTTGTTAGGTATTGCAACTCGCTAGCTGTGATCCATGGAGGGGAAATCCGAAATTGCAATTACTGAGCTTTTCCTCCATTGTGTGTCTCTTTAATTGCACATAGGTGGGGTCCTCTTCTTCAGAAGCTGCATGCCAGTGAGATAATGTGTGGGGGTAATGATGCTAGTGGGGAAAAAATAATTCTCAAATGATATGGCCCCTGGCTCTTTAAAGGAGGCCAAGAGAGAGGAGAGAGCAAAGAGAAAGCAGGAAGAAAGGAGCATCTTGCGGCCACATGGAAGATGCATGAGGGGCCTGAAGGCCTCTGAAATTTCCCAAGGTCGGTTTTTCCAACATATCATGGGAATGGAATGGAGGAGAAGGAGGAAGGATGGCAGCCTAGCTGTGGAGGTTTTCTGGTTTTCTGAAGAGCCCCATTGTTCTGGAGATCCCCACTGGGAATTCTCCCTGGATGTGATCTCAGCTGTAAGGGAAATGCAATACCTTCTTGCACTAGGAATCAACAAACACAAACACAGCAGTAAAATGAAACCCGACACTTTTGGATTAGAGATGCCCAATTTCTTCTCCCACTCCCTGGTCAGGTCTTAACTGGCAAGGAGCAGGGGAAGTAGAATCTGGGGGAAGTGGGATTTTAGCTTAACTGTACCATGGCATTTCAGACACTGAGCAGTGGCTGGGAGAAAACCGAGCCAAAGGTCTTTTTTATTGTGCATTCATGAATATTTGGGCTCGTGGTGGTATCTGGGTGATTGTACGCAATCCTCCTTTCAATACTCTTTGCATCTGCAAAAGATTTGGGGAAGGAACGTTGCTTTGTTTTCAGTTGATGCATGTCCTGTACTGAAATCCTGTAACTTTTCACGCTGCACATGTTCTGAGCTGCTGCTGTTGTGTTGTCCCACTTTTGTTACAAGAATGCCCCTCCAGCAGTAACTGGGGAAGCATCACAAAACAGAGTGCAGTGACAAGTAGATGGCCCAGTATCAATCTATCACTAATGCGCTATTAGAGCATCAATGACTTGTTGCAGAAGGCACCTGCAAAAAAACCAAAAAATCAGTCTGGATTATGACACCCTGTTACAGATGTGAGTACGCAATAGTGGCTTCTGAGGTAGACCCACCAAGCTGTTCTGGGATAACCACGTCCACCTTTCCCAACAAAATAGAAAAGGTTCTTCCAGTAGCACCTTAGAGACCAACTAAGTTTGTCATTGGTGTGAGCTTTCGTGTGCATGCCTTTTGTTTTGACTACGGCAGACCAACACAGTTACCTACCTGTAACTATATGTCAAGCATGATGTCAAGCATGAGAAAGCTCAAGTCACAGCTGAAAGGAAGAAGAATCAGGAGCATACTCACTGGGAAAAATTCAACGTTGCACTAAGGCAATTGTTCCATATGATGTCAACAGGCAGGGTGTTCAAAAATGTTGGTTGATTTCTTAAAAATGTGGAATGAGTGACAGAGCCACAGACAGAAGCAGTTGAATGAGGAGGAGGAGGAGGAGAAGTTTGGACTTGATATCCTGCCTTTCACTCCCCTTAAGGAGCCTCAAAGCAGCTAACAATCTCCTTTCCCTTCCTCCCCCACAACAAATACTGTGAGATGAGTGAGGCTGAGAGACTTCAGAGAAGTGTGACTAGTCCAAGGTCACCCAGCAGCTGCATGTGGAGGAGAAGGGAAGCGAACCCGGTTCACCAGATTACGAATTCACCGCTCTTAACCACTACACCATGCTGGCTCCCATGGGCAATTATGGGGTAAGGCAATCGCACAAGTAAAGAAATGCATACTTTAGGGGGGCACTACATAGAAAAGCACACAAACATGTGCATTTTAAGAGTAGAATGTGTTGGCATCTGTCTGTCTCAAGAGACAATGGAGTGCATCTCCTGGGGTGAAGTCAAATTGCTGCGTTAGCAACACTGAAATGACCTCCTCGGGGCGCAAGCCTGGGCAGTGTGTATGGAGGTCCCGGGCAGCCCAGATGACAAGGCCCCCTCTCAGCCTCACTGATGTGGTCCAAAGGAAAGCAGAACAAGGCGTTTGGCACCAGCTTGGTGCCATCCAACCGTCTTAGGGACTCCACCCTGGATTTGTGTCGGGTTTCCTTCTCAGCCTTTTCTTCTTCCAAAGCCATCCCACAAAAGCAGTGGAGGTTTAGGATCAGAGTTTCCCTTCTCCTAGAAGGGCAACCTTCCCAGGTGGGCGAGCCCCACTTGCCTCTCACTTCCTTCTCAGCACGTGCAGAAACCACCTTCTTGACTATTGGACCCACGACTGGCCTTGTCTGCTCAATCCACTGGAGCCTGTCTTTGCACGCAGGGTTTGAGACTCATTGGCTGCCCTCACTTGGTTTCGTCAGCCAGTCAAAGCTGTTTCCTGGGATGTGGCCTCTTCCATGGGCTGACAGCCTCTAAGAGCCACAGGTGAGAGGCAGAGGGTGGGGGCCAAACAGAGCTGACCTTCCTATTGGGCTGACTGGCGCATTGTGGCAGGGCGCCGGCCTCTCGGGGGTGCCTCAGTGAGTGGCAAAGCTGCACGGCCCATGTGGAGGCGAGGCCGGGGCGCGCTGCGGAAAGAGCTCC
This sequence comes from Zootoca vivipara, assembly GCF_963506605.1. Classification (NCBI taxonomy): domain Eukaryota; kingdom Metazoa; phylum Chordata; class Lepidosauria; order Squamata; family Lacertidae; genus Zootoca; species Zootoca vivipara. The sequence goes on from NC_083276.1 coordinate 11,058,029, forward strand.
GCTGCTCCCGAGCCCAGGCGGGGGGGGCGGCGGGAGCACCGCTGTTCCCGCCACGCCCCCTCGCAACAGCAGGTTTGCTAGCCACCATTCCAACGGCGCCTAGCAAGCCCGGGGGGGCGCGCCGGAGGGATTTTGCACCACAGCGCTGGATACCCTTAAGACGGCCCTGGGGCCAAAGGATCACAAACTACCCCAGAAGAAGCACAGAGTGGCCCCCACCGGAGGTACTACGTCTCCTCTAAACCCCCCCATACAGCTCAGTCAAATGTGTACAGAATTCGTATTTTAGGGGGGTGCTAACAGAAAAATGCAAACAATTTGAATGTAATGGTACTTTTCTTTCTTTGTTCTAAATCCACAGAGAACAAGGCAAAATGGACTGGAGAAGGTGCTGCAAAATGGAAGTAATCTGGTGTAGCCAACCTCACATCACAGCCACATTATTATTATTATTATTATTATTATTATTATTTTATTAATTTATATACCGCCCTATACCCGGAGGTCTCAGAGCAGTTCACAGAACAAAATCAATTTTTAAAATAATAATTTTTCTTAGTTCTCAATTACAATAATCCAATACTAGCCTAATTATAACAATGCCAAATTAGAATACAATTGCTAATACCAATCATTCAGATGCCAAATTGTACAATTTAGGTTTCCCCACCCCCGCACGCTAGAATTGATGGTTTACCTTATTTCAGCGTTCCAAAATCTTATTAATTTCAATTGCGCTCCAGTCCAAATAACAATCCCTTAAACAACAACTGCAGTATTGACAACTTCCATTCGTATCGACACGTTAAATGATTGGAACGCAGAGAGTGACTGAAGATTGCCCAGCAGGAGGGGGAATGGGAAAGGCTTCCTTAACCAAGTTCCCAGAACTGCCTCCTTCTCGAAGCTTAGTGGGGCAAGCCTGTTGCCCAAGGAGACGCTTACCCCCCTCGCAACACACTTGGCTGGCGTTAGGAGCCAGGAAGGGCAAGGGTCAAATACGCAGGTGGTCACTCCTCATGAATGCCCACAGTCATCACAGACTGGCTAAATTTGGAACTGCTTCCTTCATTACATACTGATTCATCCCTTCTGTCTCTCTCTCTCTCTCTCTCTCTCTCTCTCTCTCTCTCTCTCTCTCTCTCTCTCTCTCTTCTTCTTCTTCTTCTTCTTCTTCTTCTTCATCTAATTTCACGATAGTGCCACTTTGCAGTGTAGGACCATTTTCCTTGCCTCTTATATGCACAATAATCAGCCTCTTTGGTCTGCAGAAACTTGTCAATTTTAAAGGCGCTGAATAATACTGCAGTTGTGGAAACTGATCTTAAAAGTGCTTTTCCACGCATAAAACCGTGTGCTATAATCTTTCACTGTTCATTTTAACTATCTTTAAAATGTTTTAGCTACAGTTTTAATTGCTTTTTTTTCATAAAGCGCTTGGAGGTTCACATTTTCTTAAGTAAATAAAATAAATTTGTTGTTGTTTAGTCATTTAGTCATGTCCGACTCTTCGTGACCCCATGGACCAGAGCACGCCAGGCACTCCTGTCTTCCACTGCCTCCCGCAGTTTGGTCAAACTCATGTTAGTTGCTTCAAGAACACTGTCCAACCATCTCGTCCTCTGTCGTCCCCTTCTCCTTGTGCCCTCAATCTTTCCCAATATTTTTCAGGGAGTCTTCTCTTCTCATGAGGTGCCCAAAGTATTGGAGCCTCAGCTTCAGGATCTGTCCTTCCAGTGAGCACTCAGGGCTGATTTCCTTCAGGATAGATAGGTTTGATCTTCTTGCAGTCCATGGGACTCTCAAGAGTCTCCTCCAACACCATAATTCAAAAGCATCAATTCCTCGGAGATCAGCCTTCTTTATGGTCCAGCTCTCACTTCCATACATCACTATTGGGAAAACCATAGCTTTAACTATACGGACCTTTGTCGGCAAGGTGGTGTCTCTGCTTTTTAAGATGCTGTCTAGGTTTGTCATTGCTTTTCTCCCAAGAAGCAAGTGTCTCTTAATTTCGTGACTGCTGTCACCATCTGCAGTGATCATGGAGCCCAAGAAAGTAAAATCTCTCACTGCCTCCATTTCTTCCCCTTCTTTTTGCCAGGAGGTGATGGGACCAGTGGCCATGATCTTGGTTTTTTTTAGCATATCTGAGGCTGTTGATACTTCTTCCAGCAATCAGTTTGGGATTCATCCAGTCCAGCCTTTCGCATGATGAATTCTGCATATAAGTTAAATAAATTTGCATCAGCTAAATTCTCATTTTCTTCAAAATGCTTGTTTGTTCTCCTCTCACTGCTTCCCTACCCAGCAGGTGACCTTCAGGAATACACTTCTTCTGAAAGTGGAGGTTCCATCTAGCGGTCTAATGACTAACAGAAATTGCCAGACCTTGCAATCTATTCATCTGTCTGATCCCCAGAAAAGTTGGAAAGAACTTTTCTCCAGGCCCCCAGAGACAGGTGAGCCGTCCTGGATGCAGAATTGTTTGCCCCCATCCCCTGCTAACCCTCGGGCTGCGTTATTGTGCTTCCACCATCATGTACTGCAAGTTCCAACAACCGCCTGCATCTTAGAAGAAAAACATTTAGGGTGTTGTTTTCACCGCTGTTATAATGAGCCATAGAATCAGTAATTTGGAATTGGAATGCAAAACAACTCTGCCGCGTTTCAACAGGGCAGCTACTTTCAAGTCCGACGCAAACTAGAACACAGAGACATCCTGCTTGTGTGTGGTGTGGGTGGGTTGGTGTGGGTGCGCATGTGCGCCTGTGAACCTTTAAAGGGGTGTGGATGCCTCTGAATTAAAAAGCTTAGGTTAGGATAAGGGCCGTCTTAAGCATAGCTGGCACCCTGGCGCCCTGGCGCGAACTATCCCTCCGGCGCACCCCGCACCCCGTTTCCGAGCGAGGCTGCCGCACGGGCAGAGCAGCATGGTGCCCCCCTGGCGGCCCAGCGCCCTGGCGCCTTGCACCACCCAGCCTTGCCTTAGGGCCGGCCCTGGTTAGGATTTCAGAGGCCGAGGCGCCCCTAACTGAATGTGGACTGCAGCTGTTAATATGGTTTCTCTCAAAAGAGACAATTCCATTTACACAATAGCTTTAAAAAAAACACTTGGGTTTTCTGCTTGTGGGTGGAATACTTTTCATGCAGAATACACCAGTAGTTAATTTATGGGCTTAAGATTGCACAGACACTGCTTAAAGGCCTTCCTCTGACATAGGTTTCCTGCATGGCCTTGAGCAAGTCACTTAGTGCCCAGATTTCACTCCCTTTCTGTGATTCTCCTTACTAGGATCGGTTTCAGACTGTCACTATTTTGGAGTGGAATTCAATTACAGGCGAAACTCGGAAAATTAGAATATCGTCGAAAAGTCCATTTATTTCAGTAATGCAACTTATTATTTTTAATTTTAATTTTTACAAATGCTTTCTTTTGGAAATTCCACAGTAATAAAGCAAATAGTTACAATAATACAAAAATAAACATCACTATTACATTTCATTAATTACATTCCATTTATAATTGACCCGCGACACCACGACACATGCGCGGTCCATCCAGGCTGGCGCTGCTGCTCCCGTGTAAGGTTGCTGCAGGAGCCTGGCTGCCGCTCGCACACAGCAGCAGCACGTACTGACTGCACATGTGTAGTATCCCGGCTTGTGCGCACTCCATACGCGCCAGGATGCTGAACATGCGCAGTCAGTACGCGCTGCTGCTGGCGCACCACGGCCCCATGGGCCGCTGCTTGCACACAGCGGCCCATAACAGGCTGCCGCTCATGGGGCAGCCGGCATGGACTGTGTATGGCGCGCGCGGGCGGAGGGGAGGGGAAGGGCACCCCGAGTGGAGCCTCCCCCCCCCCGGGTGGAGCCCGGGGCACACCGCCCCCACTGCCCCCACCTTGCTACGCTACTGCTTCAACGGAAGCCGTTCGACTTCCGAGGCCTGTTCAAAAATGGAAGCATTTACTTCCAGGTTTTCAGCGTTCAAAAACCGAAACATTCAACTTCCAAGACCTTTGGAAACTGAGTACCACTGTACACATATACCAAGCGGGGGGGGGGGGAATACTCTCTCCCTTTACCCCTGGATACCATATTGTCTTACATTGAATGTATCCTAGAGACATTGCACGTTCTTGTGTAGTTCATTAAAGTCTTAAATGGTTTTTAAAAAGGGGGGAGGGAGTTACAAAGAGAATAAAACAATAAAATTACCAATTGAAAAATCAGCAATAAACTAAAAAATAGCCTAGAACTAACATCGACATTCCGCGTGTTTGGATAGGCTTGTCTAACCAAAAATGTTTTTAGCAGGCGCCGCGAAGAGTACAGTGAAAGTCCCTGCCTGCTGTCAATAGGCAGGGAGTTCCAAAGTTGATTTCCTGAAATGCAAAACAGGTATTGTGTGGTGCTTGTAACAGCGCTGTATACGATCTCTTTTCTATTATATCCTAGTTCACAATGTATTTATGCACATGTTTTTCAATGTGAGCCGCTCGGTGGCCTGTCTGGTGGCAAGGGACTAATAAGTTTAATTTTTTTTAATAAAAAAAATAAGAATTGCTTCTCCACTTCGGCAGAGCACATTTTGCACAACAGCTTTGCTGCAGAGACCCACATGCCCATCGCCAAGACTCCTCCGAACATCTCGTTCTGGCCTCAAGACAGATTCCTTTTCCCTTCCAGCCTCGGGTGGGAGGATTCCGAAGGCCTGTGCTTGGGCCAACTGCTTGTGTCAGGCTGACAGTGACGCACAGTTTGTCTCCAACATCCTTTGTTGGCTATTTTAAGAGGTCCCCATTTCTGGAAAACACAGGAAACGGAAGCCGGTGGATCTTCGGTGCATTCACCAAGAAGGGGATTTGCTGGAGCGGGGTCTTTGATCCTGCCTCCGAGATGCCCACCTGCACATTCAGAATTCATAGAGTTGGAAGAGACCACAAGGGCCATCCAGTCCAACCCCCTGCCAAGCAGGAAACACCATCAAAGCATTCTTGACATATGCCTGTCAAGCCTCTGCTTAAAGACCTCCAAAGAAGGAGACTCCACCACACTCCTTGGTAGCAAATTCCACTGCCGAACAGCTCTTACTGTCAGGAAGTTCTTCCTAATGTTTAGGTGGAATCTTCTTTCTTGTAGCTTGAATCCATTGTTCCGTGTCCGCTTCTCTGGAGCAGCAGAAAACAACCTTTCTCCCTCCTCTATATGACATCCTTTTATATATTTGAACATGTCTATCATATTACCCCTTAACCTTCTCTTCTCCAGGCTAAACATACCCAGCTCCCTAAGCCGTTCCTCCTTGCCATCTTCGGTGAATATATTTGGTAGGTAAGCAGAAACAAGGGGGTACCCTATGGGGAGAAGTGGAAGGGGACTCCATATCTGAGCCAAGGTCACAACTCAGCAGTAGAGCATCAGTTGTACATGCAGATAAGGTCTCTGCTTCAAACCTCAGCATCGCCAGGTAGGACTTGGAGAGACCATGTCTGAAACCCTACAGAGACACTGTCCATTATTGTAGACAATAATGGCCTCATCATAAGTAGGCTTCCTATTTTCCTATGATCTAGATTCACCCCATCCACACACACCCTATTCTTTCAGGAATGACAAGGCATGAACCTTCACCAGCAAAAGGGAGCAGGATTCGGAACCAAATTCCTCTACCTTCGTAGTCTCTTTTCTGGCTCAGGCTAAACATCTTTCTACTTTTATGAAATAAGGTCAGTAAGCATCATGAAGAAAGAGGAAACATATCACCCACATATAGGCGCGCACACAGAGGCCTGGGTTAGGCCTTGCTGTGAACAAGCAGCACGAAATTCAGTCCTTTGATAAGGACATATTCATTTATTTATTTATTTATTTATTTATTGACTTTATATACTGCACTATACCCGGAGGTTTGAATTATGGTGCTGGAGGAGACTCTTGAGAGTCCCATGGACTGCAAGAAGATAAAACCTATCCATTCTTAAGGAAATCAGCCCTGAGTGCTCACTGGAAGGACAGATCGTGAAGCTGAGGCTCCAATACTTTGGCCACCTCATGAGAAGAGAAGACTCCCTGGAAAAGACCCCGATGTTGGGAAAGATGGAGGGCACAAGGAGAAGGGGACGACAGAGGATGAGATGGTTGGACAGTGTTCTTGAAGCTATGAACATGAGTCTGACCAAACTGCGGGAGGCAGTGGAAGACAGGAGTGCCTGGCGTGCTCTGGTCCATGGGGTCACGAAGAGTCGGACACGACTAAACGACTCAACAACAACAACAATACCCGGAGGTGTCAGGGCGGTTCACAGAAAAGATCACAATATATAAAATCAAAATACAGTGGTACCTCGGTTTACAAACACTATTGGTTCCGGAAGTCTGTTCTTAACCTGAAGCGTACTTAACCTGAAGCGAACTTCCCCATTGAAAGTAATGGAAAGTGGATTAATCTGTTCCAGACGGGTCCACGGAGTACTTAAACTGAAAATACTCAAACCGAGGCATACTTAAACCGAGGTATGACTGTAAGAACAATAACCCAATAACACCTCCCACAGAAAGAGCCACATTTTAAAAGGGTATAGGATGTCAATCAGGTCAACCAAAGGCCTGGTTAAAAAAGAACGTTTTTGCCTGTCACCTAAAGGTGTATATTGAAGGTGCCATTCAAACTTCCCTGGAGAGAGCCTTCCACGGACAGGGAGCCACTGCAGAGAAGGCCCCGTTCTCATGTTGCCACCCTCTGGACCTCTCTAGGAGGAGGCACACAAAAGGGCCTCAGATGATCTCAGGGTCTGGGCAGGTTCATGTGGAAAGAGGCAGTCCTTGAGGTATTGCTGTCCTGAGCCATTTAAGGCTTTATAGGTCCAAACCAGCACTTTGAATTGGGCCTGGAAACTAATTGGTAGCCAGTGCAGTCGGACCAGGAACGGTGTAATATGCTCAAACCGTCTTGCTCTGGTGAGCAACATGGCCGCTAAATTCTGCACTAGCTGAAGTTTCCGAACCGTCATCAGAGGCAGTATAATGCATTGCAGCAATCTAACCTTGAAGTTACCAGAGCATAGACAACAGGAGTTAGGCTATCCCTGTCCAGAGAGGGGCGCAGCTGAGCCACCAGCCAAAGCTGATGGAAGGCGCTCCGGGCCACTGAGGCCACCTGAGGCTCAAGCGACAGCAAAGGATCCAGGAGTAGTCCCCAAGCTGTGAACCTGCTCCTTCAGAGGAAGTGTAAACCCATCAAGAGTCCCAAAGGCCCATCTGTCCAGCATCCTGTTCTCACAGCGGCCAACCACATGATGTCCCCTCTCCCTCTCCCTTTCATTACCAACTTGTTAAAGTGGTTGTAATGGTTTTGTCTTTGTCCATGGAGTTTTCTTGGCAGGGATACCGGAGTGGCTTGCCAGTTCCTTCTCCAGGTGGATCACGTTTAGTCAAAACTCTCCACTATGACCCGTCCATCTTGGGTGGTCCTGCATGGCATAGCTCATAGCTTCTCTGAGTTATTCAAGCCCCTTCGCCACGACAAGGCAAAGATCGTGAAGCTGAGGCTCCAATACTTTGGCCACCTCATGAGAAGAGAAGAATCCTTGGGAAAGACCTTGATGTTGGGAAAGATGGAGGGCACTAGGAGAAGGGGACAACAGAGGACGAGATGGTTGGACAGTGTTCTCAAAGCTACCAACATGAGTCTGACCAAACTGTGTGAGGCAGTGGAAGACAGGAGTGCCTGGCGTGCTATGGTCCATGGGGTCACGAAGAATCGGACACGACTAAACGACTAAACAACAACAATGGTTTTGTGCATGGCCGTGGCCCCAGAGTGGGCCGCTTTGCTTAACACTCCCCCAATGTTACAGGTGCTTGCTTTGTTTCCAGCACTCCTGCCGCTTTGGCGAAGCTGAATTCTTAACAGCAGGAGCCAAGCTCTCCCTGAGCTTGTTTTCCTGCACGGGGTGGGCGTGCCGTGGAGCCAGAGTGTCTGGGACAGCAGCGGTCAAAGGAAGCCGTTTGCTGCTGCTCTTAGGAGAGGAAGTTGGCGTTCCAAGGCTGAGGCAGGGTTAGTGCTGATTTTTCTTCCTGCAGGCGGGGTGGGGGGGGGGCGGGAGGGAGAGGGAGAGGAGGCTAAGAAATGAGGGAGGGAGGAAGAGGCTCTGAGGCACAGGCCGCTGACGTCACCGCCTGAGAAATTCTTGAGGCTTTTCTCAGAGATGCGCAAAATGCTCGTTGAGGCAGGAGGGATGGTGGCCACAATGGCATGTGCTCCAACATTCTGCCGGTAAAAATTGGGGCACGGGCCTCGCACCTCTTTCCCAAAGCCCTGTTAGCTTCTGCCCGGCTTAGGGAAGAAGGCGCGATGCTCTGACAGGGTGTGAGAGCCCTCCCGCCTCTTCCAGGACACTTGGCAGGTACATATATACAGGTATATACACAAAAGAGTGTGTTAGGATGCTGCTAGCAGGGCTGCCAGCAGAACAGAAGGCAAGTGGTCCAGGCAAGGGATTGAATAATCAGGCAGGTGGGTGGGTGGCCCAGGGGAGATGAAGAAGAAGAAGAAGAAGAGTAGTTTGGATTTGATATCCCGCTTTATCACTACCCTAAGGAGTCGCAAAGCGGCTAACATTCTCCTTTCCCTTCCTCCCCCACAACAAACACTCTGTGAGGTCAGTGGGGCTGAGAGATTGATTGATTGATTGATTGATTGATTGATTGATTGATTACGGTTCTTGACCAGCACACATAAATATGCAATACATAAAACAATAAAAGAAAAACAGTAATAATCTAAAAATAGGCAATAAATATAGGTTTTAACAATTGTTTAAAAGAAAACTGATTAAAAGGAGTGTTACTACTTAGGGAGGTAGACTACAGCAATTAATAACACTGGGTCCTCTTTAGCTAGTCCTGAAGATGTTCTGAAGATATTTGGACACTGCTAATTAGATTAGACCGAATTTTTATGACTCTAGCACAGAATTTGGCTACCTTCGCTGACACATCAGAGTTAGCGTTGGAAAGAAACCACTCTATAGAAATTATCCGAGCGTCCAGGTAGCTCTGGGACTGAGAGACTTCAAAGAAGTGTGACTAGCCCAAGGTCACCCAGCAGTTGCATGTGGAGGAGCAGAGACGCGAACCCGGTTCACCAGATTATGAGTCTACCGCTCTTAACCACTACACCACACTGGCTCTAGAGGAACAGCCAGGAGCTGCTGCTTTACTGCCGCTTCCTTCCTCATACCAATGCCGCCATTTGGGCCTCAGTAGCATTGGAGCCCAAGGAGGACAGAAGCTAGACGGCTGCTACGGAGGTGCCCCAACCTGTCCCTTCGTGGCTTGTGTGGGGCTTGGTTTGGGTGTGCGCTGTAAGGCGAGGGGAGCAAGGCTGTGGGCAAGCTGCAAAGTTGTTTTTCCTAAGGATCAAGGGGTACTGGAGTGTTGAGAAGGTGTAGGGGTGGCAAGGTGTAAAGGAATGGGGAGGAAGGTTTGGCGAGGTGTGGTGACGCAAAAACCCAGAAATAGCAAAGCATGGCTCCTTAACCTCGCTGCTGTGTTACACAGATGCAGCGTCTGCTGAAATGCATTTTCTCCCTTGTTGTTCTTGGTTTTTCTTTGCATTGTGTCAAAAATTTGAGGCATTCCCCACCCCCACCCTGCCGCCTTTCAGAGCTGCCCTTGCTTCAAGTTGAAACATGAACCTGGCAGACTTTTCTTCCAAGCAAGCGATGGCTAATCATGCCGGCACGTCCCGTTCTGACTCCCCAAAATCAATATGCTTTATAACCCAACTGTCAGAGGGTCGTCGTGGCTACTCTAGAGTAACTCCGCTTGAGTCCAGTTTGTCTTTAAAGACTTTTATTGTGCATTGTAATTACAGTGCAGAGATAGCTTAAAACATGACCTCTCCATCCGGCAATGGTGTACGTCTGTTCCTACGCCAGCAAAGTAGTCGGGGCACCCCAAAACGCCTCCCCCTTGACCTGTGTCGCGGTGCTCTCCTTAACTCTTGCGCCGGAAGGAGCGATGCCCTCTCAGCCTCCTCCTGGCCAAAGCGGTGTAAGGGCTCTCCAGCATCCTGGAGCCCTTGCCTACATCTCTCCTCCCCTGAGCTTTCCCATCCTTTCACACGCTGGCTTCTCTCTCCCTCCGAGTCTCTCCCTTCCCCCCCCCCGGCTGCTTCCGACCCACTGCTGCTCCCTGTGCTTGGCGAGGTGGACGTTAGGATGATGGGGGCTGGCTCCCTGTAGGGAGTCACCCTTACATCAACCTTTGCTAACCTGGTGCCTTCCAGATGTTTTGGATTCAAATTCCCACAGCAGTTGAGGCTGATGAGAAGCAGATCGGCAGGGGCTATGAGAACAGGGCATGTGCCTGTGTATATGTCATGTCATGTCATGTCATATGTTACATTATGCTTTTGTAGCACAGTCAGTGGAATATTTCACATACAGACCCAGGTTCAAATCCATACCCAGGATGGATCTGAGCTTATCGAATCAACCTGAACCACCATTACCTCTCGGCTAAGCCTACCTTGCAAAGCTGTTGTTCATAATACAGGGGCAGGGAGGGTGAAAATTAGGCATGCCGCTCTGTCATCCTTGGAAGATGACGACTCCAGAACAGCCCAAAACCACAATTTCTGTGCATCATCTCCAAGCACCTGAGTTAAGGTGTGTGTGTGTGTGTGTGTGTGTGTGTGTGTGTGTGTGTGTGTAATGCAATGTGTGTATTGAGAGATGAGAGGTATATTGGTGTGAGAGAGAACTCAGGACAGGTATGTTATAGAGCTGGGAAGACAACCCACCCAAGCAGTTTAGCTGCCCTGTTTTGCATTTTCTATACAGCCATATATATATATATATATATATATATAATCAGTGTGTTTTGACTGTCATCCGCAGAACGTGCGCACACAAGCCGATCAGCAGCAGCCGTGCACATTGCGTTTTTGTTATAAACGTAGCCTCAGGTAAGGCGGAATCCATGCCAAGCATACATTAGCCCAGCGAAATGAGATTCTCAGCAGCAGGCGGGTCTGGGCTGTGCGCTTCCTTGTGGGCAGAGCAGCTCTTTGGCTCGCCTCCCTCCTCCTTCGCAAGCGAGGCCGAAGACGCTCCGTGATCCTATCTGAACAGAGAGTGAACTCACGCAGCAAGCCCCAGCTTGTGCCCCTGTGTGAATACAGCGTTGGCGGTAGATGCCAGAGCAGCCTTAAAACAAGCCCTCTCTGCCTCCTCCGCCTTAAAAAAAAATCTCCCTGTCCCCAGTCCTATTGGAATGGACATAACAGGCTATCGTGCTAGAAATAAGAAGCCCAAATGCTAAAGCATGGGATATGGAGGTGCCTAAATTTTGTACAGTACACTCATTCATCCATTGCAAGCTCCCAGGACCTCCAAGTGTCCCTATTTTCCAGGGACAGTCCTAGATTTACAGAAGCCATCCCGGTTTCTGATTTGTTCCCATAATTTTGATCCCACTTTTCCTTAGGGTGTCCCTATTTTCAGTGAATAAATGCTGGAGAGGATGGAGTTAGGTGACCCCTGAGCCAAGGAGATAAGTAACTATGCAACCTTTAGAAGACATCTGAAGGCAACCCTGTACAGGTGAAACTCTGAAAATTAGAATATTGTCAAAAAGTGTGTTTATTTCAGTAATGCAACTTATTATTTTATTTTTACAAATGCTTTCTTTTGGAAATTCCACAGTAATAAAACAAATAGTTACAACAATACAAAAATAAACATTGCTATTACATTTCATCAATTACATTCGATTTATAATTGACCTGCCTTACGACAAATAATTACAATTACAACACATAAAGGCTTGACATATTTTGCTTTGCATGTCTTGCATCTATCTCATATATTGGTTTCACCTTTTAAGTTGTGTTGCTGAAATAAATGCACTTTTCGACAATAGTCTAATTTTCCAAGTTTCACCTGTATATGGAAGTGGTGGGTTTTTTTATGTTTAACATTTTATTATATTTTTTTATATGTTGGAAGCCTCCCAGAGTGGCTGGGGCAACTCTGATGGGTGCAGTATAAATAATAAAGTTGTTGTTGTTGTTGTTGTTGTTGTTGTTGTTGTTGTTGTTGAACAGGACGTCCCTATTTTCATTGGGGAAATGTAGGAGGGTACGAGCTCCAATTAATGTGAGTTTCATTCACCCCTAGAAAGCTGGTATATAGCACAGCAGCTGTGGAAATAATTAGGCACTGCAAGGAAGCAGAGGTTACGAACCACATGTTTTTCTTGCTCAGCAAATGTAGCCGTTTGGGCGCACGGTTTTCAGTCGAGAGCCGGAAGCTGGATGTGGGGCACTTAACGTGTGGAGGTTGGGTCAGAGACCGCAGCGGAATTATCTCAATCTGCATCTTGCTATGTGCTGAATGTCCGTCGAGGGTGTCAGGCCGGGGGAGCCGAACAGAAGTTCACGGGCGAGATTTCCAATTGTGGTGGGCACTTTGAAGAGCTCAGAATGGACATCAGGGGAAAGCGACCTGATCTGGAGACTCAGTTTCGCTCGGCAGTTGAAGTTAACGGGAGACTGCTAAATCTCAGCAAAGGTTCTAAAAAGGTTGGACAAACTGTGCTGTTATTAGAGAAACCAAGAGACTGAACACATTTTAAAATTAGCCGAGAGGGCCAGATGGCACGCACCCTGAGGGGTTTAAGGGAATTAGCTACAGAAGTCTTAGCCATTATCTATGATATTCATTTGTTCCTGGAGGCCGAGAGGAACCCCCGAAGCCTGATAAAAAGTGTGTGGGGGGGGTGAGTAAAGGCTTTCTCCCCCCCCTCCCAAGGGGATATTGCAATCCCAATTAGGGGCATGTTCATCTGGGACTGGTACATCTGAGAAATTATTGGATGGACATTCGGGGGGCAGGGTTGAGGAAAACTGCCCACTCATAATGATATACCTAAAAAACTGAAGGGCACTTTTAAAACAAAATATATGGATCTATATGCATCATTAACAACAGTTAAAAGGGGCATATTGTCCTGATTGCAGGAAGAAACCATTCTGTTCTGCTCTGTGCCAGTGAAGATGCATCCCTCTATGTAGCCAGCAAACGCTATTAAAAAAACCCCGCTATAAATTTATATACAGTATAGCTTTCAATACAATTTTCCATGGATCACTGCTCTACAGCGCCCTCTGGTGTCACATTTTTATAACACAGTTTAAATGTTATAATTGACCAGTGCAGCCGAGTCCCAATTCTGAGTGTCATGTCTTAAGGAGGACATTGACAAACTGCAGTGTGACCAGGATGGTGAAAGATCTTTAAACGCCAAGTCCTGTGCAGTACAGTTGAAAGAACTCTATGTGCTGAGCCTGGAGAAGAGGGGACTAGGGTGGGGAGTTGGAGATGAGGCGTGATAACGACCTTCAAATCTCTAAAGAGCTAGTTAGTCATAGAATCATAGAACCGTAGGGTTGGAAGGGACCGTGAGGGTCATCTAGTCCAACCCCCTGCAATGAAGGAATCTTTTGCCCAACGTGGGGCTCGAACCCATGATCCTGAGATTAAGAGTCTCGTGCTCTACCAGTAGCCCGTCAGATACCTGTCTGAAACCTGTGAGCAGGACCCAAGCACAAGAGAACTCTCCCCACCTGTAATTCCCAAAAACCAGTATTCGGATGCATTGCTGCCCTGTGGCCCTGGAGGTAGAGCACAGCTATGGCGGCTGGGAGATGGGGAAGACCTATTCTCTTTTGCTCCAAAGGGCAGGTGTAGAACCAGTGGGTGAAAATGGAACGGGGAGCAGAGTTTGGCTACACATTAATTGAAACTTCAGAATAGTCAGGGTGCTCTGGGAGGGCGTGGGCTGTCAGGATGTGTTTCACAGATGCTGCAGTTGCATCCTGAATTGTGGTTCCTGGTTTGGACAGGTTTGAACAGCTAAATGGTTTGAGCTTCAAAATATGGTCTGAAGCTCAACATCAAAAAAAACCAAGATCATGGCCACTGGTCCCATCACCTCCTGGCAAATAGAAGGGGAAGAAATGGAGGCAGTGAGAGATTTTACTTTCTTGGGTTCCATGATCACTGCAGATGGTGACAGCAGTCACAAAATTAAAAGACGCCTGCTTCTTGGGAGAAAAGCAATGACAAACCTAGACAGCATCTTCAAAAGCAGAGACATCACCTTGCCGACAAAGGCCCATATAGTTAAAGCTATGGTTTTCCCAGTAGTGATGTATGGAAGTGAGAGCTGGACCATAAAAAAGGCTGATCGCCAAAGAATTGATGCTTTTGAATTATGGTGCTGGAGGAGACTCTTGAGAGTCCCATGGACTGCAAGAAGATCAAACCTATCCATTCTTAAGGAAATCAGCCCTGGGTGCTCACTGGAAGGACAGATCGTGAAGCTGAGGCTCCAATACTTTGGCCACCTCATGAGAAGAGAAGACTCCCTGGAAAAGACCCTGATGTTGGGAAAGATGGAGGGCACTAGGAGAAGGGGATGACAGAGGACGAGATGGTTGGACAGTGTTCTCAAAGCTATGAACATGAGTTTGACCAAACTGCGGGAGGCAGTGCAAGACAGGAGTGCCTGGCGTGCTATGGTCCATGGGGTCACGAAGAGTCGGACACGACTAAACGACTAAACAACAACAACGAACAGCTAAATGACCTCCTGATGTCCCTTCCAACTCTATGCTTCTGCAGTTCCTAGCTCGGTCTACCTAGTCTCCATGCGTAGCAAAATCAGCTGGAAGAAAACTGAAATGGCAGAACGGACATCGCTAAAGGAGGGAACGCTCTGTTGTTTCCTTTTTATTTATTTTAAGGCTCCTATACTTGACCATTCTCTTGGTTGTAAGTGCAGTAGTGGGGATAATCCAGTTGGTAAATTAAGGGTTAATTCTGTTAATGTCAGCTAGCCAAGAGAGAGGCAGGTGGAGATGTTGCTTACCAACCAAGCAGAGTGGCATGATAGTCAGAGAGGTCTGACATGCCCTGATTGGCTGTGTAGTTCTGAGGGGGTTTTCCAACTGTATGTTTGGCTGAATGTCTTTCTGCTATCTTTAAGGCCTGACCTAAGAAAGACAAGACCTCTCTGTTCCTTTCTCCTCAAATGATACGCTGTTTTTGTTCAGTTTACTCAGTAAGGTGTTACCAGTTTTCTTTTCTCTCTGGGCTCCATCTGTGTTATTCAACAGACTTTGTTAACACCCCTAGCTTATCGGGAGTGTGCTATCAGCACCAATAACAGCTTCTCTCTCCCAGGCCAAAAAAACACTGGGGGATATTAATTGGGCAAAAGGATTAAACCCTCCACAGACCTAATCCTAGTCAGCCCCTACCTCTTGTGCAACTGCTATTAAACACACACACGAAGAGACAACATTTAATATGGCTCTCAACCACATGGATGAAGTATATAAAATATCCTATTCGAAAAATTACTCCAAAAAATACGGCTGGGGTTGTGTTGCAGAGAGGAAATTTACATAAACAGCATTTTGCTTGGTCACACTGTATTTATCCGGTGTGAGTCCTCCTTGGAAGCTATTTTCGGCAAACCGGTTACCATATTCTCGTTACCATGGAATCTCTGGCAGAGGAGCCATGAATGGTTGCTAACCGGTTGCCAATGTCTTGAGGGAGCCATGTGCTCTTTGGGATTCTGCCGGGCCACCAGGCACTTCCGAAATCAGGTTGCTGAGCGGAGAGGATTGAATCCCAAATATTTTGATGGCTGCTGCCTACGAAGGCATTGAAATCGGAAAGCCACCAGCCCACAGACATCCATGACTACGACGAAGCATCTTGACTCGAGTCCAATTGGCAGCCCACGGAGCAAAATACCGGTGGCTGATTTCACACACCCTCCCTCTCCACTTCCATGTCTAAAAGCATCCTCTGTGTTGTGATGAATGCCCAATGGTGACTCCACCACTAGAGAAGTAATTGGAACACTTGCTGATTCTTTCTTTCTTTCTTTCTTTCTTTCTTTCTTTCTTTCTTTCTTTGTTTCTTTCTTTCTTTCTTTCTTTCTTTCTTTCTTTCTTTCTTTCCTTTTGGAGACAGGGAACTAAAAATGCCAGAAAGGGAAAAAAAGTTTGAAAATCCTTAGGAGAATAAACCCAGCTGCAGGGATACCAAGCAATCTCTCCGGGCCCAGCAGTTATTCCTCGCCATGACTCCAGATGCATGGCTTGCAAGCCAATATCTTGATTTGGAGAATGTGTTGATTGTTCTAGTAGTAAAAATGCAGGCATGATTGCCACTGTTGGATGTTTATTGAATCATAGAATCATAGAGTTGGAAGAGACCACAAGGGCCATGCAGTCCAACCCCCTGCCAAGCAGGAAACACCATCAAAGCATTCTTGACATATGCCTTTCAAGCCTCTGCTTAAAGACCTCCAAAGAAGGAGACTCCACCACACTCCTTGGCAGCAAATTCCACTGCCGAACAGCTCTTACTGTCAGGAAGTTCTTCCTTATGTTTAGGTGGAATCTTCTTTCTTGAAGTTTGAATCCATTGCTCCGTGTCCGCTTCTCTGGAGCAGCAGAAAACAACCTTTCACCCTCTTCTATGTGGCATCCTTTTATATATTTGAACATGGCTATCATATCACTCCTTAACCTTCTCTTCTCCAGGCTAAACATACCCAGCTCCCTAAGCCGTTCCTCAGAAGGCATTGTTTCCAGTTATTCCTCGCCATGACTCCAGATGCATGGCTTGCAAGCCAATATCTTGATTTGGAGAATGTGTTGATTGTTCTAGTAGTAAAAATGCAGGCATGATTGCCACTGGTGGACGTTTATTGAAATGTATGACTAGACCTGCTAGAGCAGACCAAAGCTACCCAGAGTGGCTAGGGCAACCCTGTCAGATGGGTGGGGTGCATATAATAAAATGTATTATTATTATCATTATTGTTATTATTATTATTATGTCCCAACATCCTGCTTTCACAGCAGCCAACCTGGCTTGCAGGGAAAGCTGCAAGCAAGGCAATAACACCTTCTGCACTTGAGATTCCCAGCATTTAGAGGCAATACTGAAGGACCAGGTGCGCAGCCTGGGAGTCATTCTGGACTCACAGCTGTCCATGGAGGCGCAGGTCGATTCTGTGTCCAGGGCAGCTGTCTATCAGCTCCATCTGGTACGCAAGCTGAGACCCTACCTGCCTGCAGACTGTCTAGCCAGAGTGGTGCATGCTCTAGTTATCTCCCGCTTGGACTACTGCAATGTGCTCTACGTGGGGCTACCTTGAAGGTGACTCGGAAACTACAACTAATCCAGAATGCGGCAGCTAGACTGGTGACTGGGAGCAGCCGCCGAGACCACATAACACCGGTCTTGAAAGATCTACATTGGCTCCCAGTACGTTTCCGAGCACAATTGAAAGTGTTGGTGCTGAACTTTAAAGCCCTAAATGGCTTCGGTCCAGTATACCTGAAGGAGCGTCTCCACCTCCATCATTCTGCCCGGACACTGAGGTCCAGCACCGAGGGCCTTCTGGCAGTTCCCTCGTTGCGAGAAGCCAAGTTGCAGGGAACTAGGCAGAGGGCCTTCTCGGTGGTGGCGCCTGCCCTGTGGAACGCCCTCCCAACAGATGTCAAAGAGGAAAACAACTACCAGACTGTTCAGGGAGGCTTTTAATGTTTAATAGATTACTGTGTTTTATTTTTCTGTTGGAAGCCGCCCAGAGTGGCTGGGGAAACCCAGCCAGATAGGCGGGGTATAAATAAAAAATTATTATTATTATTATTATTATTATTATTATTATTATTACATTTGAAACTTCAAATATTTTAAAAAATAGTGTTCTTA
Source organism: Zootoca vivipara (assembly GCF_963506605.1). NCBI lineage: Eukaryota > Metazoa > Chordata > Lepidosauria > Squamata > Lacertidae > Zootoca > Zootoca vivipara. The sequence goes on from NC_083276.1 coordinate 11,075,851, forward strand.
TTTAAGAGGGGCAACACAAAATCTTTATAGTTTTAGGATACTGCAGGTCCATGTCCTGCTTTTGTACCTCTTGAAATTGTGTGTCATCATCATCATCATCATTATTAATAATTTGTACCCTGACCATCTGACTGGGTTACCCCAGCTACTCTGGGCTTTCATACTGTACCCTAATGCTATTTCCTTGTCCATTTTTAAAAAATCTCAATAAATAAAGGAGCATTCAAAGAAAAGAAAATATAGTTTTCACCAACCGGAAGAGGGGTGTCTCTGCGCCAAATCCATCCCACTGAGTGCAGCCATCTTGGACCTCGATCACTAAGCTAAAGACCAAATAAATACTGGCAAGGACGTATCAGTGGGAACAAGACTTGCCAGCAGGCCTCGAGGGGGTTGGATAAGGGGGAAGATGTTAAAGTATGAGCGATTAACCAACCCTTCCCTCGTTCCCTCTACGAAGCGACCCTCCGGGAAAATGACCCGGATGGTGATGATGCTGATAAAAGGGGATGCAGACTTTGCAAAGCCAAACAGAATATATTGTTAAGCAACACGGAGAAGCATAATGGCCATGTTGCAGTGCAACCTGAATAAACAAGAGATAAGAAGACACAGGCTATTGGTCTGCAGCAAAGGAAAAGATGAAAGGGATTGCAACAAGATGCAATGTGGAAAAATGCACAGCGGGAGACCAATTATTATGATGACAATGCACACTTTGCCATACAGTAGGGGGAAAGTTCCACTGTGCGTCAGCTTTTGACAGCCTGGTGCCCTCCAGATGTTTGGGACTATAACTCCTACAAGCCCCAGCCCCAATCTGGGTCCCCTTTCCAGTGGTGAACTTGAGTACTATGGCACCCTGTGCAAGGCGAAAATTTGGCAGCCCCACCAAAACCTCGCACTGCCTTCCCAAAGGCAAGGCAGGAGGTGCCTGGCTTTGGGATGGAGACACAAGGCTATGGCAGGGTCCAAGAGCCCTTCCTCCACGTTACCAAAACTGGGAAAGCGCTAACTAGGCTTTGGGAAGGAGGAGAACTCTAGGACCCTGACAGAGCCTCATGCCGCCTTGCTTACTGGGCTTTGAAGTGGCTCCCCCTTGGTTCAGCACCCGGTGCGTGTCACCATTCGCCATAGCTGTCAACTTCCGGATTGGAAAATAAGGGATCAGCAGCCTCACCCAGCGGTGCGGCACCGGAAATCGGTTCTGCGCATGTCTGGACATGCGCAAAAGCGACTTCTGGTGCCGGGCTGTCCATGTCCGCATGTCTGGGCACCAGAAATCGGTTCTGCGCATGTCCAGACATGCGCAGAAGCAATTTCTGGTGCCCAGACATGGGCAGAGCAGCACCGGAAATCGGTTCTGCGCATGCCCGGGCATGCGCAAAGGCGATTTCCAGCAGCACTCGGCAAGTGAGCAAGCAACCAGCCGCTGAGCGAGGTGTTTTACCGGGCAGCGGCTGGCTGCTCGCTCGCAGGGGGGCGCCGAGTGGAGCCTCCCTGGCCAGCAGGGAGGGAGAGGAGCTGCTTCAAATCCGGGAAATTTATGGGATATCTAACAATCCGGGATAGCAGTGGGAAACTGATTGAAATAAGGCAGTTTCCTGCAAAAAAAACGGGAGGGTTGACAGCTATGCCATTCACACAGCCCTAGAATGATCCACCACTGCCTTATTTTGTCTAGGACCTTGGAAAAGCAACCGAGCAGAAGTGGCATGATAGTCACAGAGGTATGACATGCCCTGATTGGCTGTGTAGTTCTGAGGGAGTTTTCCAACTGTATGTTTGGTTGAATGTCTTTCTGCCATCTATAAGGCCTGACCTAAGAAAGATAAGACCTCTCTGTTCCTTTCTCCTCAAATGATACACTGTTTTTGTTCAGTTTACTCGGTAAGATGTTACCAGGTTTCTTTTTCTCTCTGGGCTCCATCTGTGTTATTCAACTGACTTTGTGAACGCCCCTCAACTAGAAAACTAGCAGATCGGGAAAGTGCTATCAGCACCAATAACAGCTTCACCATTCGCACAGCCCTAGATCCTTATTTTGTCTAGGACCTTGGAAAAGGTGGCAGTGACAGATTTGAGCCAAACCTCAAGTCCAGCGGCCTAATATGCAGCTAGCAGTTCAAGGCCTCCCCACCACTGGGACTTCCTAGTCTTGCATTTTAAAACAAAATAACGTTGATCGGTTTAGAGCAGATTTAATAGTGCCTCGAAGCTGGAACTCCCCAAGAGGTATTATTCTGTTCCAGACATATGTGTTAATTCTGTTAGTGTTAAAGTCAACTAGCCAAGAGGTGGGAATGGGTAAAGGTGTTGCTTAGCAACCAGGCACAATGGCATGAATTATCCTGAGGTAGAACACACTTTGATTGGCCACATAGTACTGAGGGAGTGTTCCCTCTGTATGTTTGGTGGAATGCCTTCCTGCTAGGAACAAGGCCTGCGGTAAGGAAGACAAAAGCTCCGTGTCCATTTCTCCTAAAATTACCGGTATATGCTGTTTTCGCTCAGTCTCCTCAGTAAAGTGCTAGCAGGATTTCTTCTCTCTCTGGACTCCATCTGCATCCAGTGACTTTGCTAACAATGGAATGTGTGAAGTGTCGCGTTTAGAAACCCCCCTGGCCTTTTTATTTTATTTTATTAATAAAAGCTCAGATTTGGAGACCCATGCAGCTGATAAAATGCAAAAATTGATTTCAACCATGAGGTTTCTCATGAGAGGCGACACTCGCACCGATTTCATGAATTGCGGCTTCGTTGTTCATTCAGTTTAGCTTTTGTAAACATATATTTCAAATCGAGGCACGTGACAGTCAATTGTTTCTGGCTATCAAAGGTTTTCTCTGAGAAACAACAGATGGTCCGAGAGCTTTGAGGGGTATTGCTTTGTGGTGGTGTCTGTAGTGAGGGGGAAGAGAAGTTTTGATAATGTGAGAAAAATAAACATGAGAGCTAAACATCGGCCAGGAGAAGGAGAAAACAGCAATGGTGTGGTTTTTAATGTGTAATGGGGGGTTGTTTTAGCGCAGAGAGAAAGGAAAGAGAAGAAATTCAATTTATTGTGATTCTTCCCCCCCCCCCCTTTGTAAACCACTCACCCCTGGGAATCTGTTGCAGGGCAAAGTACGGATCCCTTTAAATAAAGAAGAAATGATGTAAAAATACACACTTCTAATGAAGCAGAGTAAAAATTAATTAGACCTGCGGGTGATTAATGAAAAAGCTGTTTTTCATCTATGGTGAGAAATTTTGAAAGAGCTCACCAAGAAAAGCAAAACCTCCTCAAACAATATTCCAGATGCCTGTTGGGCACTCTAGGCCCAGAATGGTGTAGTGGTTCAAGTGCTCAGCTAGGACCTGAGAGACCTGGGTTTGAATCCCTGCGCTCAGCCATGAAACTCACTTGGTCCAGTCACTGCCTCCCAGCCTAACCAACCTCACAGGGTCGTTGTGAGGCTCAAACGAGGAAGAGAACTATGTTCGCCACCTTGAGCTCCTTGGAGGAAAAAGTGGAATATACATGCCAATAATAAAAAATAAAAAAATAAGTAGGCAAGACGAATAAATGTGCGGTGGTCACAATTCATTTGCTTCACTGGTTTTTAAAAACTAAATAGCGGACATGGGATTGGGGCCACAGTGGGCAGAGTGTAATTAAAATGTGAAGGGCTGGCAGAAGCCAGTCCTCTGTTCAAAGGTGTTCTCTGTTTAAAGGGGTTTAGGCAACAGTTCTTGTATTTGCAGGCATTCCCTATTTAAAGGGCTGTGTGGTCCAAGTCCAATTCAAAGAACCAAAAGAAGGCAGATGAGGAGCATTGAATGTGTCCATCAACAGGCAGGTCACTTGCTCACAAGTCTTCCCCTGTATTGTTTGTTTGTTTGTTTAAGTTAAAGGAATCATAGAGTTGGAAGGGACCCAAGGGTCATCTAGTCCAACCCCCTGCGATGCAGGAATCTCAGCTAAAGCATCCATGGCATATGGCCATCCAACCTCTGCTTAGAAACCTCCAAGGAAGGAGAGTCCACCACCTCCCCATGGGAGACTGTTCCACTGTCAAACAGCTCTCAACAGGAGTCGTTTCTAATTGTCCACCTATGTCATATTAATTGACTTACTATGCAAATATTCTTACTTCTTCACAGGCCTCTACATATTCACTGGCTATTTTGTACAGGGTCTGACATAGAATCATAGAGTTGGAAGTGACCACAAGGGCCATCCAGTCCAACCCCCTGCCGAGCAGGAAACACCATCAAAGCATTCTTGACATATGCCTGTCAAGCCTCTGCTTAAAGACCTCCAAAGAAGGAGACTCCACCACACTCCTTGGTAGCAAATTCCACTGCCGAACAGCTCAGGAAGTTCTTCCTAATGTTTAGGTGGAATCTTCTTTCTTGTAGTTTGAATCCATTGTTCCGTTCCGCTTCTCTGGAGCAGCAGAAAACAACCTTTCTCCCTCCTCTATATGACATCCTTTTATATATTTGAATATGGCTATCCTATCACCCCTTAACCTTCTCTTCTCCAGGCTAAACATACCCAGCTCCCTAAGCCGTTCCTCATAAGGCATCATTTCCAGGCCTTTGACCATTTTCGTTGCCCTCTTCTGGACACGTTCCAGCTTGTCAGTATCCTTCTTGAACTGTGGTGCCCAGAATTGGACACAGTACTCCAGGTGAGATCTGGCCATAGCAGAATACAGTGATACTATTACTTCCCTTGATCTAGATGCTATACTCCTATTGATGTAGCTTTGCTTCTCGCAGTGAGGGAACTGCCAGAAGGCCCTCGGCGCTGGACCTCAGTGTCCGGGCAGAATGATGGGAGTGGAGATGCTCCTTCAGGTATACTGGGCCGAGGCCGTTTAGGGCTTTAAACGTCAGCACCAACACTTTGAATTTTACTGGGAACCTGAACTGGGCATATGCTGGCTGCCACAGTTAATCACATTGTTATTGTAGCCTGGTGAGTGCAATTGTGGGTTATTGGTGTGTGTTTTTTAACTGTGATGAAGGGTTCTTCTCCATCCTATCAAAGTTACTTGAATTATTCACTCCTAATTTGTTATCTGCTTGATGTTTAACTTCCCCCCATTTGCTAATTGTACATAAGCCGATTCCAACTTCAGTAGTTATATTTGTCATTCACAAGCACTCTCCAACCTGTTTTCTCCTCCTACATTCCTGCCCAGTGATCAGCTGCCAGCTGTTCCCCTGTGGCTGTTTATCATTCACCATTCCCTATTCATAGTATGCACCATGCTCTTGAGCATCAGGTAAGATAACCGGCCTTTTCTGCATAACAAATGGTTTGGAAGGCACCGGATGAACAGCATGTTCTGTTCTCCTTGGGAAAGAGGCCCTTGGTGCTTCTCAGAAAAGATGGCAATCCCCTGGAATTTTCAACCACGTGCACATTTGATTTTCCAGTGAATAGCTTAATTTGGTTAAGTTCCATGGAGAATACTAAATCCAGGTCTAAATTACAGACCCTTTCACATACTATGCTTTTAGTTGGGCACTACCTGCCCGCGGACTGTCTCGCCAGAGTGGTGCATGCTCTGGTTATCTCCCGCTTGGACTACTGCAATGCGCTCTACACGGGACTACCTTTGAAGGTGACCCGGAAACTGCAACTAATCCAGAATGTGGCAGCTAGACTGGTAGACTGGGAGTGGCCTCCGAGACCGTATAACACTGCTCCTGAAAGACCTACATTGGCTCCCAGTACATTTCTGAGCACAATTCAAAGTGGCGCCCTGCCATCAGATGTCAAGGAAATAAACAACTATCTGACTTTTAGGAAACATCTGAAGGCAGCCCCGTTTAGGGAAGTTTTTAATGTCTGGGGTTTTTTTGTGTTTTTAATATTCTGTTGGAAACTGCCCAGAGTGGCTGGGGAAGTGTGGCCAGATGGGCGGGGTATAAGTAGTAGTAGTAGTAGTAGTTTGTTCACCTAAAATTGAAAGTGGCCAACACATGTATCGTGCCAGTGGCTCCAATTTGAACCATGGCAGTTAAGCAATTTTTTTAAAAACCTCATATGCAAATTATGCTCCAGCCCTGACATTATATGGAGGGTAAAGGGGGGGGGACCGCACAGCAAGAAAAGGAATAGCTGCCATTATCAGCTTTGTTGTTGCAACCTTGTTTGTCAATGTGTTTTTGTGGTTCCATTGTACTCTGCAGTGTTTATAAGCATGTCGACACACTTCCCAAAATCTCAAGCGGGCCTTAGAAAAGGCAGGCCACTTTTTTCCCCTCCCCAAAGCCCTGTCGCTGTGGCTCACCCTTTAATGAGCAGCTTATGACGATTTTGATTTGGCCCAAACCCTCCTTTGCTTCCTAATTACCAGTTGGTTTAAATGTCACCCGTGGATTTGGGGTTGTGCCGCTGTCAGGTTTTTTTTGTTTTGGAAGTTTCAAGTTAAATAGTCCTCCAGAGCTTTTGATCGGGGATGGATTTGGAAGGTCCCTGAAAAGCTCGGAGAGAGATCGCTCCCCACCCCACAGCTCTTTTCTCTTCTTAAAGCCAGCCCCATTAAACTCTCTCCTTACACACCGGTGGGTATGCAGCATTCAATACGGCGCACCGCCAAAGGCAGCTCGTTGATGGTGTAATTGGTGCCGTGCTACACGAATCTGACAGCCTGTTTCGAAAGCATCCCCCTAGGTGCTTAGCTCACGGGGTGAATTGATACAGGCACCTATCAAGACTGAAAAGAACCTGAATGGGAGGAGGAGAATCTGTTCCCAGAGCTTCCGTGCAGGACCTTTGTTGCTATGGAAATTACTCCATCTGCCTTGAAGTGTTTTGTGAAAGGCTGACACTAAGCCATTGTGAAAAAAACTTAAAAACAAAAAGTGATGTTGAGATATTTCCTTAACCTGTAAACCGGAAGTATGTAAATGTAACGCTTTCTCTGTTGTCAACAGATGCCTCAGAAGAGTGTCGCCAGATCTTTGCTGGACTGCAACTCCCATTATTCCTGACTGTTGGCTAAAATGGCAGGAGATGATGGGAGTTGTAGTCCAACAATAAGGTTGAAAAACCCTACCTTGGAGCAGGGGAGTGTGCTATATGGGGCTTGGAATCACAAAAGACTGGGGCGAAATTCGTGGGTTATCTGAAATGTTATTGTGCACATATAAGTTCATTAGCAGGATGGACTTAAACCAAACAGATAAAATTAATGTTAAAAACTAACTAGGGAGTAATTATTAACTGGAGTGATGAAGGAGATGTAGTGCTATAATTTTAAAAAAAGAAACCACAAAAGGAGTGAGGGGAAGTCAAAACATATATTTTTGTGAGAAATGTTGCATTGTATTCAAAATATCACAGGAAAATTATATATAAAAATCATAGAGTTGAAAGGGACCACAAGAGTCATCTATTTCAACCCCCTGTAATGCAGGAATCTTTTGCCCAACATAGGGCTCAAACCCACAACCCTGAGAGTAAGAGGCTCATGCTTTACTAACTGAGCTATCCCAGGTCTCTGTGTGCATTTGATCAGTCTCTGTGCATTTGACTGGCAGTAGTTTTCCAAGGTCTGTGACAGAGGTCTCTTTCCTAGCCTTGAACTAGAGATGCCCAAAACTGGGACCTTGTACAGTACAGGAAAGCATAACCTTTGGGGGTTGGGGGTGCTGCCACACCCACCCACACCCAGAATGCCCTAGATGTCATGCTATGCAGCATCTGGTGGAAAGGGGGAAGCTACCAGTAAAGTAAGAACAGTTTGGCCTGTTTCCATTTGGCATCAATTTTGCACGTGCTTTATGAAGTTGGGCGTAGGTCAGCAATGAAAAACAATAAACCAGGCACCCCCAAACTTCAGCCCTCCAGATGTTTTGGACTACAATTCCCATCTTCCCCAACCACTGGTCCTGTTAGCTAGGGATCATGGGAGTTGTAGGCCAAAACATCTGGAGGACCGCAGTTTGGGGATGCCTGCAATAAACCATCTGAGGCCAATCTTTATTCAAGGGCACAAACCATAGCTCAGGCCTAGGGGTCTCAGCAATTCCTAGGAGGTCTTGCCCCAATGACGCAGTTGTGAGGACTCAAGGTCCCACCCCCCCTTCCCACTCTACAGTTCCTTTTCTCCAGGGTTCACACACACACACACACACACACACACACACAGTCTCAAAACTGTGTCTGCACACATCTAATATCTGTTCTGATCTTTTCATTTCTCTCTGTGTTCTCGGAGACCAGGGGGGAGGGGAACTGGTCACAGCAGGAGGGCGGGACTCCCTGGATTCTTCAACAGCCTCTTGATTCCCCCCCTCCAGCCTCTGCTTCAGCTACAGAGTCTGAACTGCTGTCTGCCACAGACTCTTCCTGCTCACTAAACCTTGTTGCCCCTACAGCTTCCAACACCTCTTCCTCTTCCCAGTCTACCCCTTCTTCTCCCTCTGACCACTTGTCATCGTCCCACCACCATTCCCCAGCCCTGAGCCTTCCTCCCGTGGGGGATCCTTCGGGGGTTCCCTAGCTGGTGCCCCACCACCACCACCACCACTCCTCTGCATCCAGCCAGTCCATGACAACATCTCAACATGTAGCATTGGGTGGGAAACACCAGAGCTTCGTTCTTAACTCACCCACAGATGTCTTGGGTGGCCTTTGGCTAAGCCCCATCACTTAAGCTGCGCCCTTAATCTCTGAGCTCTGCAACAATAAAACCTCGTAGGGCTGTTAGGAGAATGACTAAGATAAGGACTGCAAATCATTTTTGCTCTCCAAAAGACAAACGGAATAGCTTTTTTATCTTGTTGACACCCCTGTCATCAGGCAAGGCTTTTCCAGAGGGGGAAATAATAACTAGAGATTTCCAGGGATCATTTACTCCATCAATGCAGATTGGTTTCTGGGAATCAACCATTATTTTTGGAGAGGGCAAAAGTGTTCCATGGTTAAAAGAAATAATAGAAAACACACCCTCAGGTGCTGTTTTTTAAGCTTCTTCAACTAACTAGACTTGCCCTGCTCTGAAAGAGGAAGAACACTACCCTGTTATTGCCAAGTGCTCAAACTGAAACTCCCGAGGATTGATGGCTTTGATTAATTCAGAGGGATCAACTCTGTACAAGAAAGGAGGAGTGGAGAAGCATCTCTGAATGTTATAATCTGTAACTCACGCTTGCTGTTTCTCTAACATGTGCTTTGTCAGGTATGGGGAAGACCTCCTTTTGGGTGCCAAAAGGATTACTGATACGACTAACATTAAAAAAGAAAGAAGAGGGCTTGAAGCAGACAACCATCAGGGTAGAAATCACATTTCAGCCGTGCATCCACCAGAATTTTCAGTGAGTTTGAGCTTCCTGCAAACTGCTGCCTCTTTTGATTGCTGGAATCAGAAGTGTAAAGAGACATAGATTTCCATTCCATCCTGCATTTGTCACAATCAGCTCTGTTTCTGTTCTGCTGCAGTTCGGCTTCTGCTAAAACCTACATCAGTCGTCTTGTTGTCTGCTGTGGCCAAAACAAACACAATTAATTGCACAGTTAAATGCATAATCAATTTCAATATGCTGAAAGTAATGCATATGTGTAATGTTTGAAAACTAAAAGAAAAAACAATGATAATGAATACTGCCTGACTAAAAGAAGGCAGGAACGATTCCTGCCAAATCTCTCGTGGCAGGGAGTTCCACGGGGCAGGTTCTACCACACCAAAGGCTTGGTCCCTAGTAAGGGCTAGCTGACTCTCAGGAGCATGAGAAACCACCAGAAGTGACTCCAACTCCAGGTAATGAGCAACATTCATTGCAACGCTCTCTTTCCCCTGCTTTTTTCACTCATCCTTTGCCAATTGCCTTCCTTGTCTTTCCAGGGCCCTGATTTGCCTTTCCCAACCTCGCCTGCTTTGCTCCTCATACAAACCCATGCTACATAATCTTTTTGGAAGTTCAACAACAGAGATCATCCCATGTGTAACATAAGGGTTAATTCTGTTATCCGCAGTCCAGTTAACCAAAGGTTGGAGGTGTTGCTTAGCAGCCAAACAGTAGCATGATCCTCACTGAGGTGGAATGCGCTCTGATTAGCTATACAGTTCTGAGGGAGTTTTCCCTCTGTATGTGCTGATTGAATGTCTCCCTGATATGTACAAGACCTGACCTAAGAAAGACAAAAACCTCTCTGTCCCTTTCTTGTTAGATTATGGGCTGTTTGTGTTCAGTTTTGCTCAGTAAAGTGCCATCCGGACTTTTCTTACATTATGCTTGCAATAATTAAATGAATTTGCTGGCAACCTCGTACTGAGGTTAACGTAGTTGGAATTCCCTTGTTCATTTGGACAAAGGAGCAACTCCCCTGACTTTCAGTTTGTTCTACTTGGCTAAACCTATTTTATGGAAGGAAAAATCCCATATTTGTTTTTTAATGTACTGGCCCATTACATAACAGAAACGGAATTAAGGTGGAGTCGTTCCCCATTCCATTCTGGTTCCCCTCTCTAGGCAAGTATGAGCAGAGGCTGGAAGACTTAAGGAGATGGTCCAATTAGCACTTGGCTAACAAAACAAGCTCCCTTGAAACATTTCACAATAGTTTACGTAATAATTGCTACTAACATCCATGTGGGACACGCAGCTCCCGCTTGTAGCTACTACCTCAAGTCCTCTATGAACAAACTTTCCATTCTTAAGCAAATATAGCTCAAAGCTACAACTTCCCATTCCTGCTTGCGGAAATTTCAGATCCAGAAAATGCAATGGATGTTGATGAGCCATTGTGAATAATGGGTCCCAGGTTCAATGATGGACAGTTTTGTATCCTTTATTCATCCATATATTTGTGAAGATTCCTGGATGCTTTCTGGGAAAGGTCCAGGAAGTCTTTTTTAGTGTTTGACATTTTATTATGTTTTTATGTGTTGGAAGTTGCACAGAGTGGCTGGGGCAAACCAACCAGATGGGTGGGAAATAAATAACAAAAGTGTTGTTGTTGTTGTTGTTGTTGTTGTTGTTGAAGCCAGGCGAAAAAAATTTAAAAAAATTAAAATTGCATCTGATTTTAAAATAAAAATAGAAAACATTCACAGAACAAGCAAAAACAGCAACAGCAAATGCAATGGTCTTCGCTTCTTTCTAGAATGCAATAAAAAAAGAAGCTGAATGAACAGCCTGTAAAAGTTGAGATGGATGGATCACTCTATTAATCTATGTTTTTTTATTTTAAAAATGCATAGAAATCCTTATTTAAATTTGTGTTCTATCCCACAATAAATATCTCAGTAAGTAAGCCCTCTGTATGAAACAATATTAATAAAACACACTCTGTTTATATTAAGTTAGGAGCTAGTCCTTTGCTGATAGAATCATACAATTGTAGAGTTGGAAGGGACCCTGAGGATCATCTAGTCCAACCCCCTGCAATGCAGGAATATGCAGTTGCCCCATGCAGGGATCGAACCTGCAACCTTGGCGTTATCAGCACCAGGCTCTAACCAACTGAGCTATGCAGGGAATGACGTTCTTTGTCAGACACACGGGGAAATCCCACTCCCCCCGCCCCAACTTCCAATGGCCGCACTGGGCCGCAATTGCCGCTGCCAGTGAGAACGGCAAGCAAGCTTTTTATTAACTGTTCTCCAGCATCACCATGTCATTGCCGCCTGGAGGGGCACACCAGCACTATTGTGCAACAAAAGCAAGACCAACACACACCCCGGAACATTTGTGGAGTGAAAATATACAGGATTTCTGTGGGAAGTGACAGGAGAAGCCCTGATTGGAAGCAGTACGACTGCCCTGAAACCTTTGCAGGTGGCAACAATATGGAAAGCCAGATCATTTAATAACACCAATGCTTTTTTTCTGGGTGGGACGCAGGGGTACACGACATACCCCTAAACATTTTGTGAATCTATGTTTGGCCTCATTAAGGGGCAGTATTTCAATATGAGTAGGAAAATGAGAGTACCCCTAAACACTTTTTAAGGGAAAAAAGCACTGAATAACACTATTCCCAGCCCCCAGCCCCAACATTTCTCCAGTGGAAATAAGGACGTCCTATTCCATACACTCCAACATTTCTCCAATGAAAATAGGGACGGCCTAAGGAAAAGCAGGAGATTCTGTTAAACACAGGTCCTTGGGCCAATAAATTCTGGGATCAAATCAGAAACGGAGGCAGTTTCTGTAAATCTGGGTCTGTCCCTGGGAAATAGGGACTCTTGGAGGGTCTGCTATCATGAGCTAAAATCACCTTGAACACACAATGAAAAGGGCATCTGGAGGGGCCCTTAGTGAGGTTAACAAGTGTGGCTTCCCCCAAAGAATTCTGGGAGCTCTACTTAGTGAATGGTGTTGGGAGTTGCTAGGAGAGCTTTATTCCCCTCACAGAACTACGGTTCCCATTTGGGGGAAGCCAGGCCTGTTTAAAGTGGTGTTGTAGTACTTCAAATGTATGGCATGGATGTGGCCTAATGTGCCAATGCAGTGGGTTCTTGCCAGTGGGCTGTGGCCCTTAGCAGATGCCCAACTCCGCAACAGCAGACTTAAGCAGTATACCTGAAGGAGCATCTCCACCCCCATCATTCAGCCCGGACACTGAGGTCCAGCGCCTTCTGGCAGTTCCCTCACTGCGGGAAACGAAGTTACAAGGAACCAGGCAGAGGGCCTTCTCAGTAGTGGCGCCCGCCCTGTGGAACGCCCTCCCAACAGATGTCAAGGAAATAAACAACTACCTGACTTTTAGAAGACATCTGAAGGCAGCACTGTTTAGGGAAGTTTTTGATGTTTGATGTTTAATATTCTGTTGGGAGCCGTCCAGAGTGTCTGGGGAAACCCAGCCAGATGGGCGGGGTATAAATAAATAAGTGATGGTGATGATATGATTCTGGATCTCGGACCCTCCTGACATAGTTGCCAAGTCTCCCGTTTCTCGCGGGAAACCCCCGTATTTTAAACCGTTTCCCGCTGGCAGCCCGGATTGGAAAAAATCCCGTAAATCCCCTGGATTTCCTACCTGCCAGGGAGGCTCCATTTTGGGTTCTGGCGCCGCCCGATTTCCGGTGCCCATACATGGGTCCGGACATGCGTAGAAACGACTTCTGGTGCCGTTCCACCCATGCCTGGGCATCAAAAATCGGGCAGAGCGGCACCGGAAGTTGCTTCTGCACATGTCCAGACATGCGTAGAAGCGACTTCCGGTGCCGCGCCGCTGCTGATCCCGCATTTTTCAGCGGGAGACTGGGCAGCTATGCCTCCTGAAGCAAAAGCAATTAAAGAGGGCCAATCGGGTATATTCTGCAAAATATCCCTAGATAAGAGTTAAGCGTTCTGAGGCACTGCAATCATGATGGATCTTAGACAAAGGGGCACAGTGCAAGAAACGAAGGGGAGGAAATCCTTGTTTCTTTTGCTGTAAGCAACACCATTTCCATGCCCTTTGTACCCTGCATCTCAACGCGAAACAATACAGCGGAGTTAAGCAGTTTTGCCTCCATCCACCGAACATGTCACGCAGCTAAAGGGACAGCTTGGTTTTCCCCTACATCAGCAAGGAAGCGATTTATTTGCTGTAGGTACATCCGCCTTGGGCTCTCCCACCCTAACCCAGACACTCCCCGGTGCTCTTTTGTTTATGCAAAACGAGAGCTGGGGACATGACGGGTCAAAATCAACTTTGAGAGTCGGAAATCTGTGTTTGCAAATATCTGCCGCTGCAAGTTCCAGGGAGGGAGTGCTCCTCTAACATTGCTTCTAAGAGCTTTTCTCTATAGAAATTGAAGATTTTTGCCTACAGAGGGTGTGTGGGGAAAGCTGTTTACAAATGTACAAATCAAAACTGCTGCCCTGCCCGCATTTTGCCCCAGGCCCCACCCACCAATGGCCTCCGCCGTTCCAGAGCCTTGCCCACAAACAGATGTGGAAAGATGGAGAACTGAACTTGGCATTGGAGACGCAAGAAACTCAGATAAAGCAAAACTGACAAGTTCACTCATGCCTGCGTTGTTTCTGAGGGTCACCCAATTCTCTGGGAAACATTCAGGGCCGGCTCTAAGGCAAGCCCACGTGGCGCAGGGCCACCAGGGGGGGTGCCGCTCGGCTGCGCCCGCCCGCCGCAGTGAGAAATGGGGCGGGTTGGGGGGCGCCGGAGCGATCATCGCACCAGGGCACCAGGGCGCCCGACATGCTTAAGACGGCCCTGCTGGAAACGTTTTCAGGAGTTGCAGTTGCGAGTGGGAGTGGGCAAATATAACCTCCCCGCTCCTTCCTTTAGTTAGTGAAACCTTCCACAACCTTCTCCTGCATAAAGAAGGGGCACCATAGGAAACAACCCATCCGTCTTTTGCATGCCATGTCAATATGTGAGGCAGCAACATTAGGGCTGCATTGGAGGAGGGAGAAAGATTGTTTTCTGCTGCTCCAGAGAAGCAGACACGGAGCAATGGATTCAAACTTCAAGAAAGAAGATTCCACCTAAACATTAGGAAGAACTTCCTGACAGTAAGAGCTGTTCGGCAGTGGAATTTGCTGCCAAGGAGTGTGGTGGAGTCTCCTTCTTTGGAGGTCTTTAAGCAGAGCCTTGACAGCCATATGTCAAGAATGCTTTGATGGTGTTTCCTGCTTGGCAGGGGGTTGGACCAGATCGCCCTTGTGGTCTCTTCCAACTCTATGATTCTATGATTCTAGGGCAGGAAGTGACATCATATTCCTCTGAAGCCTATGTGAGATGGAGGTCTTTTTCTGAATGATTCACCTACTGAACATTCATCCTCATTTGTCCGAAGGGAGGTTAGACGATGCTGCTGTTGTGCATCCATTCTGATTTGTTTGCGGGGAGGTTAGATTTGTTAGCTGATTTGTTTGTGGGGAGGTTCAAACAAATGTTATCCCATGCATTTTCCTTCATGCAAAATGCCCATTCAGGGGAAAGGAAGAAGCTCTGTTGCTCAAGGGCACCAAATTAACGAGAGCTCAGTTGGTAGAGCATGAGAATCTTAATTTCAGGGTCATGGGTTCAAGCCTTATGTTGGGCCAAAGATTCCTACATTGCAGAAGATTGGACTAGATGACCCATGCGGTCCCTTTCAACTCTGCAATTCTTAAAAAGGTACCTACTAAAGAGGATTGGCAATTAAAAATGATTTCATATTATAATCTGGCAACAAAAGAAGCAGAAATCAAAGGGATAAAGGAAGGAAAAACAATAAAGATTGGGGAAAATTCAAAGAGTTTTATGAATTTTCGGTTTATGAACACAATTGGTTCCGGAAGTCTGTTCATAAACGGAAGCGTTCATAAACTGAAGTGAACTTTCCCATTGAAAGTAATGGAAAGTGGATTAATCCGTTCCAGACGGTCCGCGGAGTACTTAAACTGAAGCGTTCATAAACTGAAGCGAACTTTCCCATTGAAAATAATGGAAAGTGGATTAATCCGTTCCAGACGGGTCCGCGGAGTACTCAACCTGAAGCGTACTTAACCCGAAGCATGGGTGTAATTGGTTCCGGAAGTCTGTTCATAAACTGAAGCGTTCATAAACTGAAGCGAACTTTCCCATTGAAAGTAATGGAAAGTGAATTAATCCGTTCCAGACGGGTCTGCGGCGTTCGTAAACCGAAAATTCGTAAACCGAGGTGTTCATAAACCGAGGTTCCACTGTATAGCAAATTTCATGGAGAATGCCGACCTCTCAAAAGGTTTATGAAGGCCCATAATAATAAATAACAAAATGCATAGTCAGAAATTAGGTATACATATGGGTAAAAGAAAAGAAAAAAGGCGCAACATGAGATTAGCTGGAAGCACTAAAGGGTGGGTGGAGGGTGGGGTGTTGGAGGGGAGCTTATAAGTTTGTATCTTAGTTAATTTGTGTTAACTTTTGAATGTTTTGTTTTAATGCTTTATTGATTTATTGATTTATTGATTATTTTGAATTACTGTATAGCAATTTTTTCTGATTTCTGATTTATAATTTTTGTAAACTTTTGTGAAATATTAATTTAAATATATATATATATATATTTTAAAAACAACAACAACAACAACAACTCTACAATTCTATGAATTTTACAACCTGGCACGTGGGTGAATCCCACTGGAAAATAACAACGGCCAGGAAGCGCCCTGAGCTTCCAGGAGCCAATACAGGGCTGGCTACCATCTTAGCTCATTAACATGACATTTGAGCTTCAGCCAATGCCGCTAAATAGGGGATTGGTTCAGAAAACTGCTTAGGGGTTTTGATGATTACGTGGTGTATGCAGGATAAGGCCAATGGCCCATCTAGCCCTGCACCCTCTTCTCACAGGGACCACCCATATGCCTGTGGGGAACCTGCAAGCGGAACCAGGGCATGAGAGCTCCCTCCTCTCCCGTGTGGTTTCCAGCAACTGGTATTCAGAACCATTGCTGGCTCTCCAACTGTGGAGGCAGAGTTCAGAGGCAGTATATCACTGCATACCGTAGCAGTTGGAGATGGGGGCAATAGTAAGGAAGAGGGTTGTTGCCCTCATGCCCTGCTAGTAAGTTCCCAGAGGTATCTCATGGGTCGCTGTGCAAAGCAAGGGTGCTGGACTAGATGGGTCTTTTGGTCGCTTCCAGCAAAGCTCCTTTGATGCTCTTTGATGATCCGGTCACCTTGCCTCAAAAAGGATTGGAAAAGGTTCAGAAAAAGGCAAACCAAATGGTCAAGGGGATGGAGTGTGACACCCCCAATGAGGAAAGGTTGCAGCATTTGGGGACTTTGTGGCACTCTGCGTGGGGCTACTTTGAAGGTGACATGGAAACTACAGCTGTCCATGGAGGCGCAGGTCAATTCTGTGTCCAGGGCAGCTGTTTATCAGCTCCATCTGGTATGCAGGCTGAGACCCTACCTGCCCGCGGACTGTCTCACCAGTGGTGCATGCTCTAGTTATCTCTCGCTTGGACTACTGCAATGCGCTCTATGAGGGGCTACCTTTGAAGGTGACCCGGAAACTACAACTAATCCAGAATGCAGCAGCTAGACTGGTGACTGGGAGCGGCCGCCAAGACGACATTACACCAATCTTGAAAGACCTACCTCCCAGTACGTTTCCAAGCACAATTCAAAGTGTTGGTGCTGACCTTTAAGGCCCCAAACAGCCTTGGCCCAGTAGACCTGAAGGAGCGTCTCCACCCCCATCGTTCTCTTTGACCTCTAGTGGGAGGGCATTCCACAGGGTGGGTGCCACTACCGAGAAGGCCCTCTGCCTGGTTCCCTGTAACTTGGCTTCTCGTAATGAGGAAACCGCCAGAAGGCCCTCGGAGCTGGACCTCAGTGTCCGGGCAGAACGATGGGGGTGGAGACGCTCCTTCAGGTACACCGGACCGAGGCCGTTTAGGGCTTTAAAGGTCAACACCAACACTTTGAATTGTGCTCGGAAACGTACTGGGAGCCAATGTAGGTCTTTTAGGACCGGTGTTATGTGATCTCGGCGGCCGCTCCCAGTCACCAGTCTAGCTACCGCATTCTGGATTAGTTGTAGTTTCCGGGTCACCTTCAAAGGTAGCCCCACGTAGAGCGCATTGCAGTAGTCCAAGCGAGAGATAACTAGAGCATGCACCACTCTGGAGAGACAGTCACTGGGCAGGTAGGGACTCAGCCTGCATACCAGATGGAGCTGATAAACAGCTGCCCTGGACACGGAGTTGACCTGTGCCTCCATGGACAGCTGTGAGTCTAAAATGACTCCCAGGCTGCGCACCTGGTCTTTCAGGGGCACAGTTACCCCATTCAGGACCAGGGAGTCCTCCACACCCGCCCGCCTCCTGTCCCCCACAAACAGTACTTCTGTCTTGTCAGGATTCAATCTCAATCTGTTAGCCGCCATCCATCCTCCAACCGCCTCCAAGCACTCACACAGGACCTTCACCGCCTTCACTGGTTCGGATTTAAAAGAGAGGTAGAGCTGGGTATCATCAGCATACTGATGGACACCCAGCCCAAACCCCCTGATGATCTCTCCCAGCGGCTGCATATAGATGTTAAAAAGCATGGGGGAGAGGACAGAACCCTGAGGCACCCCACAAGTGAGAGCCCAGGGGTCTGAACACTCATCCCCCACCACCACTTTCTGAACACGGCCCAGGAGGAAGGAGCGGAACCACTGCATAACAATGCCCCCAGCTCCCAAGCCCTCTAGACGGTCCAGAAGGATGTTATGGTCGATGGTGTCAAAAGCCGCTGAGAGATCCAGCAGAACAAGGAAACAGCTCTTACCTTTGTCCCTAGCCCGCCGGAGATCATCGACCAGTGCGACCAAGGCAGTTTCAGTCCCATGATGAGGCCTGAATCCTGACTGGAAGGGATCCAAATGGTCCGCTTCTTCCAGGCGTGCCTGGAGTTGTTCCGCAACCACTCGCTCAATCACCTTGCCCAAGAGTGGAAGATTTGAGACTGGGCGATAGTTGGCCATATTGGCCGGATCTAAAGATGGTTTTTTAAGAAGCGGTTTAATAACCGCCTCTTTCAGCGGGTCTGGGAAGGCTATATAACCTTTAGAAGACATCTGAACACAAACCTGTATAGGAAAGCTTTTTAATGTTTAATGTTTTATTGTGTTTTTCATATATGCTGGAAGCCGCCCAGAGTGGCTGGGGCAACCCAGTCAGATGTACAAATAATGTTGTTGTTGTTGTTGTTGTTGTTGTTGTTGTTGTAGCACTCCTTCAAATAGTGCATAGTTGAACCATGGCACTCACTCCCACCAACTTGGAGAGCTTTAAAAGAGGCATACCTGCCAAGTTGCTGTCAGAGAAATAAGGGACCGGGCCGGAAATAGCAGACCGGAAGTAGTGCTGCTGCCATTTTGGAACTGGGCAGAGCATGCTCAGAAGTGACTTTTGATGCTGCTTTGCCCAGTTCCAAAATGGCCACCGCGCCAGAAGTTGCACTGCAGCCATTTTGGAACTGGGCAGAGCAGCATCAAAAGTCGCTTCTGAGCATGCTCTGCCCAGTTCCAAAATGGCCGCCGTGCCAGAATAAACCGAGAAAAAACAAAAAAATCCGTTTTTTCAGCTAGGAACAGCTGGAAAAACGGGGATTTCCCAGGGGAAACGGGAGACTTGGCAGCTATGAAAAGAGGGTTGGACAAAATGTATGGAGATAAAGGCTACCAATGGCCAGCAGCCATGATGGCTGTGCTCAGCCTCCACATTCAGAGGCAGCAATGCTTCTCAATACCAGTTGCTGGAAACCACAGGAGGGGAGAGGGCTCTTGTGCTTGGATCCTGCTTGTGAGTTTCCCACAGGCATCTGGTGACCAGCTGTTGAGAACAGGATGCTGGACTAAATGGGCCTTTGGCCTGATCCAGCAAGCTCTTCCTATGTTCTAAAAAAACGTTAAAGTGGAACATTAAAGCCTCGAGTGCAGTATTGTGTGTTGGTGTATCTGTGCCTGGCACAAAACCCAAAGAGCTTTTTTCTTGGTGGTAAAGATATGGTGATAACTAAACTATCTGCTTTGCTGTTTGTTCCCACCCCTGCTCCCGAACCCTGCCTCATAAGCTAGGGTGCCTCAGCCTTCCTTAACATGGTTCGTTATATTTCTGAACCGTGATGTCTCCTCTATATCTGGGAATGTTTTCCCAGGCCGAAAAGGGTGTGGGTGGGTGTGTAAAGACTGGTAAACAAAACAAAAGTGGTTATTGCAACCAGCAAACAACCCAAAGCTCCGTACGGATCGCCCAGTAAATATAAACTGAGGAGAAATTTCTTGTTATAAATTCTTGTTATAAAATTCCTGTTCCTTGCACTATGCTGCCACCTACAGGCCAGTGGCTCGGTGCTGCGAAAAGGTACTGAAAATTCATAAACCCTGTTCTATTTAAATGATCAGGTGTCTTGTCAGGCCAAGGATGGGGAGGAAAAAAGCTAAGAGTAAATGTACTTTGTCAGCTTCTCACTTACTGCTGTACAATAGCCCGTCCCTCACCCCAACCCTCAGTTATTGAAAATGCAAAAAACCAGGCTTTACGTGCACAACATCACTTTTAAACAAGAAATGGTTCTTGAAGAGTATGCATATTGCCCAGAGAATGTACAAAATGCAGTCTAGGTTTGTATGTTCCCCAGAGCCTATTATACGGTTGCCATATTTTGAAGAGTAAAAAAGAGGACGCCATGACGACTCTCATTTGAAATACCCCTACTCTATGTAGGCTACAGAAGCTGTGATATATTGCTGAGGGGGCGGGGGGCAGGAGAAAAAAAAGAGGAAAGCAAGTCTTCAGCGACCAATTATGTCTATGTCTCATCCAGAAAGTATAGCCAGAAACATTTTGGCAATTTTTTAAAAAATACACCCGGACAGAAATCTTACCCCTGAAAAAGAGGACGTGTCCTGGAAAAAGAGGACACATGGCAACCCAAAGCATGCAAAGGCCAGTCAATAGATGCACGCTTCCCAAGCCCTGTTTGGGATTATGGATGTGCAGAAATGTGCAGAGCCCCCTTTTCATGGAAGGATTAAGTGCACATCCTCCAATAAGGCACATTAACTGCCCAACTTACATTCCCGCCCCCTCTCTAATACACCACCAAAGAGGGACAACTGATTTGGCTGGGAGGCATTTTCCTGTACTTTCTTCCCTTCTCCATAATGTCCCCCGCCCCCAGGTTGTTACCCTGGAAACTAGCTAGGCTACCACCAGTGAGAGACCATCAAAGATGTTATCATTCCAAGTGCAAGGGATACGCCATTCATACCCCTAGCATTTTGGCTCAGTCACAAATATGTGGTCCTGAGGCTGAAGGCATCCAATCTCTCTAAGTAAAGAATCTCTTCTATTCCTGTGGAATAACTGCTTGGGCTGCTTGGGAACTGGACTTGGGGCTTCTGCAAGACATTCACACAAGGTATGTCCTCACCAATGCTCTCAAATGAGGACTAATCTTCACCAACAGGCGATTCCATGGTAAAACTGTTATAGGTGTAAGGGGCATTTGTGGCAGATTTGAATGTTTGCCAGCATGGTGTAGTGGTTAAGAGCGGTAGTCTCGTAATCTGGTGAACCGGGTTCGCGTCTCCGCTCCTCCACATGCAACTGCTGGGTGACCTTGGGCTAGTCACACTTCTTTGAAGTCTCTCAGCCCCACTCACCTCACAGAGTGTTTGTTGTGGGGGAGGAAGGGAAAGGAGAATGTTAGCCGCTTTGAGACTTCTTCAGGTAGTGATAAAGCGGAGTATCAAATCCAAACTACTACTACTACTACTACTACTACTACTACTCTTCTTCTCCCCCCCCCAATCAAAAAATTAAAAAATAAAAGTATCCCTCAGGGATACTTCCACTTGCCTTCATGTTTTCATTTTTGTTTCTTTGAGATCTCACTGTTGATATTGTGTCTCACTTTTCTAGGGTTGGCTACCGTTCTGTGGATTTGTAACTGGCTTACTGACCGAACCCAAAGAGTGCTCATCAATGGCTCCTGCTCATCCTGGAGAGTAGTGACTAGTGGGGTGCCACAGGATTCTGTCTTGGGCCCAGTCTTATTAAACATCTTAATCAATGACTTGGATGATGGGCTTGAGGGCATCCTGAGCAAGTTTGCAGATGACACCAAATTGGGAGGGGTGGCTAATACCCCAGAGGACAGAATCACACTTCAAAATGACCTGGGCCAAAGCAAACAAGATGTATTTTAACAGGGAGAAATGTAAAGTACTACACTTGGGGGGGGGGGAATGAAAGGCATAAATACAGGATGGGAGACACCTGGCTTGAGAGCAGTACATGTGAAAAGGATCTAGGAGTCTTGGTAGACCACAAACTGGACATGAGTCAGCAGTGTGATGCAGCAGCTAAAAAAGCCAATGCAATTCTGGGCTGCATCAATAGGAGTATAGCATCTAGATCAAGGGAAGTAATAGTACCACTGTATTCTGCTCTGGTCAGACCTCACCTGGAGTACTGTGTCCAGTTCTGGGCACCACAGTTCAAGAAGGATACAGACAAGCTGGAACGTGTCCAGAAGAGGGCAACCAAAATGGTCAAAGGCCTGGAAACAATGCCTTATGAGGAACGGCTTAGGGAACTGGGTATGTTTAGCCTGGAGAAGAGAAGGTTAAGATGATAGCCATGTTCAAATATATAAAAGAATGTCATATAGAGGAGGGAGAAAGGTTGTTTTCTGCTGCTCCAGAGAAGCGGACACGGAGCAATGGATTCAAACTACAAGAAAGAAGATTCCACCTGAACATTAGGAAGAACTTCCTGACAGTAAGAGCTGTTCGGCAGTGGAATTTGCTACCAAGGAGTGTGGTGGAGTCTCCTTCTTTGGAGGTCTTTAAGCAGAGGTTTGACAGGCATATGTCAAGAACGCTTTAATGGTGTTTCCTGCTTGGCAGGGGGTTGGACTGGATGGCCCTTGTGGTCTCTTCCAACTCTATGATTCTATGATATGATTTAGGTTTTTTTATTCTATTTTATTTAACAGGCTAAGGACAGCAATTAATTGTACCAGGCAGCAGAGCCTCAAGAAGGATCTCTACATGAAAGTGCTGTAAGGCAGCCCAGAACGCATTAATTTATAAGGTGTTAACTTCCCCAAAATCTGATCTGTCTGGAATCCGACTTGTGCCTCTCTCCAGAAACCCTACCCTACGATGGCTCCCCTGAAGTTAAAAATAAATGCTGGATTCCAGTGCACACCACCGCCGACTGAGAGAAGAGAAAGTGGGAAACAAGCTGTGTGGACAAGCCTAAACAAGGAATAATTCATAGAGAAGCACAAATAAATGAATGATGAGCTGAAGATTTGCTTATAGCCACTGAATTTTGCTGAGTTCAGAGAAGCCAAACGGTTCTGGCTTTAGGTTTTTGGTAGACTGATCTGTCGGAAGGCAAGGACTATTTTCAGAACCCAGAGAGATTCTGACTGACAGCCCAGCAGCAATCTTGATGAGGGTGGGAGAGCCAAGGGAGAAGATGGGGGGAGTCCCCACAGGAAAATACTGGACAATATGGGTTGCTCTCTCTTCCTTCTTCTGTCCACCCCACAGCCAATTTCCTGCTTTCCACTTCCTTTTCCCAGTCATTCACAAAGTTTTGTGTCTCCACCACTAGGGATTGGGGTGGGGGAGTGGGGAATCAATCCAGTTCACATTCACAGGTGAACTTACCTAAATTGCACTTTTCAAAACAATACACAGATCGAAGCGCAGCCGTCCTGCAAAAATTCACACTTCTCTGAATTTTGCAGTGCAATTCTCCAGCAAAATCACATACATAAAAATCTATATACTAGATTAAAGCGTCCATACAAATGTATATTTTAAAATAAAAAACCAAATCAGTTTATTGCGACACATGACAGGATCTGATTTCCTTGCATTATTTTGATCGATGTCAGAAGGAGGTCCCCTGGATTAGGTGGGGATATGTAATAAAAAGAGAGCAGGAAAAGGAAGAGTGTATAAGAAAGTCTTTTTAAAAATTTCCCAATTTTCCTCATGATGACTATCAAATTATTATTTTTATAGAGAAATTCTCAATTTTGGGGAATGTCCTTGTTGCTGGTGCCCTAAGAACATGCTCAGGCTGTCTCCAGCACTGGATTAGAAACAGTATGTGTCCTAATGGGTACCTTAGCTTTTGATCAGCAGCAAAGGAGGGCAGCTTAGCACAGGCCCTTTACCACTCACTTTTGTTGCTGTTGGTCTTTAAAATGAAAGCAACTTTCCCCCCTGAGCGTAGTCCAGCTGCTTATGGACTACAACTCCCATCACCCCCAGCTAGCAAGACCAGTGGTCAGGGATGATGGGAGTTGTAGTCTGAAAGCAGCTGGAGACCCAGGTTTGGGGTACATTGTCTCCAGCTGCTTTCAGACTACAATTCCCATCATCCCTGACCACTGGTCTTGCTAGCTAGGGATGATGGGAGTTGTAGGCCAAAAACATCTGGAGGGCCAAGGTTGAGGAAGCCTAATCGACCAATGGTCTGACTCAGTATAAGGCAGTGTGAGGGACAGGGGATATCGCGAAGTCCCTCCCCTCCTGAGTTCAAGCCCATCACCGACCACAGGGGGAAGCAGAGGGAGCTCCGATTCCAGTGGGGAAGCAGGAAGTCGGGTCCGAGGCTCAGGCAAGGTAGCGGAGCCAGGGTCCCAGGTGGGACAGGAAGGGGGAAGTAAGGGGGGGAGACCCATCCCCCCAACTCCAGAATTACGCCGGAAGAGGAGGGGAAAGAGGATGGGGCTTCCAAGACTTTTGTGCTGGGGAAAGACGCGCCAAAAGTCACTTGGAGGTTCTGAAACCGACTGACCACATCACTCCGTGTAAATAGCATGACTTCAGCACTGTAAATACGCAGCACCAATAAAAGAATAAAAATGCAGAGCTGCGTAGCGTCGTTACTCTGAAGTAGTCCACTCCGGCCACTGTGACAGCAACCTCCAAGTCTTTTTTGGGCTACTTTGGAGTTGCCGGGATGAGCGTGTCAGAGGCGGAGAGATGGCGGCAGATCGCGGAGCAAGCCCAGCAAGAACTGCAGCAGCTGTCGCTGCAGGCGCAGGGGGAATTGAAGGCAGCTAAAGAAGAGACTAAGAAGGTCCAGGACGACCGGCTACAACTGGCGGAACAGGTGAGAGCACTACAGGAAAGAGAGCAGGAATTAAGGGCGGTGGCGGTAGACCTCCAAAACAAGCTGGATGCAGAGAAAAACAAGGCGGGAGGGGCACCCCAAGTCCAAGTGCTGCCAGGAAGGAGAGCCGGGACCCTAGTGAGCAAGTTCAATGGAGACCCGAAGGAATATCAGGGCTTTGAGACTGAGATGGTGTATGCTCTTGAGCTACACCACGCTGAGTTCCCTGATGATGAGCACAGAGTAGCGTTTATTGTGGAGCACCTTACCGGGGCAGCCAGGGAATGGCTAAGACCGTTGATCGCAACAAAGAATCCTTGCATGAAGGATGTCAAACTGTTTCTAGAAGGTTTGAGAACGATGTATTCGTCCGATAGTCATATGGACCAGACTAAGGAGGAACTTCATAATTTACGCCAAGGAAATATGACAGTTCGCGCGTACTGGGCGAAATTCACCATGCTGGTGCACAGATTGGGGTGGGAATTAGGGTCACCCCCAATGCAAGCGGCGTTCTACTTGGGGTTGCATGAGGACGTGAAGGATGAGCTCTCGAGAGGTCCAAAGCCCAGTGATATGGATCAGCTGAGCAAAGCGGCTCTGGCGGTGGGGGTGAGACAGGAATCCCGGTGGAGCGACAAACAAGCAACGCGCGCAAAGCGGGCTTGGTTCCCACGGTCGCAGGAGAAACCACTCCCCCAACAACCCTTTCAAGCCACGCCTGGGGCCAGCCAGGACCAGGAACCCATGCAGATTGATAGCGCACGCGCGCGGGCTTTTCAAACCCCAGCGGCGCCAAGACGCAAGGAGGGAAAGGGCGGGAATTGCTTTCTCTGCAACTCCCCCCAGCATCTCGTCAGAGACTGCCCACATCGCAGGGAGTGGCAAGGAAGGGCGGGAACGGTGGTGCCCTCCCCCACTGACGCAGCACCACAGCAGGGAAACGGGAAAGCCTGGCTGCAGGAGACAAGGGGCAGCAGCCAGGCACAGTCAGCAGACAACAGCCCCAGCCCACCCACCCGCACAGAGAGGAGCAGAGCCAACCCACCCCTCCCAGAGCAGGAGTGGTTCTAGAAGTCACGCTAACGCTCCCAAATGGCTATCCCCTGACAGTCCTTGCCTTAATTGACAGTGGTGCCTCAGCGAACTTCTTCTCGAGAAACTTTGCAGAAGAGCACCAGATCCAGCTTCTGCAGCTGGATTTTCCCCTTCACGTGGCAACCATTGACGGCAGAGAGCTGCTGGGGGGGGCCATCACTCATCAAACCCCCCCCATGAGAATGACGGTGGGAAGGCACTCAGAAACACTGGCATTCAACGTCACCACCATCTCAGACCCCCCCATCGTCTTGGGCATGAGCTGGCTGGCGCGCCACGACCCCTCCATCAGTTGGCACCAGAGATGCATCACTTTTGGATCGGACTTTTGCCTGGAACATTGCATGCAGCACCAACCAGGGGAGGGGCCTCCGATAGCCACGGTGGCCACCATGCACGTCAAAGGGGGTGAGGCGATACCCAAGCCGTACTGGGACCTGCAGGAGGTCTTCAGCGAAGCGGAGTCCGACCACCTACCCCCACACAGGCCTTTTGACTGCCAGATCAACCTGGTGCCCGGGGCAACTATACCCCCAGCCAAGCTGTACGCCATGTCAGACCAGGAACTGGAGGATCTGCGCGCTTTCATCGACAAGAACCTCAAGCGGGGGTTCATCAGAGAAAGCAAGGCAGCAGGGGGCAGCCCGGTCTTCTGGGTGGACAAGAAAGACACGCAACAGCGCCGTCTGGTGGTGGATTTTAGACGGCTGAATTCGGTGACAGAGCCAGTGGCTTTCCCCATGCCCAGAGTGGATGATCTTCTGACAGCGGCACGCAGGGGCAAGATTTTCACCAAGCTAGACCTACGAGGGGCGTACAACTTGATCAGGATCCGGGAAGGCGATGAGTGGAAGACCACGATGTTCACGCCTCTGGGCTCTTTTGAATATCTGGTGATGCCCTTCGGGTTGCAAGGGGGCTCAGCATGCTTCCAGGCCTTCATGCACCACGTCCTGGGGTCCCTACTCTTCAAGAACTGCTTGGTCTTCCTAGATGACATCCTTATCTATTCCAATGACCCAGTGCAGCATGTGAAAGATGTCAGGGAAGTGTTGCAGCGCCTGAAGGAGAACCACCTGTATGTGAAGCTGGAGAAGTGCAAGTTTCACACCAAGGAGGTGGACTTCCTGGGCTACAAGCTGTCAGACAAGGGGCTGGCGATGGACAAGGACAAGGTGCAGGCCATCCTGGACTGGCACAGCCCCAGGACGCGCAAAGATGCCCAACGCCTACTAGGCTTCGCCAACTTCTACAGGAAGTTCATCAAGAACTTCTCTCGCGTTACGGCTCCCATCACTGACTGCCTGAGAGGCAAGCAGAAGTTCAGGTGGACACCAGAGGCGCAAGCAGCGTTCGAAAGCCTCAAGAGGGTGTTCGCCTCGGACCAGAACCTGTTCCACGTGGTCCAGGACGCGCCCCTACGCATTGAGACAGATGCTTCTGAGAAAGCTGTGGGCGCCATTTTGTTGCAACTGGACGCCAACAGGGAGTGGAGACCCTGTGCCTTCTTCTCCAGGAAGTTGACACAGCCCGAGCGCAACTACACGGTGTTTGACAAAGAACTTCTTGCGATCCACGCTGCGTTCAAACATTGGAGACACTTCCTGGTGGGCGCCAAGCACCCCATCCAGGTGTGCACAGACCACAAGAACCTGGAGTTCTGGAGAACGGCCAGGGTGCTCAACCAGCGGCAGATACGGTGGGCAGAGTTCTTCTCGAACTTCAACTTCTCCATACACTACATCCCGGGGGAGCAGAATGTCAGGGCGGATGCCCTCTCCCGCAAGCCGGAGTACATGGAGGAGGAGGCGCCACCAGCACCAAGGCACATTTTCCCCCCGTCAGCATGGTCCTGCGGAGCAGCAGTGGTGAGCGAGGCAGAACTCACAGCACTGACGGCAGCGGATGAATTCGCCAACCGCATCTTCAGAGAACTGAGAGGGGGGAGGGAGCAGGCAAAGGACTTTGCAGAACGCAGGGGGCTGCTTTTCTACAAGGGTGCACTGTACCTGCCCACCACCCAGCTTCGACGTACGGTCCTCAAGCAGATGCACGACAACCCAACGGCGGGTCATTTTGGAAGGGACAAAACCGCTCACCTAGTCATGAGACACTTCTGGTGGCCAGGGGTGAGGGAAGATGTTCGAGACTATGTACGGGGCTGTGACACCTGCCAGCGGGCAAAGGTGGTCAGAGCAGCGCCAGCAGGATTGCTGGAGCCCTTAGCCACACCACACAGGCCGTGGGAAGTGGTGTCCATGGACTTCATCACAGATCTGCCTTCTTCCAGGGGCAAGACCGCAGTGTTGGTGGTGGTGGACCTCATGTCCAAAATGTGCCACTTTATACCGTGTGCCAGGGCGGTCTCTGCAGAAGAGACAGCCAAACTGTTTGTTGATCACGTATTCAGACTGCATGGATTACCTTTAAGGGTTATTTCGGATCGTGGCCGCCAATTTGTTTCCAGGTTCTGGCGGCGGCTCATGAACCTCCTGCAGGTGGAGGTCAGCTTGTCGACGGCTAGACACCCGCAGACCAATGGACAGGCGGAGAGGGTCAACGCCATTCTGCAGCAGTACCTGAGATGCTACGTCAGCCAGCGGCAAACGGACTGGGTGGATCGCCTGCCACTGGCAGAATTTGCCTACAACAATGCAGTGCACGTCTCCACAGGGGTGTCGCCCTTTAAGGCCAATTACGGGCGCGACCTCAGATCTTTCCCAGAGAGGGAGGGGGAGGAGGAGGAGGAGGGCCCACAGGCTGAGGATTGGGCAGAGGAACTGGAGACGGTGCACCAGCAGCTCAGAGAACACTTGGAGAGGGCCAAGGAAGCGTACAAAAAGGGGGCGGATCGCCACAGGCGACTAGGGGAGGTCATCAGGGTGGGGGACAAGGTTTGGTTGTCCTCGGAGGGCCTTCCCACCAGAGGGAGGTGCAAAAAGCTGGCACCCAGACGGCTGGGCCCCTTCACGGTCACGCAACAGGTCAACCCGGTGGCATACAGGCTGGCACTGCCAGAGGATATGAGGGTGCATCCAGTGTTTCATAGATCGCTGCTGTCGCCGTACAGGGAAAGCAGCAGGCTCCGAGACAGCGAACAAACCCCCGAGGGAGGGGGGGAGAGGGGAGGCAGGGAGCAACTCAATGAGGCCACGGCCATCCTTGATTCACGGAGAGGGGTGGGGGGCCTGGAGTACCTCATGGCATGGGAGGATGCTCCACCGTCCCAGAATGAATGGGTCCCAGCCACTCAGATACAGGAGGAATTCTTGGTGGAAGAATTTCACGCCCTCTATCCCCACAGACCCAAGCCCTGGCACATGGAAAGGGAGGGGGAGGAGGAGGAGGCACGGGAGAGCAGCTCACCATGGCGCTGGGAAGCAGAGTTTGAGGACTCGGGAGACGAGATATGGGTGTCACCGAGATCCACACAGTCAGAGGCAGAAGCAGATTGGCAGCACATTTTTACCCCCACCAGCTCGGACGCCACGGAATTTTTGGGATTCCAGTCCTCCCAGGCGGAAGGGGGAGCCTCGCAGGACTGGGGGGAGGTGTTCACACCAACGGGCTCGGAAAGCACTGAGTTCTTAGGCTTCCAGTCGTCACCGACACCTGGGGGGGACCTGGGGAGGGGAGAAGGGGAGCTTGGAAGGGGGGTGGATGTGAGGGACAGGGGATATCGCGAAGTCCCTCCCCTCCTGAGTTCAAGCCCATCACCGACCACAGGGGGAAGCAGAGGGAGCTCCGATTCCAGTGGGGAAGCAGGAAGTCGGGTCCGAGGCTCAGGCAAGGTAGCGGAGCCAGGGTCCCAGGTGGGACAGGAAGGGGGAAGTAAGGGGGGGAGACCCATCCCCCCAACTCCAGAATTACGCCGGAAGAGGAGGGGAAAGAGGATGGGGCTTCCAAGACTTTTGTGCTGGGGAAAGACGCGCCAAAAGTCACTTGGAGGTTCTGAAACCGACTGACCACATCACTCCGTGTAAATAGCATGACTTCAGCACTGTAAATACGCAGCACCAATAAAAGAATAAAAATGCAGAGCTGCGTAGCGTCGTTACTCTGAAGTAGTCCACTCCGGCCACTGTGACAGGCAGCTTTCTATATTCAAAGGAGAACAAAATAAGGGAGTACACACACACACACACACACACACAGAGAGAGAGAGAGAGAGAGAGAGAGAGAGAGAGAGAGAGAGAGAGAGAGAGAGAGAGAGAAGGATAGAAGGAGAGAGAGAGAAGGAGAGAGAGAGAAGGAGAGAGAGAGATGTCCTTAAAGGCATAGTTTACATTAAAAAAGGTAAAGGGACCCCTGACCATTAGGTCCAGTCGTGACCGACTCTGGGGTTGCGCGCTCATCTCGCATTATTGGCCGAGGGAGCCGGCGTATAGCTTCCAGGTCATGTGGCCAGCATGACAAAGCCGCTTCTGGCAAACCAGAGCAGCACATGGAAACGCCGTTTACCTTCCCGCTGTAGCGGTTCCTATTTATCTACTTGCATTTTGATGTGCTTTCAAACTGCTAGGTTGGCAGGAGCTGGGACCAAGCAACGGGAGCTCACCCCATCACAGGGATTCGAACCGCCGACCTTCTGATCAGCAAGCCCTAGGCTCAGTGGTTTAACCACAGCGCCACCTAGTTTACATATGGCCCATGTATTCCTCTAGAAAGGCAACTTATCAAGTAAAGTCCCTTCATGACTTTTCCACTGACCCACAACCAATAACCTTTCTTCTTACAGCAAACAATGGCCTCGCAGTCTTTCTCAGTTTGTATTTTTCAATGGCTTGAATATACCTTCTTCTTGTCCTCACAATTAAAATATCCCATTAAGGACAACCAGCAAGCCTGGACTTGCCTGGGCCAATACCGGCTGCTGTAAAAATCCAAACCTTTGGCTAATAAACCAAGTCGGAAAGGAGAGACAGTCTGTTCCTCGAAGCAGAGACTGGCTTTGTTGATCTTTTTTCTAACAAGATACTCGTACCTTTGTGTTCCACTCCTGTTGCATCTTGGCCAACTTTCAGATTTCCTAGCACTGGGTCAAGTTATCTTACGCTGGCGTTTTAAAACTTTCGGTCCCCAAGGGCTGACTTTGCATATCGTGGTTGGTCTGAGTCCAGACTGAACCTACTAACCTTTAAGTTGCTGCAGGGCTCTGACGTAAGACCAAAGAGCCATTCAACGTCATAACCACAGGTACAAACTAGGTCAGCACAGAAGGGGAACAGATGTGGCTGAGTGGTAGATCATCTATGCTTCACCTGCTGATCATAAGTTGCAAGGTGACTGATATTGCGGAAGGCACTTTTATATACTTGGGTCTCAAGACATTTATGGCTTTATGAAGAAGATTCTGACTAAAGATTAGGAAGAACTTTCTGGTGGTAATAATAATAATAATAATAATAATAATAATAATAATAATAATAATAATAACTATATGCCAATAAAGGTTTTAAAATTAATAATAATAATAATAATAATAATAATAATGCAGTGGTACCTCTACTTACAAATTTAATGCGTTCCGAACACACATTTGTAAGTCGGAAAAAAATTGTAAGTCGAATTCCATAGGAATGCATTGGGAGAAAAAATTCGTAAGTAGAAGCAACCCTATCTAAAAATTCGTAAGTAGAAAAAATCCTATCTAAACCGCATCCAAGATGGCGGACGGAGCTCCGTTCGTAAGTAGAAACATTCGTAAGTAGAGTTATTCGTAAGTAGAGATACCACTGTAATAATAATAATAATTTTTTATTATTATTTATACCCCGCCCATCTGGGTGGGTTTCCCCAGCCACTCTGGGCAGCTTCCAACCGAATATTAAAAACAGTACAGCATCAAACATAAAAAACTTCCCTAAACAGGGCCGCCTTCAGTTGTCTTCTAAAAGTAAAATAGTTGCTTATTGCCTTGACATCTGCTGGGAGGGCGTTCCACAGGGCGGGTGCCACTACCGAGAAGGCCCTCTGTCTGGTTCCCTGTAACCTCACTTCTCGCAATGAGGGAACCACCGGAAGGCCCTCAGTGCTGGATCTCAGTGTCCGGGCAGAATGATGGGGGTGGAGACGCTCCTTCAGGTATACAGGACCAAGGCCGTTTAGGGCTTTAAAGGTCAGTACCAATACTTTGAATTGTGCTCGGAAACGTACTGGGAGCCAGTGTAGATCTCTCAGGACCAGTGTTATGTGGTCCCGGCAGCCACTCCCAGTCACTAGTCTAGCTGCCGCATTCTGGATTAATTGCAGTTTCCAGGTCAGCTTCAAAGGTAGCCCCGTGTAGAGCGCATTGCAGTAGTCCAAGTGGGAGATAACCAGAGCATGCACCACTCTGGCGAGACAGTCTGCAGGCAGGTAGGGTCTCAGCCTGCGTACCAGATGGAGCTGGTAGACAGCCGCCCTGGACACAGAATTGACCTGTGCCTCCATGGACAGCTGTGAATCCAAAATGACTCCGAGGCTGCACACCTGGTCCTTCAGGGGCACAGTTACCCCATTCAGGACCAGGGAGTCCTCCACACCTGCCCGCCTCCTGTCCCCCCAAAACAGTACTTCTGTCTTGTCAGGATTCAACCTCAATCTGTTAGCCGCCATCCATCCTCCAACCGCCTCCAGGCACTCACACAGGACCTTCACCGCCTTCACTGGTTCTGATTTAAAAGAGAGGTAAGAACTGTTCGGCAGTGGAATGGTCTCCCTCGGGAGGTGGGAGGCTTTTAAGCAGAGGCTTTTAAGCAGAGGTTGGATGGCCCTCTGTCACGGGTGCTTTAGCTAAGATTCCTGCATTGCAGAGGGTTGGACAAGATGACCCTCAGGGTCCCTTCTTACTCTTCAATTTTATGATTCTATGATTTATATGCTAGTACTATGGACTGAAAGAAGATCAAACTTATCCATTCTTAAGGAAATCAGCCCTGAGTGCTCACCGGAAGGACAGATTCTGAAGCTGAGGCACCAATACGTTGGCCACCTCATGAGAAGAGAAGACTCCCTGGAAAAGACCCTGATGCTGGGAAAGATTGGGGGCACAAGGAGAAGGGGATGACAGAGGACAAGATGGTTGGACAGTGTTCTCGAAGCTACGAACATGAGTCTGACCAAACTGCGGGAGGCAGTGGCAGACAGGAGTGCCTGGCGTGCTATGGTCCGTGGGGTCACGAAGAGTCAGACCCGACTAAACGACAACAACAACTAGCAAATTGAATTTGGGCCCGGTAGTGTTCTCTCTGTCTACTTCTACCTCTCTCTCTCACGGTCAGGGCAGGTGTCAGGAGCAGGCCAGGAATAATGCACAAGGTGTCCATGAAGTTAACTCTTTATTCAAAGAAACAGAACAGCTCAGGCTTAGTGAGCACAGCAACTCTTCCCAGTAGGGCTTGCCCCAATGAGGCAGTTGTGGGGACTGAAGGTCCCTGCTTTCCCACAGCCCCCTAAGTCTCTTCCTCTCCTGGTTCCTTCCCAAGCAATCTGAGACTCCAATGCCTTGTTTATCTTTGCTTCAACCTCTTCATACCTCTTTTTGTCCTGGTTGTAGCAGGGGGGGGGGGAGATTCCCTGGCTTCTTCAGCAGCCTCTTGGCCCCTTTCCTCTCCAGCCTCTGCTTCTGGGCTTCTCTCTGCCACAGCCTCTTCCTGATCACTAAACCCTGTTGCCTCTTCAGCTTCCAACACCTCCTCTTGCCAGTCTTTTCTCTCTTTTCCCCTTGACCACTCATTGTTGCCCCCCACCACCACCAATCCCTGGGCTCAGAGCCTTCTCCCTTGTGGAGTTCCCTTGGAGGTTCCCCAGCTGGTGCCTCTCATCACTCCTCAGCATCCAGCCAATCCCTGAGGTCCACATGTGCTGTGCATACCGGGGCCACTTCAATCTTAGTGGCAACCTGTGGTTGCATTAGAACAATGTGTACGAATTTTCATGTGCAATTTTTTTAAAACTGATGCAGAAATGAGGCGAATGAAAGACCTGAGATACAGAATTGTACAGATTCACCCAATTCCATTCTTTTGCCCTGCTCACAGCTCAGAGAGAAAAGGTTCTCCCTCTCCACCCCCATGTTCACTTCAGCATGCTTTATATCATGTTCACTTCAGCATGCTTCGGAATACTTGCAATTAGATGGCATTTATTTTGCTTTGGAACAAAGCGAATTCCAGCAAGCCTCTGCAGTCCTTTCAGAAAGGCGATTCAGATGGTTAACAGAGAGCTTTTGATGGGAACTGCAAGCCCAGACTTCGCCATACCCGACTCTTAAAATATTCTTTGCTATCATGCCTTCAGAAATATGAAAGCCACCGCTTTCAACAGCTCCTGTTACATCTGACTCTGATCTTGATTGTGGTGAGAACCATGGGGGCAGAAGTCCAGGGAGCTGTATCAGTGGGGTGAAACCTGAGGAAACTGCTCCGAGCGTCGGTGGGGGTCTGTCGCTGAAACGACACAGGCAAGATGGAGTAACAGCAATGGGACAGCAAGACCAGCGTTACTCCATAATTTGCCTGTCTGGTCTGCTTTGCAGAGAGTTTATGTTACATTTCATTACATGAGAACAGAGAGGAAGGGGGAAATTCTTAAGGAAGCGAACTGGAATCGAGAACAATCCCGCTTATCTGCAGATCGGTCCACCAACAATTCAGTAAGTGTGTGCAAGCTTTTGTGTCCTTCATAAATGGACTGCACATTTGAAAAACGGGCCGTCAAAGCACTTCTCTCTCAAAGCAAAAGACCAAAAGGATTCCATTGATATAGAGATTCTTGGTATCTCTCTGTGCTGGATTCTTAAAAAAAAAAAAAAAACAGAACTGAGGAAACAAGAATGAAATTCACCACTTTCATATTCAGTCTCAATGGCCCTTTCTGTTCCCAAGAGAACATCTACTCAAGGGGCCCTTCCATTCAACGGCAGACTATAGCTGTTTGTTCTTTTGATGGCAGCCTCTTACATCAGGAGAGATCGATATTTACTCTGTGAGCATTGAGTATAGGTGAGGAGGAGCCCTGGCTTAGCGGTGGGACAACTGTGCTGCATGCAAAATGTCCCAGATTCTATCCCTGACATCTCCAGCTAAGGCTGGGTGTAGGAACAGAGGAGAAATTCAGTTCTATTTGCATTTAAAGGTGAATCTACCTAATTCGCACTTTCTGGGGAGGTGGGATACAATTACAGAAACGCAGCCGTCCTTTGAAATCCACACGTCTCCAGAAAAATGAATGACCCTCATCTTCAGGGAAACAAAACAGGTGAGCATAACGTTAGTTATGAACTCTGGAAACAGGGAGAGGAGAATGGTATAAATTTATCATCTTTCATTAGAGCGATCCTGCAGAAGGAGACCAGAGGAAGAGAATGCCTTGAGCTCAGTTGGTAGAGCATGAAACTCTTAACCTCAGGGGTTCAAGCCCCACGTTGCATTGCAGGGGGTTGGACTAGACAACCTTCCAATACAGTGGTACCTCGGGTTGCAGACCCGCTCCGTTCCGGGGTGCCGTTTGCACCCCGAAAAATCTGCAACCCGAGCAGCACTTTCACGCATGAGCGAAAGCGGAATAGAGCACTTCTGCACATGCACGAAGCACGCAGAATGCTTCTGCGCATGCGCGTGTGGCAGAACCCAGAAGTAAACACTTCCGGGTCCGCCACGTTCATATCCTGAAAGAACACAACCCGCAGTGGACGCAACCTGAGGTATGACTGTACTACAATTCTATGATTCCATGACCCAAGTTAGGATTCAGATTTCTAGGCCTGAGTTCAGCTCTTCCCTTCTAAAGCAACAGGCAGCCAGGCAGGGCCAGCGCACCTATGAGGCAAGGTGGGGCGACCGCCTCAGGCAGCAGGATGTGCAGGGACAGCAGACCCGTCCTCTAAGGAACACATCACCCGCTGCCACTTCGATGGCTGTGGTGCAACTCCTCCGAGGCCGGATCTGCCTCCTCCTCAGCAGATTTTGAACCTCAAAGGGGTGCGTGGGAAGGACAGTAATGACACGAAAGAAGGAAACAGAAGTTTCAGGGGACACACAAGAGTTGGTAACTTTCCTGCCAAACGTGCCTCAAGATTGTCATCTGGTGAGATGTCTGGTGTAAATTCCTGCGTTTGGAGTAATCAAGCTTCGCCTTTCTAATTCTAACATGTCGTGAGATATATCTGGGCTTGACACTTGGAGGAGCCTGTTCTCCGAGGGACCGATAAATTACTGGCTTGGGAGCCTTTCCCAATGGAGCCTTTCCATTTTGCCAATGTTATCAATATTTGCCTGCTTGCAGTCTCTGGAGTCAGAAAGTCAGGTGTTGCATTCTAGTTCATAAACAAGAGTCACGCACTCTCGCACGTCTTTGCAGCTAAGTTGAGCTGAGGCTCTGGTTTTTCTTTTAATGTATCACGGACTGCTGCCTTTTGAACTGTGAAGCAAAGGTGCAGGTACTGTGCCTGGCCTTCATTCCTTCCACCTGGGACAAGCAAAAGCTCAGGCGCAGAGAGGCCAGAGGTCAAGCAGGACTAACGTGATCCTCTCTGTTTGTTTTATGGCACTTTTCCTTCAGCCGTTTCACAACACAAGACTTTGGGCAGCCTGGAGCCGTGTAGCTTAGCAACTTGCAACACACATGATACAACCACCACAAATGAGTTTTGTGCTTAATTGGGAACAAACAAGAAACAGCAGTGGGGAACTTTCAAGACAACAGCAGCAGAAAATCTGGTTTCTCTTAGAGGGTGTCAGCCTTTTGAAACAATTGTTGAATTATATGGTCATTGTCCCAAAGCATCTAACCCACTTGCCATTGAACCTCTGATTAGCCTTTATAAACTGGACTGTGATATTATTGTTGTTTGTTGTTGTTGTTGTTGTTGTTGTTGTTATCATCATCACCATCATCATTATTTAAATTTACATATTGCCTTTCATCCGTAGAGCTCAGGGTGTTTCACAGCATAAAAATACAAGATAAAAACAAGAAAAGAACAAAGCAAAGCAATAACTACCAATAATAATAATAATAATAATAACAATTTATTATTTATACCCCACCCATCTGGCCGGGTCCCCCCAGCCACAGAAATCCATCAAACATTAACAGGGCTGCCTTGAGATGCCTTCTAAAGGTCTGGTAATTGTTCTCTTTGACCTCTGGTGGGAGGGCATTCCACAGGGTGGGTGCCACTACCGAGAAGACCCTCTGCCTGGTTCCCTGTAACTTGGCTTGTCGTAGCGAGGGAACCGCCAGAAGGCCCTTGGCGCTGGACCTCAGTGTCCGGGCAGAACGATGGGGGTGGAGACGCTCCTTCAGGAATGCAAGAATCCAATTGAGCGGGTTTTATGTTTTAGCTGAAGCACAAGTGAATCTGCCGCAGACACAATTGTAGTATCAAATGTGGAGCTCAGAGGCTCTTGAACACTTTGGACATTTGCATCTCCCAAAAGGCTGGGGGGGGGAATTTCCTACTCAAAAAATAATAATAATGACCTAGTTCCAGAGTCATGTGTTATAGACAACTCTACAGAATGATAGGGCTGACCCTCACACATTGTCAAGGAGCCGTCAGGTGAGCACAGGTCATCCACGGGGCAGGAAAGAATGCGAGACAAGAAATGCCACCAGCTTTTATTCACAGAAAGCAAACAACACGGCAGAGTTCCTCTGGCTCTGGAGACACTGCCTTCCTCTCACTCTGGATCCCTCCCAAGCAGATGGAGGCTGCGATGAAGGGGTGGGCTTCCCCTCTGAGCCCGTCTCGCCCACTGCTCAGCGACGTACAGGACTCTCCTTGTTCTGGGTGTCAGAGGGGGAGGAGAGCCAGCAGGACTGGGACTGCCCTGCTGCATCCCGCAAGATCTCGCGTGATTTCAGGTGAGATCTTCTTAAAGTAAGTGTGAGAGGGTCATTCATTTCCAGAAACTGAGAGGAGATTCTTGAAGATTCCCGAAGCATCAAAGTGCAATTTTGTTTAGTCTGCAGCAGCCTATAAATAGGCGTGGAGCACTTCTCTATGGGCATGTGCAATTCTTACAGGGGAGAGACTGCAGCCTGTGTGCAGGCAGTATGCAGGACAGAAATGTGCCTTACTATCCATGTGGTAGTAAAGTTGGAAATTGCCTTTCAAGCAAACAGTGCTTGACTGAGCTTTATTGCTTTCGTGAGTGTTTTATTGACATCGGCTGTGTGCAACTTGATCCTTCTGCTAACTAGCACACATGCAAGGAAGTGTGCTGGACCACCCTCAAAATTTACGGTTGGAGATCGCAAAATCTTCTTCATACCTTGCCCCAAATCAGCAAGATTTTGCCCCAAATCGGTACCAGTTGACCTTTATCTGCCTCCATCCTTAATGGTTTCATGAGCTCAGGGTCCCCTAAGCCTACAGATGACTCGCTTACCAATTCTCACTAATGATAATATTATAATAATTTATTATTTATACCCCACCCATCTGGCTGGGTTTCCCCAGCCACTCTGGGAAGCTTCCAGCAAAATATTAAAATACAATAATTCATCAAATATTAAAAGCTTCCCTAAACAGGGCTGCCTTCAGATGTCTTCGAAAAGTCAGGTAGTTGTTTATTTCTTTGACATTTATAAATCACATTTCATTATGCTATACAGATAAGATCCCTTTTCCAAAACACGACGACGTTTAGTCATAAATTCTGAACCCTTCTGGAGCTACAAAGAGCTTGTGCATTACAATGTAAAATTGATCAAGAATTAATGAGCTGGGCTCTCCGTTGCAGCATAGAAAACTTGGCCTCAGGCACAAACATTTCTCAGCAGGACTTGTTTGGGGTTGTGTTGTGTTTTTTCCCCTAAAACACACTTTTTAATTTGAGTGGGAAAGTGCCCTAAAACGGCAAATGCCTAAAGCACTAAAGAATTGAAGTGATGAAGAACGGAAGGCCAGAATTCGGCTTACGGTGATGAAGTTCCTCCTGTCCTTTCACATTTTCCCCAAAGCTGACAAGGTACCACGTTGCTCCACAGCATTTTTCTCAAGAGAAAATCAAAGCTGCTTTCTACAAAGTACTCAGAGCAGAATACCCTGTGTTTCTCCAAAAATAAGACACCGTCTTATATTTATTTTTCCTCAAAAAAAACCCAACAAAACACTATGTCTTATTTTCAGGGGATGTCTTATTTTTTTCCTCCTCCTGCCGCGGCCGACATTGCTGCTGCGCCTATCACTATGTCTTATTTTCGGGGTATGGCTTATATTCCTTGAATGCTTAAAAATCCTGCTATGGCTTATTTTATGACTACATCTTAAAATAGGGGAAACAGGGTACATCAGGGCTTGCTGTCAGATTTCCACAGGTGCGTCCCAAATGATATGTACTTTGAAAGAGTGAGGAGCTAAGCCTACAGCGGGTCGTTGGCAAACCTTCCAACATTCCTCTGATGAAAATAGGGACGTCCTTTTCCGTCATCATCATTTCATTATTTATAACCCGCCTACTCGAATGGGTTTCCCCAGCCCCTCTGGGTGGCTTCCAACATACATTAAAACATAACAAAACCCCTTCACTATACAGGGCTGCCTTCAGATGTCTTCTAAAGGTTGTATAGTGTCAGGCATCAGAGGAACCAACCCCCATGCCAGGTCACCAGGAACGGATAAGGCAAGGAAAAGTTCTTACCAACATCTTTTTATTCCATATTCACAGAGAATATGCCTCTCGGAATAATGGCATTGCTCTGAGTGAGTCTCCACCCCCTCCCTCTCTCCCATTATGCGCCATCGCTATGCGTGCTGAGATGTACCTTCTGCCTCTGAGCTCTCTGCTCTCCCACTTTCAATGCTCGCCAGGTTCTGGGAGAGACGGGTTGGAATGCTTTCTAAAAAATGCTATGTCTGTCAGCTGTCCCCCCTCTGGTGCTTCTTCTTCCTCCTCTCCCATTATTTCCCAGCTTTTCCCCGCATCTGCCTCTGAGCTGTGATCTCCCTCAAACCCCTATTGTAATTCTGAGCTGTCTTCTTCTTATCTGGAAGGGTCAGGCTGGGGAGGCACTCTGCACCATTCCTCCTCTGCCCATTCCCTGACATATAGTTACTTATCTCTTTGGCTTGGAAGTCCTTACCCTCCAATATTTCTCTGATGAAAATAGGGACATCCTAAGGAAAAGCGGGACGTTCTGGGATCAAATCAGAAACTGGGGCAGCTTCTGTAAATCCGGGACTGTCCCTGGAAAATAGGAACACTTGGAGGGTCTGACATTGGGAAAGGGTAGATCATCAGCCTTGCATGCAGAACGTTCCCCAGTTTTTCCTATCAACCATCTTGTGGCTTAGGTTAGGCTAAAATCGTTTCAGGAACTGAGTGCACCTTTGAAACTGGATTTCCACAAAGTCTAGCATTCCAATCACACACACACACACACACACACACACACACACACACACACACACACGGAGCCAATGTATTGCTTTGTGAAGAATAATAATAATAATAATAATAATAATACCACTGCCTTATAAGAATTCACCAACCAAAGGGGAAAGTTTGCCAAGTTCAGCGTCTCACAAAGTTGGAAGGGAAAGCCATGCCTGCGAAATTCTGCCTGCAGGGTGCAAAACCGTTGTGGGGTCTGCCGTTGGCGATCACCTCATAACCAGAAGTAAGAGCCATGTAAGCAGCAGCAATTAAAACCATTAGTTCTTTTGATTGCACAATTCCATTTGCAGGGTGAAGGGCGGGGAGAACCATACCACAGCCTTTTGACAAGGAGGGGAAATGACAACATAAAGAGGTATTTGGGGGGCGGTTAAAGGAATCTGAAAGCATACGGTATTTGGATGACACCACCTGGCAAAACGAGGCAGAAGCCTGTCCTCTTACCCTAGTGGAAGGGCCAACTGTAAAATAGCAGTACGGCAAAAAGTAGGTTATGCCAGCAGGCATCCCCAAACTGCGGCCCTCCAGATGTTTTGGCCTACAACTCCCATGATCCCTAGCTAACAGGACCAGTGGTCGGGGAAGATGGGAATTGTAGTCCAAAACATCTGGAGGGCTGAAGTTTGAGGGTGCCTGGGTTATGGGCACAATTCTGTGCGGAGACTGCTCTAGACCCTGCCTTGCCTTTAAGAGTTGGAAAGCAGGGGAAACTGACAGCTTGCTATGGGAGGGGTGGAATCTCAGGCTGCTGAGGTAAAAAGGTAAAGGACCCCTGGACGGTTAAGTCCAGTCAAAGGCGACTATGGGATTGCGGCACTCATCTCGCTTTCAGGCCAAGGGAGCTGGCATTTGTCCACAGGCCATGCGCCCAGCATGACTAAACCTCTTCTGGAGCAACGGGGCGCCATGACGGAAACCAGAGTGCACGGAAACGCCGTTCACCTTCCTGCCGCAGGAGTACCTATTTATCTACTAGCACTGGTGTGCTTTTGAACTGCTAAGTAGGCAGGAGCTGGGACAGGCCAATGGTAGCTCACCCCGTTGCAGGGATTCGAATTGCCGACCTTCTGATCGGCAAGCCCACGAGGCTCAGTGGTTTGGACCACAGCCCACCTGTGTCCCTTGACAGCTGAAGATGGAGAGCCATCACTGCTGCTACCACCAGGATCACAAAGCAGTGGGGAAAGTGAGTGAGACAGGGGGGTTCATAAGAATGTAAGGAGAGCCTTGCTGGACCAGGTGAAGACCCCATCTAGTCCAGCATCCTCTACTCAACAGCAGCCAATCAGATGCCCACAAGTACAACCCCAGTGCAACAGCACTTGCCATTCCCAGCAACTGGCACTCAGAAGCAGAGTATAGCCGTCCTAGCTAGCCAGCCTTTGATAGCCTGACCCTCCGTGAATTTTTCAAATCTTCTCTTTTTTTTTGAAATCCATGCAAGTTGGTGGCCATCAGTGCCTCCTGAGGAAGTGAGTTCCATAGTTTAACCATCCATAGTTCCATAGTTTAACCATCAGCTTCGCTGGAAGATTCGGAACAGGCAAACCAAAGTGCTTCCTTGCACGGTGCATAGCTAAACTTTGGAATTTGCTTGTCCAAGAAGGAGTGAGATCTATACTTTCCCCACCCACCACCACCACCCCCTCAAGGCAGCTCCGTATAGTAGCTCCTCTGCTACTGATTTTTAATATTTTGGCCCAGATTCAACTAACCGGGGGTGCTAGCGTAAGCCAGTGCAAGGGCTCCCACTAATGCGATGGGTCTTTCCTTGCTCGCCATCCCCAGATCTGCTCTGGAGGTTCAGGGGAAACCCCATAACAGCACACAGGGGGGCGGGGAATAGAGGGTGGGATCGTTCCATCTGCCAAGCAAATATGCTTGCCCTGACAGAATGATCACAAGAGGGTGACATAGAATTTCTCCCTGTGTTTTTATATTGTTATCACCTGCCCCGGGACCTTATGGCAGAGGGCAGGTAAGGAACTATCATCACCATGCTGTTGTTTTCCCCACTGAGGATTTGAAAACCATGAAACGTCTTTGCAGTTTTAGAGCCAAATTGCACGCAGATGCATGTAGCATTCCCCCAACATTCCCCGTTGTGTTGGAAACATCCTTCATCCATGAATTAATCCAATCGTATTTTAAAGCCATCCAGGTTGGTGGAATTCCATGGGAGGCAGTTTAACTATGCATTGCATGAAGAAGTACAGTACTTTTTTTCTAATCAAACTAATATCATATAAGCAGATTTTAAAGTCAAAAAACAGAAACTTACATACTAAACAAAAAAAACGAAGACTTCTGCTAACTCCACAACATTTCAGTATTTTAATTCGATTTTTTCCCCTGTGTTTT
Source organism: Zootoca vivipara (assembly GCF_963506605.1). NCBI lineage: Eukaryota > Metazoa > Chordata > Lepidosauria > Squamata > Lacertidae > Zootoca > Zootoca vivipara. Next base: position 11,118,273 of record NC_083276.1, read on the forward strand.
ATAGAATCATAGAGTTGGAAGAGTCCACAAGGGCCATCCAGTCCAACCCCCTGCCGAGCAGGAAACACCACCAGAGCATTCTTGACATATGCCTGTCAAGCCTCTGCTTAAAGACCTCCAAAGAAGGAGACTCCACCACACTCCTTGGCAGCAAATTCCACTGTCGAACAGCTCTTACTGTCAGGAAGTTCTTCCTAATGTTTAGGTAGAATCTTCTTTCTTGTAGTTTGAATCCATTGCTCCGTGTCCGCTTCTCTGGAGCAGCAGAAAACAACCTTTCTCCCTCCTCTATAAGACATCCTTTTATATATTTGAACATGGCTATCATATCTTAACCTTCTCTTCTCCAGGCTAAACATACCCAGCTCCCTAAGCCGTTCCTCATAAGGCATTGTTTCCAGGCCTTTGACCATTTTGGTTGCCCTTGTCAGTATCCTTCTTGAACTGTGGTGCCCAGAACTGGACACAGTACTCCAGGTGAGGTCTGAACCAGAGCAGAATACAGAGGTACTATTACTTCCCTAGATCTAGATGCTATACTCCTATTGATGCAGCCCAGAATTGCATTGGCTTTTTTAGCTGCTGCATCACACTGCTGACTCATGTCCAAGTCATTGATAAAGATGTTTCAGTTACAGTTCCTCATCTTGGTATCAGGATCCTATTGCCTTTGCAGTGTTATTCTAGGCACGGCCAGATCTTTGGTGCTGAACCTTGATTCACCAGGTAGTTGTTTAAATAATCCCATTCTTTCTCAACTACTGTCCTTGACGTATGTTTTGTTATATCTGTTAGCTTCGCGAGCTCCAAGTACTCGCTCAGCTAGCATAGCCATTCTTCTTTGGTGGGTATATGCTTTTCTTTCCAATATTCAGCCACCAAAACCCTTGCTGCCAGCTTCTCGCACGAAGAAGTACTTTATTTTATGAGTCCTGAGTCTTCCGACACTCAGCTTCATTGGGTATCCACAAGTTCTGGTATTAAGACAGAGGGAGAAAACCTTATTATAGCTGCTCTTTGGGGTCTCCAAGCCCTACCTGGAGATGATGCAGATTGAATCTGGGACCTTTTCAGGACTTGCAGTGATTCCTTGATACAATGGAAACTACAGAAATAAGGCAACAAAAAACAGTCGAGATTTTTTTGGTCTGCAGATCTGGCTTCGGCGTGTTAGGATCTGCCCCTTCTAGAGATGCTTTGATAAGCTTTCATGCTGCTGAGCAAGTTCAACAGGAGAACAAGCAAGTGACCCAGAAAATAGTATTTCTCCAATTGCATGAGGTTCGAAAGGGATCTCCCGTCCCACCCCCCACCCCAACCTCTTTTCTCATTTTAATCAGCCAATTACCACATCCTTCTGCGCATCACCTGTGGTTTGTCTGCGTGAGATAATTCCCGTCAAGTAAGAACAAGAACGAGTCGAGGTCATCCGTGCTAACATTCATAATGAAAATAAGGTTTTCAGCAAAACCAGCCAAGGGAGGAGCAGATGAACCCAATTGAACGGAGTCGCCTTGCATTCCAGCTGCAGGTGACTCCTAATTCATTTTTGAAAGGGAAACATTAAAAGCCTGACTCACGCTCCATGAGGCTGCATGACAGGGCTGCCCTTCTGTGTCACTGTTGGATTCATTTTGCTTACTCCCCAAACAGCTGGTTAATTGCAGGGCAGCGGGTGGGGGAAACCTCTGTCTTGCCAGCTGTTGCTAGACTACAATTCCCATCAGTCATAGCCGGCATGGTCAGGAGTGACAGCTGTCAGTGTCCAGCAACTCCAAGGGGGGGGGGAGTTCCCCGCGGCCCCTAGTGTAGTGGTTAAAAGCTTCAGGAAACCCCCTGCACCAGAAGTTGAAACTGCAGCAGAGTGTTGCAGCATGGAACATTCTCCTTGTGCAAAATTCTAGCCATTCTATTCTATACCCTCCAACGTTTCTCCAGTGAAAATAGGGACGTCCCATTCCATAATGATCATTTTACTATAAGCCCACAGAGTTGCCCCAGCCACTCTGGGCAGCTTCAAACATATATACAAACATAAAAAAAACCATTAAACACTAAAAAAAAAACACTTTCCTATACAGGATTGCCTTCAGACGGCTCAGGGGTCAGATAATCAGAAACCGGGACGGCTTTTCTAAATCAGGGACATCCCTGTAAAATAGGGGCACTTGGAGGGTCTGCTATTCCTCCCCCTGCCTGGTTTTACTCCCTTTTTCTGTCACGCATCCCCTCTAAGATTCTGTCAGTCCTCATTTGGTAGTTTTTATCAGGACAGATGAAGCTTTGGCTATAACCCTTTTTGGGTTCAAGACCCATTGGACTAGATGGCCCTCGTGGTCCCTTCCAACTCTGCAATTCCATGATGCCTCCCCAACTGTTGCCATTGGGTGAGGACCGCTTGTGATGTCACGAAAGCACTGAGTGAAAATAGGAGGGCCAATGGGGGGGTTGAATCTCCCTTCCCATGAAAAGGCCCAAAGGTGAGAGGTTCTTCCTATGCATAACATGACTTTCCCTTCCATCTGAAATCCTTCCAGCTGGCAATGCTTGAGGATTAAGCCTGGGGCTTAGTATGTGGAATGCAAGACATTCCCATCAGGCCCCAGGTCCATCTACATGGTGTCCACAAGTGCCATGGCACCCACAAAGGCCGTTTCAAGTTCCCAGGAAAGTTCTCCAGCTTACACACACACACACACACACACACACACACACACACACACACAAGCAAAATTAAATGCCTAAGCTCGAGGAAGCTGCCCTGGTCTTTTATTTCCTAGTTGTCCACATCTGCCGAGGCTTCCTTCTGAATTCTCAATGGACACCAGAACTGGGCACACAGAGAGGAAGACATGGAAGGAGGAAGAGCTAGGAACAGTACAGTGGTACCTCGGTTTAAGTACACAATTGGTTCCGGAAGTCTGTACTTAACCTGAAGTGAACTTTCCCATTGAAAGTAATGGAAAGTGGATTAATCCGTTCCAGACGGGTCCGCGGAGTACTTAAACTGAAAATACTCAAAGCGAGGCGTTCTTAAACCAAAGTATGGGTGTAATTGGTTCTGGAAGTCCGTACTTAACCTGAAGCGTACTTAACCTGAAGCGAACTTTCCCATTGAAAGTAATGGAAAGTGGATTAATCCGTTCCAGATGAGTCCGCAGAGTACTTAAACTGAAAGTACTCAAACCGAAGCGTACTTAAACCGAGGTATGACTGTAGTTTGTTAAGGGTGCCAGGAGCTCTTAGGAGAAACCTATTCCCCTCAAAAGAGGGGCTAACATCATAAAAACAACACAATATTCCCCTAATCCCCTCAATATTCATCTATTCCCCTCAAAGAGCTATAATTCCCGGAGTTCCCTGCGAAGACGGATTGATTGTTACACTGCTTCAGGAACTGTAGCTCTGAGGGGAAGAGGGGTCTCCTATCAACTCTCGACGACCTTAACAAACTACAGTTCCCAGGATCCTTTGGGGGAGCTCATAATTGTTAAAGTAGCATAAAAGTGCTTCAGGTGTATAGGGCAACTGTGGACTGTCATTAATGTAGAAGCCAGCTACGAAGAAAGGTGGAGTGACCTGCTTCAGAAGCTCCTTTGACAAAGCCAAGTTATTATAGCCAACTATTGAAAGATGCCATCTAAAAAGATGTTTCAGGGTGAAAGGGAAACCAAGAGACTTGTTTTTGATGCTGAAACAATATTTCTAAGAAAAACACTTCCTGCGAACCCGCATTGTGAACATCGCACAAATCACAGCTCCACCCTTCTGAAACGAAAGATGCAAACTGCATTTTGGGCATTGATTTCCACTTAATCTAGGAGGAGCTCACCCACTTCCCACAAAGTGATATATGGGGTTTGGCTTAGCTATGCATATCATGTGAGAAGTCTGCTGGGTTCAGATCAAATCTCTCATTTGTCTTCCATGCCCCAATTTTTGAAGCAAACAGAGGCTTACCATAAAAAAAAAACCAGATTGGGTGTTCAATAGTATGGAAATTTCTTTGGAGAATTTGAACAATGTCACTCCCGATCAGTTGTGTCCTCTCACCTTTTTCTTAAAACAAACACACACAAAAAGCCCAAGCTGGTTTGCAGGGATTTTTAAAACATAAAATACAATTGTAAAATCCAACTGTCCAGTGGCACTGTTTGTTTGTTTGTTTGTTTGTTTGTTTGTTTGTTTGTGGTATTTATACACTGCTTTTCAGGCAGACCTCACAAAGTGGGTTTACACACGATTATAACAAGAAGCATCGCTTTTTAAAAACAAGTTACAGGAAGACAACTGGTTTGTTTACAAAAAGCTGTTAAGTTTTCTCCCCTTCAGATAGTTGCAGGGAGGAAAAGGCCACTTTTGGCATGTGGTAGAAGTTCCTCAAGCTTCTTTCTTCTCCTCTCAAAGACTCACTCCACTATTGAGGCTTTGGGGAGAACTGTGCCTTTAATTAAAAGCTTCCTTCTTAAAGGTTATCCTATCCCTGTTCCTATTGCTTTCATAGGACTGGGGTAACCCAGTCAGATGGGTGGCATATAAATAATATATTGTTATTATTATTATATTTTTATTTCCTTTTTAGTCTTGTGAAATTCTTTTTCTTTCCTTCTTGAAACATCAAGTTAAGAACTCACAGTGTGTCACAGGTGTGTCTCTCCCCCTCCCCGTCCCCTGGCCACTTTTCTTAGCTTAATCCTTGATCTCCCATAGTGCTGTGGAGATGTTTCAAATATCTCTTGAAGCTCAGTGTAATATCAGGGGCACAACCCCAGACCTGCCCTGAGCAGCCATCCCCTCCAGATTTGGCAGCCAGACACAATTTGGCATCACCTCCTTACAGAGCTGGCTAGAGATGCAGAAGTATTCTTCAGATTGCTCCATGTGGTTGGACAGAAGCTTCCCTTCTGTATACATCTTTCATTTGGCTCCCTTTCAGCTCTGAACAAACAGGTGCGTAAGGCTTGTGGGGTCATAGAAAAGCCAGCGCAACCTGTTTGATCAGGCACAGAAGCGGAAAGAGCAGCGATCCCTCTTCCAAACGGACTCGGTTTCCCAAAATAAAAATGCCTGACTGCCTCCTGCCCCCATTGCCGAGCCTTGCAATCTGTGTTGCGGCTCTCACCCGCTCTTCCTACTCGTCTGTTTCCTTTTCCTGTTCTAGACAGCCATGCTGTGCCTGCAAAAGGAACAGACCAGACCATTTGTAAGCAATTGCCACCAACTACTTTATCAGCTTTCAGCAGACCACTTCCTGGCTTTTTATTTTTATTTGGGGGGGGGTCCATTATAAAGTCTCCAGAATCTGTAACAATGCCTGGAGACAGTCTATAGTTTATAAGAGTGTTTTGAGGAAGGGGAGGGACTTCGTTTTCCATGATGCACACACTGATTTCCTTTGCCCCAATTCACCCCTGCTCAAAGAGGTTTTTGCAAGTTTTTGGAACACCTTCCAAAACCTGATTACAGTTCAGAAGAGGAATTGGACGTCATTTGGTGAGAAAGCCCTTTAACCTGAAGTTCTGGTATCAGCTTGAATCCCTCTCTCAAAATACTGACAGCCTCTGCAGGTCCTTCAGGAGTGGGGCAGCCTGGGAGAGAATTCATGGCTGTCCTCTGGGCTCATGCAATGACTCCTTCAAGGAAGCACAAGTCCAAAAAATATAGCTGATTATAACTACGGGTAGCATTTGATAATGCTGATTTAGGGGAGCTTGGCATGTTTAGCCTGGAGAAGAGAAGGTTAAGGGGTGATAAGATAGCCATGTTCAAATATATAAAAGGATGTCATATAGAGGAGGGAGAAAGGTTGTTTTCTGCTGCTCCAGAGAAGTGGACACGGAGCAATGGATTCAAGCTACAAGAAAGAAGATTCCACCTGAACATTAGGAAGAACTTCCTGACAGTAAGAGCTGTTCGGCAGTGGAATGTGCTACCAAGGAGTGTGGTGGAGTCTCCTTCTTTGGAGGTCTTTAAGCAGAGGCTTGACAGGCATATGTCAAAGAATGCTTTGGGAGCCAGTGTGGTGTAGTGGTTAAGAGCGGTAGACTCGTAATCTGGGGAACCGGGTTTGCGTCTCCGCTCCTCCACATGCAGCTGCTGGGTGGCCTTGGGCTAGTCACACTTCTCTGAAGTCTCTCAGCCCCACTCACCTCACAGAGTGTTTGTTGTGGGGGAGGAGGGGAAAGGAGATTGTTAGCCGCTCTGAGACTCCTTCGGGTAGTGATAAAGCGGGATATCAAATCCAAACTCTTCTTCTTCTTTGATGGTGTTTCCTGCTTGGCAGGAGGTTGGACTGGATGGCCCTTGTGGTCTCTTCCAACTCTACGATTCTATGATTCTATGATTTGATGTGTCCCTTTTCATCTGCATCAGCAAAACTTACAGGTAGGTAGCCGTGTTGGTCTGCCATAGTCGAAACAAAATAGAAAAATTCCTTCCAGTAAGTAGCACCTTAGAGACTGACTAAGTTTGCCACTGGTATGAGCTTTCGTGTGCATGCACACTTCTTCAGATAAACTGAAACAGAAGTCACCAGACCCTTATAGTGAGAGGGTGGGGAGGGGTATTACTCAGAAGGGTGGTGGGAATGGGTGATTGGCTGATAGGTGTGGTAAACCTGTGGGTGACTGTTAATGACGACTGCAATTGGTCTTGTGGGAAAAAGCAATGGGTGAGATGGCTAAAAATAGCTTTATCATGTATAATGAGATAAGAATCCGATGTCTCTATTCAGACCAGGTCTCTCCGTGGTTTTAAGTTTGGTAATAAGTTGCAATTCAGCAACTTCTTTTAACGGGGAGGTTTTGTGGCTCAGCCTTGCCTGGGCTTCATGATCTCTAACAAGAAAACTCCCTCCTCCCAAACCTGATGGTGGCTGCTGAGTACTGAAGGTGGAACTCTGGCCAGTTTCATTATGGTTGGGTGGAGGTGCTTTTTTCTTCTGAGGCTGAAACCTGAAGGCGGCTGGGGATGAGGGGCCGTTTCCCAAGCCTTCATAATAATGATAATTTATTATTTATACCCTGCCCATCTGGCTGGGTTTCCCCAGCCACTCTGGGTGGCTCCCAACAGAATATTAATAATAAAAAAGCAATAAAGCATCAAACATTAAAAACATCTGAAGGCAGCCCCGTTTAGGGAAGTTTTTAATGTTTAATGTTTTATCGTGTTTTTAATATTCTGTTGGGAGCTGCCCAGAGTGGCTAGGGGGAACCCAGCCAGATGGGTGGGGTATGAATAAACAAACAAACAAACAAATATTATTACCGTATCCAACCAGAAGCCTTTGGGGAAATCACAAACAGAACCTGAGCACAATAGGCTTTCCCCTATTGCTGGCAAGGGGCAGATGGGAAATGTAGCCTCGCAGTGAGAAGTGGCTAACTCTCTAACACAAAAAAGGCAGATAATACAGAATCATAGAGTTGGAACGGACCCCAGGGGTCATCTAGTCCAACCCCCTACAATGCAAGGAATCTCTGCTAAAGCATCCATGACAGGTAGCCATCCAACCTCTGCTTAAAAAACCTCCAAGGAAGGAGAGTCCACAACCTCTGGAGGGAGACTGTTCCGCTGTCAAACAGCTCCCACTGTCAGAAAGGTTTTCCCTATGTTTGGTCAGAATCTTCTTTCTTGTCATTTGAAGCCATTGGTTCGAGTTCTACCCTCCAAAGCAGGAGAAAACAAGCTGGCTCCATCTCCCACGTGACAGCCCTCGAGATATTTGAAGGTGGATTTCATACCTCCTCTCGGTCTCCTCTTCTCCAGGCTAAACATACCCAGCTCCTTCGACCGTTCCTCATCAGGCATTGTTTTCCCAGACCCTTGATCGTCTTGGTTGCCCTCCTCTGCACACGTTCCAGCTTGTCAATATCTACGGTTGCCCTCGTAATATACGCTTGCTTGGAAGTAGGTGTCACTGAACAATGCATCAGCAAATGGTTAAAGACCACACTGTGGCCTGGATGAATCTTCCTCTACATGGACACATGCACCACTGTAGCTGTTGCACACACAAAAAATCTGTGTTGTAGCCCCAAGCTACGTGGCAAAAGTCACCTCTAGTTTAGCCCCAAATGAGACTTCCTTTTGACTCAGCATTCTCATCTAAGAGAGGAGGCATCTGAAGCCCTTACAAGATTACCATGATGGGGAAATCCTGAGACTCTTGCAACTTTGAGAAACTTATTTTCTGGTGAGAAATCCTGATGACTCACCCGGCCGTGAAATGTCCTTTAACGTTTCATGCAGCACCGCCAGCTTGTAACATCCTTTCAGCTGAGGGTTTGAGCAAGAGAATGCCCAGTTTGAATCGTCCCTCTTCATTATGAACTCATTAGGTGGACTTGGGCAAGCCATTCGCCACTTCCTCCGGACCTGAACCCTCCACCTCTCTGCAAAATGGAAATAAGAAATAGAACCTGCAACAAAATGTTGCAGCGTGGAGTGGCAGCATACTCCGTTCTGTTCCTGGTTTCCAACTTCACACACTTGCACATCGGTGAGCGTGCCATGTTCACCAAGCATGCACAGCCGTCGTTGAACTATTTTTTCCTTTCCTGTAAACACGCCAAGGGCGAACTTTGCTTCCACAAACTTGATGTACACTGAGAGTACCAATTTTGGCTAGAATCATAGAGTTGGAAGAGACCTCAAGGGCCATCCAGTCTGCTAGACCTCCACCTGGACTCAGGCTCCGGGCACAACCCCTCACAAGGAAGACCAACCATGAGTCCGTGGATTCCTTTAGAGGAATACCCAACGCTACAGGGAGAACTGGTATTTAGAGAAATCGGGTCCTCCCTAACAAGAGGGCACATGTTGGGGCACAACCTAGCAACCAGACCCTGTGTTGTGGGTGGAAATGTTTGGATGGCCACAACACCCTGTTGGTGGTCCCTCAATCTTGGGTGCAATTGGGCCAGAGGAACACCAGTCAAAGCGATCGAGGGATTATTTAAGGCCATGCACGTGTCCCTGAGCTTCCTCTTTGGGGCCAGTGCATTGGAACACCCGCCCACCGCTCCCTATATTTAGGGCTTGCGCTTGACCTTGCTATGCCGTCGTGTGTCGCCTGTCATTGGGACAGGGGCACGGTAGGAATTTACCCCACTTGGCGGTGCCACTTGGGTTTCACCTGCCGCGTAGCAAATCGTCACAACTTGTAAGGTTGCGGATAGGCTTTGGTTCAGGTGGATAGGGGTGGCAGGATGCCTAGCCATCCCTATGTGTTGGGTATTCCGCTAAAGGAATCCACAGACTCATGGTTGGTCTTCCCTGTGAGGGGTTGTGCCCAGAGCCTGAGTCCAGGGGGCACCTGGGTGGAGGCCTAGCAGACCCCCCCCCTTGCTTGCCACTGTCCCAGGTGTTCACCCAAGGCTGACCTATGGTTGGTGCCCAGGGTCAGCGCTGCCTGCAAGGGTGCAGGGAGCTAGTCGAACCAGAGCCTATGCAACCACTCACTTGATTGCAATCAATAAAGTTGTGGCCTAAATTCTGCCAAAAACCAAACCTAAAATTTGAGTCTTGTCTGAATTTATTTCGGGGGGTGGTTAAAAGGTCTCCACACGCGACTGAGATCAAGACTGGCATGTATGATGACACTGAAGATCCTTCTGGTGTTCCTTGCAGGGTTGGACTAGATCAGTGTTTCTCAACCTTTTTTGGGCCATGGCACACTTGTTCCGTGAAAAAAATCACGAGGCACACCACCATTTTAAAAGTTAAAAAATTTAACTCTGTGCCGCCCTATATTATAATTATGACTGTAAGAAACACTTGCCAAATATTGCTTTCCGGCGGGTCAGTGTTGTGTATTGGCGGCCGCCAGGCTCGTTTGCACTGAGCTTTGGGAAAGAGGAGGAGAAATATTGCTTTCCGGCGGTTCAGTGTTGTGTATTGGCGGCCGCCAGGCACGTGACAATGCAAATCGCCCTTCTCGTCACTGCACGTCGCGGCACACCAGCCAGCGTCTCGCGGCACACTAGTGTGCCGCGGAACAGCGGTTGAGAAACGCTGGCGTAGAGGTTTCTAAGGTAATGTACGAGGAACACATTTGAAAGGTGCCAACAGCGGTCCCCTAGAACAGGCACGTCCAACAGGTAGCTCGTGATCTACTGGTAGATCACTGGACGTCTGTGGTAGATCACTGGTAGATCACTGGATGTCTGTGGTAGATCACTGGTAGATCACTGGCTCCCCCCAAAGATGCTCAACAACTTTGGCTCCCCTAAAAATGCTCAACATTTTAGCCCTTCACCCCCCCCCAAAAAAGAGGGCTTTCCTCCCACCTCAGAAAAGCTCAACAACTCTGACCTGAACCCCTAACAAATGGGGCTTCTTCCTTCCTAAAAAATCTCAACAACTTTGACCTGAATCCCTAAAAACGGGGCTTTTGTCCTCCCTAAAAAGCTTAACAACTTTGACCCAAACCCCCCAAAAGGGGGTAGATCACTGCCAGTTTTTAACTCTGTGAGTAGATCGCAGTCTCTTTGGAGTTGGCCACCCCTGCCCTAGAACAATCTATACTGATATTATTACCGCCATTCTGCAGTTGGCGGTCACTTCCAGACAGCCTGTTAATGAGAATTCAGCCTGTGTTTGCAGAGAGTGTTGATGACATTGGCTATTTAATGAGCATTTATCCTGATCTCTTAGTGGGAAGATTATTATACATTTATTATTTATTTCATAAAATCCATACACCACTTGATGGGGGACGGGGGACGGGACCTCAGAGCAATTTACAAAGAGAATAAAACAATACAAAACAGTATTAAAAAAAACCATGACTGTTTTTCCAAAGGTGAAATCAGCGATAAAAAAGAATCCTGTGGCAATGTACACCTGTAGGAATGGTTTTTACCGTTTTTATAATTTGTAGGAATTGTTCCATTGTCTTTAGATATCCAGGCTTATTGCTGCCTCTCAAAATTGTAGCCGATAAGAGAATTCGCTGTGATGGTGATTGCCATTTAAAGGAATTTGCATGCCCAGGCCAATGGAGTGGCAGGCAAAGGGGCTGAAATTCTGTGCTCTCAGTTATGCAAATATTCCTTATTTCCTCATTGGTCAGATCAGCTTCCCACTTCCCTTCAGCCTGGCCTAAAAAAGTGAGACTCCAAATGTATTGTTTGAAGCCTCTCTGTATAAACTACCATGTTGTTTTGTTACTTAGCTGCTTCCTTCTCCCCCTTCTCTACTCCTTATTTTTCCCCAGCAGCTCTCCTTCCTTGTTTGAGCTTAATTTCATCAGACCTTTGGGTGAGCAGCCACTTCTCCTTTCCCTTTCCTATCTGTTAAGGTGGATCTGCTCACCTCCTCTTCTAAAGAGCAAAAGAATGACCCTGAATGATCTGGAGTTGAGGTGAGGAGCCAGTTGCCATGGGGCAGTCCTACCACCAGTTGAGGAGTAGAGAGACATGATTGTCTGGGGTGGGAAAGTGAGGCGGCTCCCCATTCTCCCCTGTGTGTTTTTCCCTATTTCTTTGGGGAAAATTGGGAGAGGGTTTTGGAAAATTTGGGAGAAAGCTGCCTGTCTTTCCTCCCAGTTTTCCCCCAGGCCTTCACAGCTCCAGCCAGGGGGGACCAGCCCTCCATATGTCTTGGCTAAGATCTCCCACCATCCCATGCAGGCTGATGGGAGTTGTAGCCCACAACATCTGGAGTGAAACCGCTGCCTCAGGCAGCAGATTTTCGGTGTCGTGAAAGTGCACAGCAACATGTAAGTTATTTTGTTTGTTTGCTATTATTGCAACGTTTGGTTAGGTGGCCATGTTTGCCGATGGCACCAAATTATCCAGGGTTGGTTACAAACGAAAAGGGATTATTGCAAAGAGCTCTGAAAGGACCTTTGGAAACCCAGCAAATGAGCATTAATTCGATGTAAGTTTGTGTGGAAGTGATGCCTATCGGGGCAAAAAGATGTACTGATGCAGCCTTTTGGGGCATCTACTGTAGCTTGGCACTGTCCAAAAATGCACTGCAAAATTTACTTGCTTGTTTAAAAGCATTTCTAACCCGCTTGATGAGTATGAGCAAACTGCAGGAGGCAGTGGAAGACAGGAGTGCCTGGCGTACTCTGGTCTATGGGGTCACGAAGAGTCGGACACGACTAAACAACAACAACAAACCCGCTTGATATTTAGAAACCTTGGAGTAATATACAAAAACACAGCACGAAAACAGTAAAACCGTATTCTAAAAACAAATAACGGGCCAATCCTATAGGTCAAGGGAAGACCAGGCAAAAATGTGTGTACGGTATTTACAGGGTGACTTGAACAACTGATTTGTGGTGCTTCATGTAGGTTAGAAGGAAGGATAGCAGTAGCATTGGCAGAAAATGTTTGTTTTGGGTTTGTTTTGGGCTGCATCAATAGGAGTATAGCATCTAGATCAAGGGAAGTAATAGTACCACTGTATTCTGCTCTGGTCAGACCTCACCTGGAGTACTGTGTCCAGTTCTGGGCACCACAGTTCAAGAAGGATACTGATAAGCTGGAACGTGTCCAGAAGAGGGCAACCAAAATGGTCAAAGGCCTGGAAACGATGCCTTATGAGGAACGGCTTAGGGAGCTGGGTATGTTTAGCCTGGAGAAGAGAAGGTTAAGGGGTGATATGATAGCCATGTTCAAATATATAAAAGGATGTCATATAGAGGAGGGAGAAAGGTTGTTTTCTGCTGCTCCAGAGAAGCGGACACGGAGCAACGGATTCAAACTACAAGAAAGAAAATTCCACCTAAACATTAGGAAGAACTTCCTGACAGTAAGAGCTGTTCGGCAGTGGAATTTGCTGCCAAGGAGTGTGGTGGAGTCTCCTTCTTTGGAGGTCTTTAAGCAGAGGCTTGACAGCCATCTGTCAGGAATGCTTTGATGGTGTTTCCTGCTTGGCAGGGGGTTGGACTGGATGGCCCTTGTGGTCTCTTCCAACTCTATGATTCTATGATTCTATGATCCTGTGACATTTTATATGGTGCCACGAGGGAAATTTTCCTGCAATATTACATAGGTCCAAACCTATCCCTGTGGGGTAGCTCAATCGGCAGTGTAAAGGTAAAGGGACCCCTGACCATTAGGTCCAGTCGTGACCGACTCTGGGGTTGCGGTGCTCATCTCGCATTATTGGCCGAGGGAGCCGGCGTATAGCGTCCAGGTCATGTGGCCAGCATGATAAAGCCGCTTCTGGCGAACCAGAGCAGCACAGGGAAACGCCGTTTACCTTCCCGTTGTAGCGGTACCTATTTATCTATTTGCACTTTGGCGTGCTTTCGAACTGCTAGGTTGGCAGGAGCTGGGACCAAGCAACGGGAGCTCACCCCGTCACAGGGATTCGAACCGCCAACCTTCCGATCGGCAAGCCGTAGGTTCCGTGGTTTAACCCACAGCGCCACCCGCATCCTGCCAATCGGCAGAGTATGAGAATCTTAATCTCAGGGTCATGTGGCAGCTAGACTGGTGACTAGGAGTGGCTGCCAAGACCATATAACACTGGTCCTGAAAGATCTACATTGGCTCCCAGTACATTTCTGAGCACAATTCAAAGTGTTGGTGCTGACCTTTAAAGCCCTAAACCAGGCATCCCCAAACTGCGGCCCTCCAGATGTTTTGGCCTACAACTCCCATGATCCCTAGCTAACAGGACCAGTGGTTGGGGAAGATGGGAATTGTAGTCCCAAACATCTGGAGGGTCGAAGTTTGGGAATGCCTGCCCTAAACGGCCCAGTCCCGGCAACTCTCAGGTTGGGTGCCATTTGCATTCTAAGAGAACAAGGGAGGCCTTCGTGGCGAGTTCCAGCACCTCTTTTTCTAGAAAGATCGCACTGATCGGATGTCCACAAAGCCTTGTTTTAGGAGAGAGGGGGCGGTACTTTTCACCATCCCCTTTCTCAATGCATCATTTTATCACGTCGCCTCAAACTCGCCTTTTCTCTAAAAAAAAGCACAGTACTCTCTGCTAGCGATTATACTAAAAATTGCAGCATGTGGTTAGATCCTCGGAAATGCCACTGTTTTTTAATTTATTTCTCACTCCTATTAAGTGGGCAGTGTTGAAACAATTGAGTTAGTTGTGTAGGGTTCTTTTCTTCTTCTTCTTCTGTTCCCCCCCCCCCTTCCCTTTGTCTGAAGCATGAGCTAACACCACAACTGACTGTTACTTCCTGGCCCCGGTTTCATGCATGTAGGGGGAGAGACAAGTCGATGCCAGCAGTAGCTGGGGGATCTCAGCTTCTTCTTATACTCCTTCGCGAAGAGAGAGCTCCAAGGCACTCGAGAAGAACCGGGAGTTGCTTATCGCAAAGGTAAGCCATCGCTAGTGTTTTCTGACACTGACTTTTTTTTGACACAGGTGCCCCATTCGGTGTTCGACTGGGGTTGCCCATGGGGCGAAACGGAGCACCACCCTTTTCAGCCATACTCAGAAGTGTGCCTTACTGAGTTCAGTGAGACTTATTCCCTCGTAGAGAAAGCAGCTGTAGGTTGATGACAGGCAAATTATATGCACACATATAGATAATGCATAGGTAATAGAGAAGCATCGTTTCTCAACATTTCCACATAACATCCTCATGCTCATGCTGGCGGAGAGGTTTTTGTGATAGTTCAAATGCCTTCATGGCAGAGCACATGTTTCGTTTGGGAATGTTTTCTTTGTAATTCTTTCCATTTCAAATTTGGTTTTGCATGCCGGCTTTTTTCGGGGGTGAGAGGAGGAGACGAGGTAGTATATACAGTCCTATTTTTCTAGGGAAAGAGGTGAACTCACCACAAACACCTCTCTTGTTCTCTTATCATGGCAATGGCGCCCACCTGAGAAGTGCCAGAATTGGGTCCCGGTGAGTTCCACCTGAAAAAAAAATCCCTGGGTATACTTTTTTGAATACAAATATATAATCACCCCGAAACCTCATGGGTGGGATGCAAGAGTAGGACCCCACAGTCAGGGTGTTTATCACAGGAAATAATGTGTCTGTCACTTACTATCAGCTCTCATAGAAAGCCACTTCCTGTCTGGAGCCAAGATTGGAGAGCTGGTGTAATGTAGCGGTTGGAATACCAGGGAAAAGATCTGTGAGACCCAGGTTCAAATCCTCACTCTGTCCCAAAGCTTTCTGGGTGACCTTGGGCCGATTGCTATCCCTCTGCCTAGCCTACCTCTCAGGGTTGTTTGTGATGATAAAATAGGTGTGTGGTTAGAACAGTATGAATTGTAGTGGCTGCAAAATCCGGACTGGGAGAGTGAGACTGTGATGGCTGGATTTGTGCATTTGGCTGAGGAGCTGCACCTCAGCGGGAACTTCCAGACAATGTGTTTGTTGATCGTTTTGTCCTGATTTTGTTTTGAGGAAGGTTAGATGAAGCTGTGTGGAAGAAAGTGAGACCCCACACTTTCAAGCGCATTTTCACGTCACTTTCTTTATTGCAAAAAGTTCGATACTTTGGGGGAGCAGGTTTCTTCTGCAAGACTTCCCAATCAATTTAGACTTGTTTAACCTTAATTTGTGACATTGATGTCTATTTCTTTACATGCACAAAATCCCAAGTTTGATCCCCGTTTAAGCATCTTAGGTGTCTGTCTCCGCCAGGATTTTAAAGATCTGCTTGCCAGTCAGCAAAGACTGTGTTGGGCTAGACTCAGCAGCTTCAGAAACCCAGTGTGAGTACATTGGTTTGCATGTCAGACCAGGAAAGCCTAGCTTCAGATTCCCAGTATTCAGATTTATTCAAAAGGCGCCCAGTGATTCAAATTCCCACTCAGCTACGAAACTTACTAGGTCAGCTGAGTCTAAGTCATTATCTCTCAGCCTGCCCTACCTGACAGGGTTGTTGTAGAAGAGGATAAAATATAAGAGACAAATATATGTGTGCTGCCTCTAGCTGCTTGGATGACAGGCAGGAAATTCCTGTAGCAAATAACTAAATCTGTATGCTCGCATTTTTTCAGGCACGAGATCTTTGGATATCTGCTTTTTGGGTTGTTTGTTTTTTTTAATGTAATTTTTGTATGTAAATTGCTCTCCTTTTGACCTGTGACATCAGACAGCCAGGTCTATCTGCTAACTGGACAACGGGTTTCCCACCCACCCCCCTTTTTTTCTGAGGGTGCAGGGAGGTAAGAGTCTACGGCAGGCATCCCCAAACTGCAGCCCTCCAGATGTTTTGGCCTACAACTCCCATGATCCCTAGCTAACAGGACAAGTGGTCGGGGAAGATGGGGATTGTAGTCCAAAACATCTGGAGGGCCGAAGTTTGGGGGTGCCTGGTCTACGGCCACATCCACAGCATACATTTAAAGCACACTTACATCACTTTAGGAGTCATGTTTTTCCCCACCCCCAGAAGAATCCTGTGAACTATAGTATGTTAAGGGTGCTGGGAGTTGTAGCTCTGTGAGGGGTCCCTTAGCAACTCAAAGCACACTTAACAAACAACAGTTCCCAGTATTCTTTGGGGGAAGCCACAAGTCTTGGGCTGGGAGGGTTGTTGAGGGGTTTGGGGAGGGGGTTGTTGCTGTTCGTGATGTTATTTCTTTGGACCTTTATGAGATCTTATTATGATGGAAACTGTTCGGTTTGGCTGTGTGCTTTCAGTGCATTTTATTTATCATTCTTCACCACTTTCCTTGCATTTGCAATTCATAGAATCATAGAGTTGGAAGAGACCACAAGGGCCATCCAGTCCAACCCCCTGCCAAGCAGGAAACACCATCAAAGCGTTATGTGAATCTTTTAATGTGGTTAGCTGCCTGGAGTGTGGTTTTAACTATGGAAAGGCTGCGTACAAATAAAATGATGGTGATGACTGTTTAAAGCATGTGAAAAGGATCTAGGAGTCTTGGTAGACCACAAACTGGACATGAGTCAGCAGTGTGATGCAGCAGCTAAAAAAGCCAATGCAATTCTGGGCTGCATCAATAGGAGTATAGCATCTAGATCTAGGGAAGTAATAGTACCTCTGTATTCTGCTCTGGTTCAGACCTCACCTGGAGTACTGTGTCCAGTTCTGGGCACCACAGTTCAAGAAGGATACTGACAAGGGCAACCAAAATGGTCAAAGGCCTGGAAACGATGCCTTTTGAGGAACGGCTTAGGGAGCTGGGTATGTTTAGCCTGGAGAAGAGAAGGTTAAGGGGTGATATGATAGCCATGTTCAAATATATGAAAGGATGTCATATGGAGGAGCGAGAAAGATTGTTTTCTGCTGCTCCAGAGATGCGGACACAGAGCAATGGATTCAAACTTCAAGAAAGAAGATTCCACCTAAACATTAGGAAGAACTTCCTGACAGTAAGAGCTGTTCAGCAGTGGAATTTGCTACCAAGGAGTGTGGTGGAGTCTCCTTCTTTGGAGGTCTTTAAGCAGAGGGTTGACAGGCATATGTCAAGAATGCTTTGATGGTGTTTCCTGCTTGGCAGGGGGTTGGACTGGATGGCCCTTGTGGACTCTTTCAACTCTATGATTCTATGATAAAGTGGTATAAGAGTGTATCTTGTGGATGTGAACTTAGTGGTGGGTGCACCCAGCTCTGAATTAAGAGTTGGTGGCTGTGTCTTCTCCGGAGCACAGCAACCCAGGGATCCTCTCTCATTGCCTCACCTTTATTTCACAACCGGGGTTATTTTGTACATTCCACCCATTCCATTAGCTCTTTAAGAAATTATGAAATTGAGAGTTGGCAGAAGGCTTTTTCATTCTTCCATCCTCCTCCCAGATGCACCATTTGCCTTGCCTTTCTTCCCTGTGACTTTGCTAAGGGCTCTGGGTGCTAAAAGCCCGGCACCACGATTATTGCTTCTGCGTCCCACTTCTCATTGGTGCAGGGGCCTTACCCTAGAGGTCAGGGACAAACTTTGCACATCCCTTCCTTGTTGGACGGTTGCCTGTTTATCTGCTCTGTAAGTTGACTCGCTGCTGCTTCCTTTCCCAGTCCATGGTTGCTGTAAGCATTGTGTTTTTGTTTTAATTTGGGCGTGAGCTAATTTGCACTTCCTTTGGATGATTTAGATCTAGGGACATCCACAATATACACACAAACAGAGAAAGAATTGCCTTTATATATGAAAAAAACACATATTTACAAGCAATGCCACAGAATCATCCAAAGAATCCTAGAGAATGTAGTTTACCCTTCTTCTTCTTCTTCTTCGATCACTCGTAGTCAAGTAAGATTGTCTTCGATAAACACAGTTTTAACAATGAGTCCGTAAGCGATTGTGGAGGCCAATTCTGGACCCAAATCTCCTTCCACAGTTGGGACCTTGGTTCCCGGGCGGGAGTTGATCACAGTGTGGATTTGCGAAGCATGCCTTCCTCTTAGCACGTTTCTCCCTTGCGTCCTGAGTTTGAGCATCTTCAAAGCCCATGACACCTTTGGTAAAGGCTGTTCTCCAATTGGAGCGCTCACAGATAAGTGTTTCCCAATTGTTGGTGTTTATACTACATTTTTAAAGATTTGCCTTGAGACCTCTTTTGTTGACCACCAGCATTACGCTTTCCATTTTTAAGTTCGGAATAGAGTAGTTGCTTTGGAAGACAATTATCAGGCATCCGCACAACATGACCAGTCCAACAAACTTGATGTTGAAGAATCATTGCCTCAACACTGGTGATCTTTGCTCCTTCCAGTACACTGGTATTAGTCTGCCTGTCTTCCCAAGTGATGTGTAAAACTTTTCGGAGACACCGTTGATGGAATCTTTCGAGGAGTTAGAGATGGCGTTTATAAGTGGTCCATGTTTCACAACCATACAGTAAGGTTAGTAGTACAATAGCTTTGTAAACAAGCATTATGTTTTCCCTGCGGATGTCCCGGTCCTCAAACACTCTGCACTTCAATCGGGAGAAAGCCACATTCGCAGAGCTCAGGCAGTGCTGGATTTCGGCATCAAATTTTGTTGCAGGGGTGAGGCAATTCTCCATAGACATTGGTCAGTGTAGTTTAGATTGTAGAGCCAGGGGCCTAAAGAAGAGATGAGGAACCCATGGCCCTCCAGTCATTGTTAGACTCCAACTCCCATCAACCCCAGTTGGTGTGGCCAATGGTCAAGGATGATGAGAGTTGTAGTCCAACAACATCCAGAGGGCAACGGATAAGCCTGGCATCACAGGATCTGGTGTCAGGGCTGGAACAGGCCTTTAGCCAGCCTAAAAGTTCAAGGAGGGGCACTGGGGGAAAATATCCAGTTTATCCCTTGTTGGTATCCATTCGTCTCAAGGGTCAGTGACCTCTCTAGGGCGCAAGCCTGGGCAGTGTGTCTGGAGGTCCTGGGCTGCCCAGACAATGACCCCCCCCATGGCCTTGCTGATGCGCTTCAAGGGAAAGCAAAGCAATACATCTGGCCTTAGCTTGGCTGCAGAAGTTGCTAGAAGACACCCCTCTTAGGGACTCCCTTTTGGATTTGTGTAGGGTTTACTCCAGAGCCTTTCCTTCTCCTGAAGATATCCTGCAAAGCAGCAGAGGTTTAGGATCAGAGTTTTCCTTCTCCTAATGGGCCACCTTCCCAGGTGGCTAAGCCCCATCTGCCTCTCACTTCCTTCTACAGTACAGTGGTACCACAGGTTAAGTACTTAATTGGTTCTGGAAGTCCATACTTAACCTGAAGCATACTTAACCTGAAGCATACTTAACCTGAAGCGAACTTTCCCATTGAAAGTAATGGAAAGTGGATTAATCCATTCCAGACAATGAAAAACATTTTAGCGGTCGTCAAGAAAAGTACAGCAAAGGCACCAGCCTAATATCAATAGGCAGGGAGTTTCAGAGAACAAGTTTTGCCATGCTAAAGCACTGGTGGTCTCTTGCAAGTGCAGGACAGAGATTATATTATATTATGTTATTATTATATTATAGAGATTATATTTCACCCTCATATAGAAGAGGGTGAAAGGTTGTTTTCTGCTGCTCCAGAGAAGCAGACACGGAGCAATGGATTCAAACAACAAGAAAGAAGATTCCACCTAAACATTAGGAAGAACTTCCTGACAGTAAGAGCTGTTCGACAGTGGAATTTGCTGCCAAGGAGTGTGGTGGAGTCTCCTTCTTTGGAGGTCTTTAAGCGGAGGCTTGACAGCCATCTGTCAGGAATGCTTTGAAGGTGTTTCCTGCTTGGCAGGGGGTTGGACTGGATGGCCCTTGTGGTCTCTTCCAACTCTATGATTCTATGATTCTATCTATATGGTGCTTGCAAAAGTGCCAGTTCCATAGATCACAGCAGTCGAGTCCTACTCAGAGTAGACCCACTGGAACAAAAGGTTATCTTAGCCATATTCATTAACCTATGGGTGTAACCTGCAGAGGATTAGCATTGGCATCAACCCCCAGATCCTGTTATATTACATCCTGTTGCCAAGTATTACTTTCCCCTCGAGATGGTAGGCAAATGAGTCCTCCAGCAACTCGCATTCTCAGGTGCCCTTTAAATGTTACAGAAACCAGACATGACAGGGGTTTGACGTGGGATGGAATCCATGAGAAAGACTCTCCCATGCATCAAGGTTCTTTCGCCTCGCTAGCCTGTGGGCAGTGGGTTAACCAAGCTGGAAACACCATTTCTTTGCAACCAATTAGTGGTTGCTGAGCTTTGTGAAGAGGAAAGAGTTTTGCTAGCTGCCTTGTGGTTTGGTGTCTCCAGGGCTACCCATGCCCAACAGAGTGCAGAGTGCCACAGGCCCTTGTAGAGATCTAGAAGACATTCAGGCATCTATCTGTTTTGCTCAGGATCTGGGCAGAGACAGCAGAAG
Organism: Zootoca vivipara; assembly: GCF_963506605.1. Taxonomy (NCBI): domain Eukaryota; kingdom Metazoa; phylum Chordata; class Lepidosauria; order Squamata; family Lacertidae; genus Zootoca; species Zootoca vivipara. Next base: position 11,139,013 of record NC_083276.1, read on the forward strand.
GAAGAATCGTTGTTGTTTAGTCGTTTAGTCGTGTCCGACTCTTCGTGACCTCATGGACCAGAGCACGCCAGGCACTCCTGTCTTCCACTGCCTCCCGCAATTTGGTCAGACTCATGTTCGTAGCTTCGAGAACACTGTCCAACCATCTCGTCCTCTGTCGTCCCCTTCTCCTTGTGCCCTCCATCTTTCCCAACATCAGGGTCTTTTCCAGGGAGTCTTCTCTTCTCATGAGGTGGCCAAAGTATTGGAGCCTCAGCTTCACAATCTGTCCTTCCAGTGAGCACTCAGGGCTGATTTTCTTCAGAATGGATAGGTTTGATCTTCTTGCAGTTCATGGGACTCTCAAGAGTCTCCTCCAGCGTCTTCTAATTTCGTGACTACTGTCACCATCTGCAGTGATCATGGAACCCAAGAAAGTAAAATCTCTCACTGCCTCCATTTCTTCTCCTTCTATTTGCCAGGAGGTGATGGGCCAGTGGCCATGATCTTAGTTTTAGGAAGAATAACTGAGTATTATCTATGATTCTATGATTCTATGAAGAATAACTGAGTATTATCTTGGAGTGATCGTTTCAAATATTTTCAAGAAATCTTGTATATACAGCTGACAGTTTGGATAGTTTTATTCTGTATTCCTCTCTGGTCCCCCCCCCCCCCGGCACGCTCTGGTCCTTTTAAAATTCTTTATTCCTCTCTGATCCTTTTTTCTCCCTGTGTGGGAGGCAGGGAAGGGAGAGATCTCCCAGGGTGAGAGGCTGGGGGAAGAAAGGGATGCTTCCACGTGAGAGCTGGGAGGACACACCTTTTTCTGCATGGGACAAAAGTTAAGATACAGTGGTACATTGGTTGTCTAACTTAATCCGTTCCGGGAGTCCGTTTGACTCACGGAACCGTTCGAAAACCAAGGCGCGGATTCCGATTGGCTGCAGGAGCTTCCTGCACTCAGTCGGAAGCCGTGTCAGACATTCAGCTTTGAAAGAACGTTCAAAAACCGGAACACTTACATGCGAGTACCAAGGCATGACTGTATGTCTGTGAGAGAGGGCTTCACATTTTTCTATCTCTTTTTCTTTCTCTCTCTCTTCTTCTTTCCTTCTTTCTTTAGATTAGTTTGTTTTTTATTGTACTATGCAAAAATTTTAGTAAAACCTCATTTTTTAAAAAAGGGAACTGGGCAGAGATGGTAGCAAGCAAATGAGAGCAAGTTGTTGTCTAATAACCCTGGAATGTGTGCTACGAAGGTTCTTTTGTTATGTTACTTTCCCCTGTAATTCTCATAGGCAACAAAGATCAAATTAACTCCCCATTGTCGTCATCCTGTATCTATACCATTCCATAGTAAACTACACTCAAGGCAGATCACAATCCCAAATAATTCCCCACCACCACCTCCCACCCTGCAATTCATAAATTACAGAATACAACGAGCTGCTTTCTGTTTGCTTCATGTTTATTTTTATTTTTAAAAAATAAGAAACCAAACTTTAAATCCTCAGGGTCCCTTCTACAAATCTATGATTAAATTATTCTATGAAATAATCGGTATGTTAGTGAAAGCCTCTCATCCAAAAAATATTCCACAAAATTAATCTATACCCTTAATAAGGTCTAACAACAAAATGCAAAAATTAAAAATAATGCATCACCAAAAAATTAAATCTTGGTGTCAACAGAAGCCTTAAACACCACACCACCCTGATCACAGAGCAGCTCACAAAATATACTATTATTATAGCTTTTGCCAGCCTGGCACTTTCCAGATGTTCTGGACCGCAGTTCCCATCAGCCCCAGGCAGCGATGATGGGAGTTTGCATCTGGAGGGCACCAGGTTGACAAAGGTTGGAAGATGAGACAGTAAACAACTAAAAACTGGATCAGTTCATAACCCAGTAACCTAGCAGTAAAGTCAACAGGAAATTTGGTTGTCGTCGTTATTTCTTCACACTCTCTGTCTGTTTTTGTCTGCTCTTCCACCCCGCTTCTCACACACTGGCAACCCACGTTGCCACGCGGACATGCCTGGCCTGGTGTGATTTCCTGCTTGGTTCAGTATCTAAACACCTCCGTTCTTTTCACTTTCCCCTACAACAACAGGACTGACTCTAGGTTTGAGCCAAGCTGGCACCCTTACCCAGAGAGGCAACAGGCAGCAGCACCCTAGTCTGTGCCAGCCACCGTTTAAATTTCCCACAGTGCCTACATTACTCCAGAATATTGTGGGAAATTAAAATGACAGGTTCCAAACCCCAACCGAGAGGCCCCATCTTTGTTTCCCACAATGCCCCGGGGAAACGTTACATTAAGGGCATTGTGGGAGATTCCTGGAATTTTTCCGCATGCAAAGGGGATGCCTCATCACTGTGCTATGGTCCTTCCCAGTGATTTGGGAATCAATGCTTTTAAGGTGTGAGGAGATCCCGTATTTTTCGTTCCATAAGACGCACTTTTTTTCCTCCTAAAAAGTAAGAGGAAATGTCTGTGCTTCTTATGGAGCGAATGCGTGATCGCCTGGAGCCAAATTGCCCAGGGGCTAAAGGCAGATTGTGCTTTTTTTAAAAAGAAAGAGCTAAAGGCTAACAAGAGGGAATGAACTGAAAGGAACTGGCTCAACAGCTGATTGCAAGAGATCGGGAGGGAGATAAGAGAGCTAGCTCCCTTCCCGGCCCCTCCCGGCCCCTTGCCTAGGCCTCAGTTGATGTCTGCAGAGGGAGACATGTAACTGGCTGATTAGATTATCTTTCTGGAAACTGTAGAAATGGGTCCCTTTCCTTTCTTATCGACAAAGCTGCAGAACTGTGAGTTGAACCCCATACAAACAGGATGTTTTCCCTTTGCAAGGAAACTCAGCAACTTTGAGCTGATCCTTAAAAATGGAGCTTTCCCCCTTTGCAAAAAAAAAAGATGCACAACTCTAAGCTGACACACACACCCAAAAATGGGGCTTTTCCCATTTGCAAAAAAAGCTGCACAACTTTGAGCTGATCCTTTTTAAAAAAATGGAGCTTTCCCCCTTTGCAAAAGAAGCTTCCTCAAATATTTAATTGGAGGGGGGGCAAAAGCATCTATGCCTCTGGAGTTGGTTGCTATGCCTAGGACAATTCAAGAAAGCAAAAAAAGTTTTTCTTGTTTTCCTCCTCTAAAAACTAGGTGTGCCCTATGGTCAGCTGCGCCCTATGGAGCGAAAAATACGGTGATATTGTTACAAAAGTTGTGTGCCACTCACACCCTCTGCCAAGCTGCAGCAAGAGCCCATGGGGTGCCAGGCATTCACTCAGGGTCTGTGTTCCTTTGGAGAAATGAGACATGGCAGGAAACTGTCGTAGTTTTACGACATATGGCTTATTCACCTATTTACATATGGCTTATTCACCTATTTACACTGCAGTCTGCAGTCCACATCTTACAGCATGGTCATTTCAAGAGGGGCTTGTCCCTCACAGCAAAACAGCCCTGGAGTCCAAGGCATCTGCCTCAGCCAGCCTTCAGCCAGCCTGCCCAAGATGAATCCCAGTCTTTATTCTCCCTTCTTCTTCCCAGAACACCCTGCTAAAAACTCTCTTTTCACCTCACACCCAGTTAACCCTGCCAACCTTCCAAAGCCCCAGTCTCTGTTCACACCTCAGGGCAAGGGGGAGGACAGTTTCCTTGCATTGCCAATGCCCTGCAATGGCCCTGTATTGTTTCTTAATGTCCCCGACTTGGCCAGGTCGTTTTGCATAGGCTAGCTCAGGAATTCCTCTGCAGCTTGTATTTCTCCCTTCACATCCCATTTATTAATTTCTAGGGTTTAGTGCCGCCGCCCCATCTATAGCAATATTATGCAGTTAAGAACTCTCCCAAAGGGGAGCTTTGGGGCATTTTTGAGTGGGCGCCAAACCGATTTCTCTACGATTTCCACATCCTCTTTCATAGAATGAGATCTCTGTTCTCAGATCCTCTTTTGAAAACTAAACGTAGGAGCTGCTTCCTTAACACTGGGGAGAGGAACCCAGCCATCTTGCAGACATCTCCACAAAATCAACCCACTGCCGTTGAGTTCTTCAGTGGAACCGTGGGTGGAACTGTTGGGGCCATGGGACTTTTTAGTCCAGAGAAAAGGCATGACTGAAGTCTATAAAAGTCTTGTGAAAAGGAAAGTGGTGGCAAAACGAAAGTGTGGAATACACCATGCTTTGACACATTTAAACCACTCCATTTAACCACTTTGTAAACAAATCAAGATAAATGCTCATCAAATAGGCAACGTTGTATAATCAGCAGACGGATCAGGAGGAATGCTCATAAACAGCCCCACATAAGCAAATCAGGACAAGTGCTCATTGTTATATAACCTCCCTGCAAGCAAATCGAACAAATACAAGAAATGGAAGAAAGGGGAAATCCCAAAGGAGGAGTATAGACGAATAGCCAGTGGCTGCAGGGTGAAGGTCGGGCTGGCTAAAGCTCAGAATGAGTTCAGGCTTGCAAGAGAGGCTAGCAATATTATTATTTTTTAAGGTTTCATAGGATGTGTCCGAAACAAGAGGAGGAAGAAGCAAGTCCTCTGCGTGGAGAAGAAGATGGAGAAAGGTTGTTGGGAGACAGTGAGAAAGCAGAACTACTCAACACCTATTTTGCCTCTGTCTTCACCCAAAAGGAAAGCAGTGCCCAACCTGGTGATAACAGAATAAATGATGTAAGGAGGGAGTTGCAACCCAAGATGGGGAAAGAGGTGGTAAGGGGACACCCATCTACTTTAAATGAATTCAAATCTCCAGGTCTTGATGAGCAGCACCCAAGGGAACTAAAGGACTTTGCAGGGGTAATCTCAGAGCCTTTGTCTATGTTCTTTGAGAATTCTTGGAGAACAAGTGAGGTCCCTCCAGACAGGAGGCGGGCAAATGTTGTCCCCATCTTCAAAAAGGGGAGAAAAGAAGACCTAGGTAAATACCAACTGGTGAGCTTGACATCAATATCAGGAAAGGTCCTAGAACAGATAATTCAACAGTCGGTCTGTGAGCACTTAGAAGGGGATGCTGTGATTACTAAGACCCAGCATGGGTTTCTCAATGCCAGGCAAATCTCATTTCTTTTTTTGATGGAGTTACAAGCTTGGTAGATCAGGGGAATGCTGTGGGCATAGTGTATCTTAATTTCATTAAGGCTTCTGACAAAGTCCAACTCTATGAGTCTATTATTTTATGAAATATGCCTGTTGTCTTTGTCCATGGAGTTTTCTTGGCAGGGATACTGGAGTGGCTTGCCAGTTCCTTCTCCAGGTGGATCACGTTTAGTCAAAACTCTCCACTATGACCTGTCCATCTTGGGTGGCCCTGCATGGCATAGCTCATAGCTTCTCTGAGTTATTCAAGCCCCTTTGCCACGACAAGGCATTGATCCACTTTGGCCACCTCATGAGAAGAGAAGAATCCTTGGAAAAGACCCTGATGTTGGGAAAGATTGAGGGCAATAGGAGAAGGGGACGACAGAGGACGAGATGGTTGGACAGTGTTCTCGAAGCTACGAACATGAGTTTGACCAAACTGCGGGAGGCAGTGCAAGACAGGAGTGCCTGGCGTGCTCTGGTCCATGGGGTCACAAAGAGTCGGACACGACTAAACGACTAAACAACAACAACATTTTATGAAATATATGATAAAGACTGACCATAATCTATCCTCCCCGTAGGCTTTGTTCAAGCAAATCAGGATGAACACCCAATAAATAGGGCAGCTGGAGGAACCCATAGTTACAAAACCCAGCCATTTCAAAGATGATCCTAAGGAAAACTAAATACATTAACAACAAAAGCATCACAAAGAGGACCCATAGATATGAGTACACAAATGCCCCCCCCATTTTAATACCCCTGTTGTTTCAGCAGGCTTTGCTGCTTGACTATCCTACCCTCTCCCTAAAAGCCTGCCCCACCCTGTCAATATCCTGTCCTGCACTGGCTTCTGAAGCAAGGTGTGTTAGCAACCTGACCGCAGCCTGAAAAGCGGATGTTTTATCTCACAAAGGATCTGGCTATTCTTAGTATAGAATAACCACAACTTAAAGACACACAGCAACCGTTGCTTTCTGAAGTACCAGTTCCCGCCGGGGCTGGGAAGAGCAGTAGATGTGCGTTCAGTGTTTTGTGTCCAGGCGCATTGATCTCACTTTTATTTACTGATAACGTTATTTATATGCCACCTTTAAGATTCTAGACCAGCCAAAGCAGCCCACAATATCGTAAGGACACAATGGATGCTGTTGTGAACACCCTCTGAGTGGCAGGAGATTCCAGGAGTGCCAGCACATAACCAGGGTTGGGTTTCTTTGGGGGTTTTCCACAAGTTTTTCTAAAGGACTCTGAGCAACTTGCAGAATTAATGATTAACTCTTTCTCTGCCACCCGCTTTTTTTTTTTGTCAAGGGCCACATGAAAGCACACCAAGGGCTGGTGTTTGCTCACACCTTGTCCTCCAGGAATGGACTGCCTTTCAGCCAGGCTGCTCAGGACAACTTGATGATAAAGAGATCCCTGGGATACCTCTAAAGTTATTCATTGAGGGATGTTTCAAAACCTTAGGAACATAGGAAGCTGCCCTGCCCTCAGTCAGACTATTTGTCCATCTAACCCAGTATTGTCTACACTGGCTGGCAGCAGCTCTCTGGGGTTTCAGGCAGGAGACATTCCCAGCCATACCTGGAGATGCCAGAGAGAAGAACATGGGACCTTCTACACACAAGGGAAATGCTCTAGCACTGACTCGTGGCCCTTCCTTCAGAAGAAACTCCTTGAACATAGTTTCAAAATTTATATCATCAAATGGCCCAGGGTGGCTTAACTGAAAGGCAGTACATTCCGGGAGTATTGCAGATATTAATATCGTTCAACTTGAAGCAAATGGATGCATAAAAACTGACACCTCTTATTGGAATAAAACATTGTCCAGACAATGTATTAAGTAATGTATTGATGTGTTAAGTATTGTTCAAAAATTTACTTGCAGAACTTTCTTCCAAAACAGGTACAAAACAATCAAAGTTACATCCAGATAGTTCCATAAGGCACATGCCTGTCCAAGGCATAGGTTCATCCTCTTAGAAATAAGCTACATTAGCCTGCATTTCAGTCCAAGGCTGTAAGCTCCTTGGAGTGAGTAATTTGCACATCCTTCACTCATGGAGCCTTGGAACAAAGAAAACAGCCACCAGCCTTCCAAGATGGCGATTTGCAATTGAATACCTTGATTATGTGATCTAAGGTTAAACACTCATGTGATAGAGCAGAGAACATTCTCAGTTAATCGTTAACTTAATCAGAGCTCAGAAAGCTCTTAGTATGCTGCTATGGAAAATCTCCAAAGTCAGCAATACACATTCAGGCATTCTCCATTTTGGTGTCAATTAAACCATTATATTTAACATGGAGGGCAGGGAGTAGACAAATTTCAGCCCTCACATGGCCCTTGGTCTAAGGAGATAGCAGAGAGAGAAAGAGAAGGAGGTGAGCACCTCCCCTGGCAGATTATCCCCAGCAGCCCTACTGTAGGGCGACAGTTAAGTCTGGCCAGTGAATAAGCCCGCTACAACATTCCCCATGATCCTTTGCCTCGTGCAAGTGGAAGGTGTGCCAAGCAGAAGTGCTCCTTGTTATACAAGTTGGTGCAGAAATGAAACAGCCTGCAAAAACTTTCCCTGAAGCTGTTGTTGTTGTTTAGTCGTTTAGTCGTGTCCGACTCTTCGTGACCCCATGGACCATAGCACGCCAGGCACTCCTGTCTTGCACTGCCTCCCACAGTTTGGTCAAACTCATGTTCGTAGCTTCGAGAACACTGTCCAACCATCTTGTCCTCTGTCGTCCCCTTCTCCTAGTGCCCTCAATCTTTCCCAACATCAGGGTCTTTTCCAAGGATTCTTCTCTTCTCATGAGGTGGCCAAAGTATTGGAGCCTCAGCTTCACGATCTGTCCTTCCAGGGAGCACTCAGGGCTGATTTCCTTAAGAATGGATAGGTTTGATCTTCTAGCAGTCCATGGGACTCTCAAGAGTCTCCTCCAGCACCATAATTCAAAAGCATCAATTCTTCGACGATCAGCCTTCTTTATGGTCCAGCTCTCACTTCCATACATCACTACTGGGAAAACCATAGCTTTAACTATACGGACCTTTGTCGGCAAAGTGATGTCTCTGCTTTTTAAGATGCTGTCTAGGTTTGTCATTGCTTTTCTCCCAAGAAGCAGGCGTCTTTTAATTTCGTGACTGCTGTCACCATCTGCAGTGATCAAGGAGCCCAAGAAAGTAAAATCTCTCACTGCCTCCATTTCTTCCCCTTCTATTTGCCAGGAGGTGATGGGACCAGTGGCCATGATCTTGGTTTTTTTGATGTTGAGCTTCAGACCATATTTTGCGCTCTCCTCTTTCACCCTCATTAAAAGGTTCTTTAATTCCTCCTCGCTTTCTGCCATCAAGGTTGTGTCATCTGCATATCTGAGGTTGTTGATATTTCTTCCGGCAATCTTAATTCCGGCTTGGGATTCATCTAGTCCAGCCTTTCGCATGATGAATTCTGCATATAAGTTAAATAAGCAGGGAGACAATATACAACCTTGTCGTACTCCTTTCCCAATTTTGAACCAATCAGTTGTTCCATATCCAGTTCTAACTGTAGCTTCTTGTCCCACATAGAGATTTCTCAGGAGACAGATGAGGTGATCAGGCACTCCCATTTCTTTAAGAACTTGCCATAGTTTGCTGTGGTCGACACAGTCCCTGAAGCTAGAAAGTATCAAAACCTCAAGCCCAACCCAAAGCAAATTCTAATTTGTTCAATCCTCTTTTAAAACCAACTAAATTGGTGGCTGTTACGGAGCGAGTTCTGTAGTTATCCACATTTCCACATCAGTCCTTATGAAAATTCCCCCTTCATTTTAGTGCAAATTCCTCCTAATATCCTCATTTTTAATTTTATTTTTACACAATCTTGCCTAATACCGTGTTTCCCCTTTTTTAATACGTAGTCAGAAAGTAAGCCATGGGAGGGTTTTTCTAGAAGTAAGATAAGTAAGACGTACCCCGAAAGTAAGCCACCTTTGTTCCTGTCACCTCCTCAGCCCCTCCTGTGTGCTCAGGGAGCCAGCGAACCAGCGACAGGCGTGGGGGGAAAACGCGCCTCTCAGCTGATTTCTCCACCGCCTGCTGAGCGCACAGGGAGAGGGGGGGGAAGCCTCTTCCTGCCCCTCTGGAGCAGGCCTGTCTTTCCTATTGGGGCTACTGGTGCTTTCCTTTTCGACCCTGGGAGGCAGCAAATACATCCAATGGTCAGGGCGCTTTGGGGCGCCCATCTCTCCCCGTCTGCACCTTTTCTCCTCCTTCTGGGCCAGCACGCGCCCTCTTTTGCTCGCTCCCTGCCTCTCCCGTGACAATAGGCAGCGGCGGCGGCAGCCACAGCCGGCTGCAAGGCAGAGAAGCTAAGCCCAGCGGAGCCAAGCTGCTGTTGAGCGGCTGCGGGCTCCCTTTGGCCGGCCTTCCTTGTGTGCGCCTGGCCGCGATGCGCCTCCCTCCTCCTCCTCCTCCGGCGTAGCAACGGCAGCGGGAGGCTCCTCCTCCTCCGGCAACGGCAGCGGCGGCTCCCGCTCGGGTATGCACCCCTCCAGCCAGCAGCCGGCCAGGCGGCTCCCACAAGGGCTGCAGCGGTGGCTCCGCCCGCCTCCCTTTTTCCACCTCCACCACCTCCTCCGCCAGCCAGCCAGCCAGCCTCGGCGCCGCTTTTGGGCGCCTGCCTCCGTCCTCCTCCTGCTGCTGCTGTCCAGCTGGGCTCCAGCTGTCGCTGCCCAGCCGCCTCCGCGGCCCCCAGGGGCTAGCAGCAGCAACAGCAGTGGGAGGACGAGGATGACACTGCTGGGTCCCACTGCCTTGAACCGAGTGGCGCTGCTGCGCGCTTTGTTGGGGCTGCAGCAATCGCTGGTTCCAGGCGCCTGCCTCCTATTGCAGCGGCCAGCGTTGCTGCTGCTGGCTCGGTACTCTCCTTCCGCGTGGAAGGATTTGTTTTTTTTAAAAAACCAATATTGCTTAATAAAAAATAGATTGCTTAATAAAAAAACCAAGACACCCCCTGAAAATAAGCCATAGGCTTATTTTCTTGAGTAAAATAAATATAAGACGGTGTCTTAAAATGTGGGAAACACGGTACACACGTTTTGCAAAACAGTTTCCCCTAAGATAGTGCAATTTTGTATGTTATTTTCGCCAGCATGTGCATTTCTGGAGAAGTGCATTGCAAAATTCAGAGATCCACACAATTTGACGGTAGGCATCATTTTGGGTTTTTTGCATCATTTTGGGGAGTGTGAACCAGGTAGGTTCGCCGTGAAATGTGAACTCCTCCAAACGTTGTGGTGCCGTTCTCCTGCAGAGTAATGTGCAAAAAGTCGTGCATAAGTGAAAATAACATACAAAAACATTCCACTTTGGCTGACTGACATCCAATGCCCTTTTAAAATGTGTTGGGAAAGGGGGGAGGTTTATTGGTTTGTTTTTGTTAATTATTTCTGTTATGTATTTCATATTTTTATATTGCGAATTTGTGTTGTAACCGCCCTGAGACCTGTGGGTCTAGGGCAGCATACAAATTTAAATAAGAATAGGAATAAGGATTTCTTGCACACACAAAAGTATATTAGTCAAAACTGCATGCTAAAATCTGAATATTAGAATAAATTCAAACCAAATGCTGGAGAAGAGAAGGTTAAGGGGTGATATGATAGCCATGTTCAAATATATAAAAGGATGTCATATAGAGGAGGGAGAAAGGTTGTTTTCTGCTGCTCCAGAGAAGCGGACACGGAGCAATGGATTCAAACTTCAAGAAAGAAGATTCCACCTAAACATTAGGAAGAACTTCCTGACAGTAAGAGCTGTTCGGCAGTGGAATTTGCTACCAAGGAGTGTGGTGGATTCTCCTTCTTTGGAGGTCTTTTAGCAGAGGCTTGACAGCCATATGTCAAGAATGCTTTGATGGTGTTTCCTGCTTGGCCCTTGTGGTCTCTTCCAACTCTACGATTCTATGATTCTATGATTCTATTCTAGGATTTTTTTAAAAAATTCAAATTTCTGCAGAAAGGTGAAGAACTAGAATTTAAGCCCGGAAGGGGGGGGGGGTGAAAAGCAGGGAACCAAAACTGGCAAATCTGTCCATCCTTAATCTATCGAAACGTGTTGGGTTTTAAGGTGCCAAAGGGGGTGTTCTCTTTCTTTCTTTCTTTCTTTCTTTCTTTCTTTCTTTCTTTCTTTCTTTCTTTCTTTCTTTCTTTCTTTCTCTCTCTCTCTCTCTCTTTCTTTCTCTCTCTCTGTCTTTCTTCCTAGCCGGTGCCACTTGCATAATTTCTTACACATAGTGGCGCAGGAAATATAAAAGGCAGAAGGAACTGAGAAAGGGTGGGGACCTCCCTGGGAGGGGGAGGGCTGTTTACGTTAACTGGGGCCCCAGCCATTTACAACTTTCTCTCGAAGGCAAGGCTTGCAGTTGGATTCTGTGTGAGCTTTGCGAGAGGCGATGGGGCAAGGACTGTTGCGCCATGCAGGCGCTCTTGCTATTGAGCTCCAGTGGGCTTCCAGAAGTGGGGCAAGACCCAGGCAAAAAGTCCAGAGAGGAGGGAAGTCATGGCTTTGAAGCAGATCGTGAAGCTCGCCAAGGAAGAAGATAAAAGTCCCTACCGGAGAAGAATGGCAGATCAAGTTGCCGGATTTCACCGAAATGGCTAAAATGACCGGAAGAATCAGAAATCAGGAAGAACAAAATTGTAATAAGGAATGGGGGAAAATTTGTAATTTATCTTAAAAACCATTGTAAACAGTTAAAATCGATAGTGAGGTTGGAATAACCCTTGTAGTTTAATGGTGAATTTTCGACACAATGGAGAGGGGGTAAAAGGTTTTGATTATTATAAAAGGTGCAGGAGAAAATGTTTAACAATAAGACCCATAAAGGGGAGGAGGGAAGTCCAGGAGATTCTTTGGAACCTTGTTTCTATGTTGTATGTTGGATATGTGACTGCAATATTTGAATCTGAAAAAACCATGTTGTTGTTTAGTCGTTTAGTCGTGTCCGACTCTTCGTGACCCCATGGACCATAGCACGCCAGGCACTCCTGTCTTGCACTGCCTCCCGCAGTTTGGTCAAACTCATGTTCGTAGCTTCGAGAACACTGTCCAACCATCTTGTCCTCTGTCGTCCCCTTCTCCTAGTGCCCTCCATCTTTCCCAACATCAGGGTCTTTTCCAAGGATTCTTCTCTTCTCATGAGGTGGCCAAAGTATTGGAGCCTCAGCTTCACGATCTGTCCTTCCAGGGAGCACTCAGGGCTGATTTCCTTAAGAATGGATAGGTTTGATCTTCTAGCAGTCCATGGGACTCTCAAGAGTCTCCTCCAGCACCATAATTCAAAAGCATCAATTCTTCGACGATCAGCCTTCTTTATGGTCCAGCTCTCACTTCCATACATCACTACTGGGAAAACCATAGCTTTAACTATACGGACCTTTGTCGGCAAAGTGATGTCTCTGCTTTTTAAGATGCTGTCTAGGTTTGTCATTGCTTTTCTCCCAAGAAGCAGGCGTCTTTTAATTTCGTGACTGCTGTCACCATCTGCAGTGATCAAGGAGCCCAAGAAAGTAAAATCTTTCACAGCCTCCATTTCTTCCTCTTCTATTTGCCAGGAGGTGATGGGACCAGTGGCCACGGTCTTGGTTTTTTTGATGTTGAGCTTCAGACCATATTTTGCGCTCTCCTCTTTCATCCTCATTAAAAGGTTCTTTAATTCCTCCTCGCTTTCTGCCATCAAGGTTGTGTCATCTGCATATCTGAGGTTGTTGATATACAAGCAAATGCAGACAGGCTGGCCAGGGAGGGTTTGCAAATTCCTTAGCGCATCTAACTTTCTCCGTTTTGCTTCCAGACCTTCCAAAGGCCCAGATGAAGAAGCCCAGATGAGTAACCCCACATGCAATTCCACGGCCATGCCGTACAGAGACAGCCAGAATCTTCTGGTTGCGGTATACAGCATCGTCTTCATCATAGGCATCCCAACCAACTGCTTAACTGCCTTCTTGACGCTCGTTCAGATTCGCAGGGGAACCATCACTGCCATCTACCTCTGCGCCCTCTCCCTCTGCGAACTGATGTACCTGTGCACCCTCCCTCTTTGGATCGTCTACTTGCAAAACGGCCGCGAGTGGAAGATGGGGGACCTATCCTGCCAGGTGACCGGATACATCTTTTTCTGCAACATCTACATTAGCATTCTCCTCCTGTGTTGTGTCTCTATCGACCGCTATGTGGCGGTCGTGTACGCGCTGGAAAGTAGAGGGATACGGTCCCAGAAGGTGGCTGCGATAGTCACCACCTCCCTCTTTGTCACGGTCGCCGTGATCTACTGCCCCGTTTTTTTCCAGGAAGAAATACAGGACAAGAACAGCACGATTTGCTTTGAAACGCCTCTCAACCGCCGCTTGGCCTTTTACAACGTGGCACGGTTCTTTGTGGGCTTCCTCGTTCCGTTCACCCTGCTCCTTTTCATGAACTACCGGATCTTCCAAAGTATCAAGAGCAGCTGCGGCCTCAGCCCACCCCAGAAAACTAAAGTGAAGTACCTGGCGATTGCCATCATCGCCATATTCCTGGTCTGCTTCGCCCCTTACCATGTTGTGCTGCTCATAAGGTCCGGGGTCTACTTCCTCTACCCAGCGGAGAGCTGCAGTTTCGAGAGAGGCGTCTACACTATATCTGTGGTGTTCCTCTGCTTCTCTACCGCCAACAGTGTGGCAGACCCCTTCATCTACGTGCTGGCTAGCGAGAACGCCAGGCGTGAAATTTGCCGGGCTTTCGCGGCGTGTGGGATTTCACTCTCCGTCAGCTCCAGGACGGACAGCAGCAAGGCCGACGATTCCCAGAGGCCACCGAAGGAGATAGGCACGTTAGGAAATAAAGAGGACAGGTAGCGCCAACTCCTCCGTAGGACTTCTGTGTTAAAAAGCAAGTGGGTGGTGGCCGTTTTCTTCAGAAGGGAGGGAACGCCTTCATCTTCCCCTTATGTCACTCGGGCTGAGTAACAACTGGCCCACTTTGGAGGATAAGCACTGGCCAGTGTATGGTGTGGTCTCGTTTGCATTGTGTCCAGTGAATAGCCCTTTCAGCAAATCCTGGCTGTTATACATATCAGGATGATGTCATGATGTCGTGACTTGCAGCTGAATCTGGGGGATGCTTGTTGATGCACCAACGAAAGACCCCACAGCACCGGGAGACCCTGCTGGTGAGGAAGCCGGCGTCGCTTGTGCATGGTTTATTATTTATTGACCTCTGTGCTTAAGAGGGAAGGGTTGGAATATAGCAGTTCAAGAGAATGCTAAATGCAAAGAGGAAACTATTGCTTTACTTCTTTGGGGTATCCTTTTTGTGTGTGTGCGCGATATTGGACCTTGTACAAAACCTCACAAGTTTGTATCTTGAATAAACGACCCACTTTTTCACTGCATGCATGACGTCTAATGTTCACAACAAACGCTGCACGGAAAGCGTGTGGATCTCTCTGTGTGTGGGGTTAATCGGGGGGGCAGTCGCACTAGGGCAGGCATGGCCAAACTTGGCCCTCCAGCTATTTTAGGACTACAATTCCCATCATCCCTGACCACTGGTCCTGTTAGCTAGGGATGGTGGGAGTTGTAGTCCCAAAACAGCCAGAGGGCCAAGTTTGGCCACCACTGCACTAGAGCAACTCTTTCACACAGTTGTTGATGGTGTCGTCATTTAAGATGTCTGTTTCTGCATGGCAAGATCCTGGTTCTGGCTCCCAGATGCTGAAGAGCAAGGAGGATTCTTTCCAAAGACATTAATGTTGAGATTGCTGCGGTACATATGCAGATCGCAGGCATCAGGCAATACATATAATCAATCCTAAACACAGCTGCATCAAAGGCAGGGGCTCTACCTGCCAAAGTGTTGATTTGACAGTTCCCCCTCTTTGCTATCCTATATACAGGAATAGGGCAGGCAAACTTATATATATATAAATAAGTTTGTAGAGACAGGCTCTGTAGAGCCTATCGACTTCCCGCCCACCCCATGGCTTTCAAAATTAACCTTTATATCATTGCATTTTGTACATTTTCCAATTCTAATTACACTCATTATAAAATGGCTCAAACTTTAAATAAATATAGAAAGACAGAAAATTTCTCATTACAGGTCTTCAGACAACCCTGCTAGTGGTGTTAATTGTTTACAATAATCTTTCAGATATCAAAAAGATTTACTCCAGTCCTTTTGGAATACTTGATGGTGCTGGTTTCGGATTTTTCTTTTTTTTTTCTTTTTTTTTGGTTTTTTTTTTTTTTTTTTGGTTTAAAAATTTTTATTTCAGAATTTTTAAAATTACATATTAAAGGAACAAGAAAAAAAATAAATACAGAGAAAAAAAAACCAACAAAAAATCACAAAATGAAAAAGGAAAAAGAAAAAAAAAGGGGGGATTCAATGCTCCCTCCTTCACGAGTTTACATAAATCATAACTTGTTATAATCATGCATACAGAGCCAATACTTCCACACATATAAAATAATCAAATCATAATCAAATCAAATCATAATAACCAAGGATATATATATGTATGTATATATATATACTAAATCAAAATTCCAAACATTCACCACCTAATTCATAAACATAATTTATAAGGCATAAACACAAAACGAAAAAAGTAATAACAAAAAATACCTGCAAAAATAATAATACAAAAGATAAAAATGCAAAAAAAAAATAATAATAATAATAAAAAAAATAATAATAATAAAAAGAAAAGAAAGAAGAAAAATGTAGAAGTACTTCCGATTGTCTGTCCACTGTTATCTTACAGTATACTCTTCCTCTTACTTGTTACATTCCCACTTTCCTTTCCGGCTAATTCCGGATGGTTTTCCCTTACTTTAACCTAACATATATTATCTCTTTGTACGGATCTTAATTTAAACATATCACCAATTCGGAATTTAATCCCTCTTTTATTAAATAATCATCTAATAATTTCCACTCGCTTTGGATTTTTTGTTTCGGGGTATTTCTTATATACGCTGTCATCTTTGCTAAATTCATATACTCTATTACTTTGTTTTGCCACTCACAAACCGTCGGTGTCTCCTCTCTTTTCCATTTCTGTGCTATAAGGGTCCTTGCTGCTACCACCGCATATAATAAAATATTCCTTCTATCCTTGGGTATGTCTTTGGGAACCATACTCAGTAAGAACAGCTCTGGGGATTTCCCAAATGTACACTTTAACATCCTCTTTAACTTCTCATAGATTATGTTCCAGAACCCTTGTATTTTTTTACACTGCCACCAACAATGCATGTACGTTCCAATTTGTTCGTGGCATTTCCAACACTTATTTGAGCCTTCTTTATATATCTTCCTTAATTTCTCTGGTGTCAGGTGCCACCTATATACCATCTTCATTGTGTTTTCCTTAATTGCTGTGCAAGCTGTAAATCTCATACTTTCTAGCCACAAATTCTCCCATTTTATACACTCAATAGTCCTACCGAAATCTTGTGCCCATTTTACCATAACATCTTTAACTAATTCGTCCTTTAGATTCCACTCCAACAAAAATTTATATATTGCTGCCAATTGTTTCCCCTCATTTTCAATTAACAATTCTTGTAATTTTGATTTATTTTTCTGAAAACCGACTTCCCTATGCTTCTTAAATAAGCTTTGTATTTGAGTATATTGTAACCAGCTTGCACAGCAATTTTTCACCTCCTCATATGGTGTCAATGTGTACTGCTTGTCTACCTCCTTTATCAGGTCCTGGTACGTTAGCCACTTTTCCTTATTTCTTCCTCCCCCCCCCAGGGCCGTTATTTCAAAGGGTGATGCCCACCACGGTGTCTTTGGTTCTAATAATTTCCTAAATTCCAACCATATCCTGAATATCGAATTTTTGATTACGTGGTCGGTAAATTCCTTATATATCTTTTCATTTTCTTGCAGAAGGTATGCGTGCCACCCAAGAGAATTTCTAAATCCCTCCAGATCTAAAATTTCCCTATTGTCTAACACAATCCATTCTTTTAACCAGCACAAATTTGCCGCTGCATAATATAATTTTAAATCCGGTACACCCCAACCTCCCCTCTCCTTGCTATCCGTTAATAATTTAAACTGTATTCTAGGTTTCTTTTTACCCCAAATAAATCTACTTAAAATTCTCTTCCAATTATTAAAAATCTCTAATTTCCCGATAATTGGCAACATCTGAAACAAAAATAAGATTTTTGGCAATATCATCATTTTTATCGTTGAAATTCTTCCCATTATGGATAGGTGTAGATTATCCCATTTCTCTAGATCTTTTTCAATTTCCTTCCACAGCCTTCTGTAATTGTTCTCATACAAATTAACATTATTCTTTGTCACTATTATTCCCAAATATTTTACCTTCTTCGCCACCTCCCAGCCCGTAGCCAATTCTAATTCTTTCGCTTCCTTTTCCCTCAAATTTTTAACAATCATTTTGGTTTTCCCCATATTCACTTTAAATCCTGCTATTTCCCCATAATTTTTTAAATTAAATTTCAATTTACCTACCGAATCTGCTGGGTCCTCCATTATTATTAAGATGTCGTCCGCAAAGGCCTTAAGTTTGATCTCACTCTTCCTGACTCTCAACCCTTTGATATTTTTGTCTTCTTTTATCTCCTTAATTAAACATTCTATTGATAGAATAAATAGGAGAGGGGACAATGGACATCCCTGCCTCGTACCTTTTTTAATCTCGAATTCCTCTGTGGCTTCGCCATTTATTAACAATTTAGCTGATTGCTCTTTATATATCGCATTAATTCCCCTTAGAAAATTTCCCTCAATCCCAATCTCTTCCATTGTTTTCTTCATAAATTTCCAAATCAGATTATCAAACGCTTTCTCAGCGTCGAGGAAAACAAAGGCTACCTTTTGGCTCGGGTGCCAGTCGAGGAACTCGATCGCGTCTAGGAGAATTCTCATATTATTGTGCATCTTACGCTTGGGCAGAAATCCTTGCTGATCTTTGCCCAATATCCTATTTAATACTTTCTTTAATCTATTTGCAAGGATCAGCGCAAAAATTTTGTAATCCGAATTTAAAAGGGATATAGGTCTAAAATTTCCCACCTCCTCCTTTTTATTATTTTCCTTTGGGATCAAAACAATGAAAGCTTCTTGCCAGGAGTTGGGAAAAACTCCCCTTTCCAAAATCTCATTAGCCAATTTTTGATATATTTCTAATATTTCATCTTTAAAAATTTTATAATGTTGATTTACTAAACCGTCTGTCCCGGGCGACTTTCCTTGTTTTAATTTTTGTATTGCCTCTAATATTTCCTCTTTTAATATTGGGGTATTTAATTCTCTTCTCTCTTCATCTTTTATTTTGGTCAAATTCAATTTCCTAAAATACTTATTCAATTTCTCCTCACTTATATTCTCCTCTTTATATAGGTGTTTATAATAATTTAGAAAACACTTCTGAATATCCTCCCTTTTTGTCCAAATTTTCTCCCCTCCCTGATACTTGTAATTAGGCTACTTTCCTGCTTTTTCCTCAATTGCCATGCTAACAAACGTCCGGCTTTCCCTCCTAATTCAAACTGTCTTTGTTTTGCCCATTTTATCTTTTTTTCAATTTCATTCCCTATCACCATTGACAGACTATTTTGTAAAATTTTGATCTGATTTACTATTTTTAAATCTTTTGGATTTTTTCCCAATTCCTTCTCCTTCTCTTCTATTTCCTTTTCTATTTTTTTAATTCTTTCCCTCCTCTCTCTATTAATTCTACTTTTTTGTTGAATATAAATGCCTCTCACGAAAGCTTTACTCGCCTCCCAGACTGTTGTTATGTTCGAGCCCTCTCTCATATTCACTTGAAAGAATTCCATCAATAACTTTTTCACCTTTGCGACGAACCCCTCATCATTTAATATCCCTTCATCCATTCGCCACCTACCTTTCCTGCCTTCTTTCTCTTTCAAATTTACCATTACCGGGTTATGATCACTTATTGATTTTGGTAAAATTTCGCTATTTGTCACTTTTAACATCAGATTTGCGGATAGCCACGCCATATCTAGTCTGGCTGCCGACTTATGGAGATCTGAGTAATGAGAGAACTTCTTTTCCTTAGGGTTTCTTATTCTCCAACCATCTTTTAATTCGTATTCCTCTATTAAATCTCTAAACTCTTTTGGTAGTTCTCCACTACTCTTTCTCTCTTTATTAGTTCTATCCATTTCTGCATTCCAGACCCCATTAAAATCTCCCCTTAAGATGATTTCCTCCCCTTCTATTACCTTACTCATCTGATCTCTTAACTTTCTAAAAAAGCCAGATTTACCTCCATTGGGTGCATAGATGTTAATTACTATCACATTACCTCCTGGTAAGTGTAGCC